>NC_134277.1:34355356-34662856 GCF_949628215.1 Phalacrocorax aristotelis | reverse complement strand
GTAACGAAGTATTATTTCAAGGCAGGGGTCCAGTGTCAGAACAGATTTGACTCAAATCAAGCAGTATAACTTCCGATGTCATACAAGGGGTGTGAGACTGAAGCCACTCAGAATATTGTTTCGCCATATTACTGATGATCAAACAGAAGACAGTAAATGGGTCAACAGGTATTTCGTAATTAGATGCCCTACATGCAAATGTCAGACTGGACTGTAAAAATATGAGAATCAGGAGCAATAAAGTAGACTCTTTTCTCATTATGCATCTTTCTAACAGGAGGTGACCACTCATAGATAATGAGCCAGTCTCCCCAGAACTTTCACATCTCCCGTTTTTGTATTCAGCTTTTCAGTTCCCGATCTACCTCAGCTATAACCTTTCCTTCTTGTCTCTTCTAGGTTTTAATGGTTTGATATGTTATGGTTTCTTTATTAACCCATTTCAGTACCATTTGAAACTCTGACAACAGTAAAAATCTTTTGATTTTTTGCTAAACCAAGGGGAAAAACACAGTTCTTTAATATGTGGCCATAACTTCTCTATTCCAAGACGACACTCATTACTTTACTGCTAAGGAACAAACATAGGGTAACCAGACAAGGAAACTGAACAGCTCTTTAATTGCATTTTTTTGGGGGACTGGTTGGGATTTTTTAGTTCTTTCATTTTATCTAATGCAAAGCTGTCACCAAGCACCACTTGACACCTGTTGCCATGATATATAACATGAGCCAAAGATGTCCTGTCCAAAGAATTTCTTGGGAAGAACAAGCTGTCGGTGTAATTACTGAAAGCTTTTGCAAAAGTCAGAAGGGTTCATGCATGCTACAATAAAATAGGCTTCCAAACCATCTAGAAAGGTAGATGCAGATTTGGCATTGAGAAGATGTCAATGTATGATCAGTGAGGCTGGAAGCTGGAGCCGTGATTAAGCACTGTATTTTGTATATATAGGCCCGTTGTGCAGAAATGCAAATAAGGTGAGAATGACAGCTGGGCATTTTCCAATGCAAAGTTTTTCTGTTGGAGAAAACTAATCTGCTGAAAATGGAAATATTCTGGGCATGTTGATTCTGTAGACACTTGTTTGGCTTTTCTACAAAGTGGGTTTTATACCTTGGCAGCTGACCTAGGCACCAGGGTTTTCATCAACTGGTTCTTCAGAAACTTGTTTGTTCCTGTGTCCCAAGCATTCAGTCCTTCCAGGCAATGCAGCATGTGAAAGGGCTGGAAAGCTCAGAGCTCCTGGGAACTCATTGCCCAAACACCCACCCACTAAGGAGCCCAGGCAACATTGTTGGCTTCAGAAGCATGGACTCAGCCCTTGGAATGTTTTGTTTTTTAAAAAAATATAACTTCTGTACTCACATTAAAAAAAAAAAAGATCAACTTTCAGGATTTCATCTTTATTCATGATTCTTAAAAAGTAATAATGTTTTTTATGGAAGAAGCATGCTTCCCAAGCAGCTTCAAAGAGAAATGTTGCCTTCAAAATGACTAGAGATGAATGATGGGAAGGCAAAATGAAAAACAAAAAAACCAGAACCCAAATATATGAAACAATATCTAAAACAAAAGATGGGAAAGCTAAGCGGAGATGGACAAACTTGAAATTATTGTTATTACAATTCATCAGCTGGGTATTAAATGCAAGAAAATGTATTAGTACTAGCATGGCAATGCAATGCTTTTATAATATTTATAATAGCAGGTAAAACAGAGCAATTTCATATCTATGTTTTCTTTTTGTCTTTTCCCTTTGCATCGTCATCTCTTGTATTCAGCCTAGAGCTGCATGTTCACGTAACATTTATTAGTATAACACCAAGGGCAAGACTACTCACAAAAAGATACTCCTCCTAAGGTGCACCTCAGGATTATCAGCTTTTTCGAACAAAACCCAGGGGTGGAATCCTGGCTTGATTTATATCAGCAGCAATTATTTTTAATGAGATTATTATTGTGTTCTATTTTCTTTTTTTTCAAGTGTTATGCAGAGCTATGAAATTAATTAGTCGTCTTATCTTACTTTTGGAGTCAGCAGACCTCATTCTTTACCTTCAAGCTGACCACAGTTTCTTTCAGTTCTTGCTGTTCTTTCCTGTGATTTCTTTAAACTTTTATAAATTTATTTTCTTTTTGACAATGATGCAATTTTTCATTCCACACAGCTTTTCTGTGAGAAGGGTTCCCTAGACTGTGATTGTAATTTCTTTGCATATTTGTCCTTTTATGCAGAACTCGCCTGAGAAGTCCCATTTTCATTCTATGCAGTAGCCATTCTTCTGCCCTCCTTGCTGGCCACCAATTTGGCATGTACTTTGTGACTTCCTTAATCATAGTCTAGTTCGCTCAACATTTTACTGGACTACTTTTGTTTTTCTTGTCATAACATATAATTTTTCTTCTGCCAACCAATTTTAAACCATTTTCTTCTCATGTAGATTTCTATCAGTCTAAATAATTTTTCAGTTTACTTTCGCAGTGTAATGTAATCATAGACTTGCAGAAAATTCTGCTGGAAAGAAACCTCAGGAGGCATCTAGTCCAACTTCCTGCTTACAGCAGCTATGAGGGCAGACCAGGTTGCTCTGGGCTTTATCGTGGTATTGAAAACAGTGGAGGGAGACAACACACCCTCCTCATAATCAAGCAACCTGTTTCAACTCTCTCTGTCCTCATGGTGCAAGTTTTTCCTTATATCTAGTCTGAACTTTTCTTGTTTCAGTTTACACCCATTGTTCCTCATCTTAACCCCTTACATTGCTATGAACAGCCTGCTCCACCTTCTCAGTTCCACTCCATCTTCTTGTAGGTAGTCCCTTTGAAATGTCCTCAGTAGGATATTCTCCCTCTTTTATTTGGCCACAGATGGCTACTGAACTGAAACCCTTGTGCTGTTTGGTCATTGATCATCATCTTAAAAACCTTAACTATGTGTTTGTGTGTATGTGTGATTTTGCTACTGCTTTACCCTTTGCTGCAGTCACATTGTGTCCTTTGCTAGCCTTTTCACACAGAAGTCGATTATTTTACTCCAGTCAGCTCTCACAGGATCTCTTTACCATGTTTTAGATCATTTTCTCTTATCAGGAGGTAGTCAGCTTGGGAAATGATGGCACTGTCGTATTTAATTAAGTACTCAGCCCCATCTTTCCAATGTGTTTTTTGGCAATAGTCAGGCACTGGACCCTGAATTTTCTCTGGGCAGCCTCCTTTCTTGTTCTGAAGCCAAGACACTTACTACAGACCTTGCTGTGTTTTCCTGGGCAGCCCACTGAGATCTACCATCAGGCACTGAACCTCTGGAATTATCACTCCTTTAGTTCAGCTCCATCTTCAATTCTTCCTTTTTCTTTTTGGTGTGTTTTTTTTTTCCCCCCAGATAGCTGCAGATAAAAATTGAGATATCGTGTAATTTGAATTTCTTTTATCAACTAACCAAGCATAATATTCTTGTTTGGAAATCATAGTTCTCTTAGGCAGACAATGCGCTGTACCTGATGTGTCACACCTGCCCAAATCTGGTTATAAAGAGCCACATTTTCATACCTTCACTGTAGTTTAGAACACCTTTCCATAACAGGGAAAGTAATAGAAATGCAGTTTCTATATGCAGTTTGCAGCATTTTCTGTGCATTAAATTATTCCTTAAACTTCCTTAGGCCAGCTTTCTGAGACATATCTAAGAGACTAAATAGCTAAGAAAACCTAAAGCCATTTATAAAATTAACCTTGTCTGATGTCCTCAGCCAAGACAAAATTCTACCTTTCTTGGCATGTGCTGTGAGTCTCCCCAGTTTAGGAATCCTGGAGTCAGGATTATCAGAATGATACGTGTGCACATTTAAAATACGCTGCTTGGAAAATTTTGATCCATCTCATGCATTGGCTGTTCACAGTTATACTGGATGAACCATAGAAAATTCCTTCAGGATCATCAGGAGGACTCAAAATATTTTGTTATTGACTTTGATGTGTGTAGGTGTAAGGTCTTGTCAAGAGCTGATGGACAGTTCGTTCTTCTCCTGTGTATGTAAATGCAAAGTATTGCACCTTAGAATCAAATCATAAGGTCTGTGAGAGGTTTAGCAGGAAAGTAGGTTCTGCATGCTCGCTGTTCAAAAGCTTCATTACACATAAAAAGGGCCAAGTTATAATCAGCTCTACTTTTGACCAGCATGCCAGAAAGGGATTACTAAAAGTGGCAGCAAGCTGGTCATGAAACTGTAGGGGAGCTACTTTAAGTGCAATTTTTCCTTCTCATTGAGTCTGATTAGCTGATTCTTTAATTTTAGGCCCTTGCTGTGGTTTTGCTCTGTTTAAATTCCTGTTACAATTATCTTATGATTTAAGATAATGACTTACTTTCAGGAGGTCACCCAGTAGGTGGCACTCCCCATCTGACTTAAAAATGAACCAGAAGCCAAGAAGGGACAACTCATGGCAGACACTGGACAGGACAGACCTGTCAAGCCTCACATCCTGGGTGGTAGACCCATGCCTTCATCTCTGTCTACTTTCCCACACAGCACAACATGGGGATGTCTTCCATGCCTTTTCTGTTGCCCCACTTGCAGAGGAATCTCCAGATTTCACATCCCTCTCTAGCAGCTTTATGCTATAGTTTCTTCCCTGTTGCATGGCCTACTGTATATTCTAGAAAAAAGGCTGAAAGTCAGACTGGTGCAAAGGAAACTGGAAGTAGCAATGACCAGAAAAGAGCTGGAGAACTTAGCTGAAGGGTGATGTGGAAGTCTGTAAAGAGCACGCCTGAAGAAGGCTAAAATAAGTGTGTCATTTGGGTGAACACAGATAGACTGACATGCATACACATCTGTCCCAAGATGTATAATTTACATCTCACTCACTCGTCTGTAGGTTTTTGTGACCTTTTCAATATTACACGTTTTGCATAATTAACATATTTCTTCTGGTTAGAGAGGTTGAAAGGTTAGAAAGGTTGAAATCAGAGATAAACAGATCTCTCCATTGAGTCAACTGATTAAAAAGGCATAGTGAGATAAAAATTAAATTTATAATTAATGGAAAAAGAGAGACAGAAGAAAGCATCAAACATGAAACAAAATGTCAAGTACATAGAAAAATTGACTGTGAGGCTGCTTCTGCTTAGCCCTAGAGTTTCTCTCTGTTTTGGTGACTTTCATTCTTCTACCTCTCATTTTTCCCATTGGAAAACACCTCAAAAGTCTTTTGCATTCTTCATCTCACTACAAGTTCTGTTCTCTCTGCATCTGCATTAACTTTACTATTTCCAGGTTCCCAAAGAAATTGTTGTGATGGAAGAACATGATATGTGACCAAGGTGACCAAAAGTTGTCTGTCATGCAAGAAAATGAAATTCTAGGTTTTGGGAGACAGACTGGATGACAGTAGCATGCAGTATACAATTACTATAGTAATAAGTAATATAATTTCTTTGTCAAGGCATGTTTGAAGAAACAAAAAGTGATGCTTCAGTACAAGCTCTCATTTCTTCACAGCAAAACCCATCACAATAACCTTGTCCTCAGCTTCCATGCACATGTTGTCAGAGGCATCCTCTGCTCTTTCCTTGCTTAATCTTATCACCTTACTTATGCTATGTACCCTTCCATAGTCATTTGCAAATGAAAACACCCCTGGACAAATCATACAGGAGTTTTAAAATTAAGCTAGACTTTTAGATATTTATCTCCTACCTCAGAATGCATTAGAGGAAATTCTCTTTGATATACTGGGGTGAATATTCCTTACAGCATAAATATAACTACTATTTTGTTTTCCTAATTGAAGATACACTTCAGAATAAAGGAATATGATTCTTCATTCCTGAGTACATATTTTAAACTCTAATGACTAGTCATGCAGCTGAATGTTCATAACATGATAGGTCATCCTACTAATGATTTTATTCTGTTGATTGTTCTAGATTGTTCTTCCTCACCCACGTCAGTTCAATAAATTGGTGCCTGCCATTATGTTTTCCAGTTTATTTCATGCATGGAAAACCAGGCTTGTGAAATACAGAAAACCTATATTTGATAAAGATGCATCAGATTGCCATATTAGAGACTTAAAGGCACTATCTAGGGTTAAAGGACTGACAATTTGAGAGGTGCAACAGGATTTTATTTTCTCATATGATACTGGTGAAGTGCTGAAGTGTGTGTGTATATGTAAAAGTATGCATTTTGTGTTACTAGAATCAGAAATCCTTATTTCTGATGGGCAGTAATTACTCCTTTACCATTCAGAGATGGGCTTTTAGGGCAAGAATGTATATGTCCTTTATCACAGTCACCAAGAAAAATGAATAAACAATCTGTGATATGTCTCATAGCTATGAAGTGAGAGATCAATTGCAGCACACTTTCCACTTGCTGAATTAAGTACTAGATACATACATGTATCATATAGTTGTGTTTGTGTATATGTCCCTGTTCTTTCAGTATGTAAACTCTAAATGAATTCTAAATTTATGCCAAATAAAAATGAGAAAATGCTGCCACAAACTACAGATTCTGGAATTACTTTGTCCTAGGTAATATGCCAAGAAACAGAGAACTACTGATGTTGTTTGTGTTACAGAATCATTACTGTCAAACTCAAGCCCTCAAAGTAGTCAGCCATAGCTCATTTACTGGAATTGTGAAATCATATCTTCTTAATTTGCTTGCCATTTTTTAGTCTTTTATAGTTGTTTTTTGTTGGTTTTTTTTAAGCTTTTCTTAATATATATAAACTAGATACACATACCTATGTGTACTTCTGTATATTAATGTCTAAGCATGTGAGAGTCTGTGCATAGTTCTTACTTTTCCATACATACATTAATTCCAGAGGAAAATCACTCCCAGTTGCACACACCTGAAATGTCTGTTTTCCATAGCCTGTCTGGCAGAAAAGACTTTGCTCTGTTGGGACAATGATAACAGGGAGCTATATGAACTATTTCATGTCTGCATGTATATTCTCAATTTTCCATTTAAAATGACCTACATTGTATATTAGACCTTCCAAAATTATCTGATTAAACTGGTTTGTCATGACAATTAAAAATAGTCTATTTTTAAGTTTTTATCATATATTAAATTCCAAGTTAGTGTCTTAACTCAATTTCTGGGCAGTGTCTTGCTTTCAAAGACAGATGGACAAGTCTCTAATTATACTTTGTATAATTTCATTTTTTTTTCCAGCAAGAATAAGTATGCAGACTACATGTATAATGGTTCATTAACAGTCTTATAAAAAACACTTCAGTATATGACTGCATTAAATTTTTTAGTTTCTTTTGTCTTATAATCTGTAAGATAGAAAAGTCTTGTTATCTCTACTTTACATGCCAAAAAGTGGTAGAGAAGATAGAGAAGAGAGATTAAGGTCTGACCTTCAAAAGATCATAGCTTTTTAAAAAAAAAGTTAAAACTCTGACTTTTTCAAGGTCATATGGGAAATCAGGAGCAAAGTAAGGTCTCAGATTCCAGGCTAGTGCCCTCCACATGTTGTATAATATTCTCGGTAATATACTGCTAGAAGAGATTACTGAAACGCCCTTAGGGATAAGGAAAAAAAAGAAAAAGAAATCATATCCTTTATAGAAAAGGTGTCAGTTGTATAAATGTTCGATAATAATGAACGCTTTTTATTCTGCCAAATAAATGCATGTTACAAGGTGCACTCTTCCAAGCATATTTGATTGTAGGTTGTCACTCATGTGTTTGAATTGCACCTTTCTCTCAGAATAAACTGAGTTCTCTACCCAGATTTGTCCTAATCCCTTTCTGAGAACTTGACAAGTCACTTGATTAAAGATCAATTTTTCAAAGCATCCCCACCCCAAAGCTTCCTCAGGTCTTAGACCCACTGGTTTTCATGTGTCTGCATTTAAGTCTGTTCCCAACAAAGAAAAACAGACTTTGCATTTTTTCTTTCTTAAATTCAAATCAAACACAAATGCTGAAATCAAGGTCTTGCAAATGCAAAAGCTTAGACATAAAACTACACTAGAATAATTTTACAATAATCTTATGAACTACACAGAAAGTTGTGTTATTCCAGGGAATACAGATCATAAAAACAAAAATTAAGCGTGTAAATCTTGTGCATTCTTACTAGGAGACTGGCTAAATGAGAAATATGCAGAGCTACCACCAGCCTTTTATTTGACAAAGTTTCCTTCTCAGGACCAGAATGATACCAATATTAACTACCTTTGTTTTCCTCTAACTGTTAGAGAAAACAAAGATTTCCATAATCCAAAATGGAAAAAAGTAAAATGGATTCTATCAATCCATTTCTTGCATGAGATGCTGATATACTGATGATGGGCCAAAGTACAAAACTTAATGTGCAGAGAACATGTGGTCTCTTTCTGTTCTGCTCTAACCTAATAAAATTCCCAATATACAAGATTATGTTTCTAAGTGTATAACTGTGATTTTGTTACAAAACATGGTCCTTTAAATCCTGTGAGAGATCATTATCGCTTTCAAACCGGCTGAGCTAAAGGAGTAGTAGTGGTTGTACAATGTGCCTTGAAGTGTACAAATGGTTGTGGCATCTTTCACTTTCGTTTTATACCTAGGCTGTGCTTTGGAGGGGCAACCTGTGAATTACACACTGCATTGACAGACACACATTAGGTCGGCAAGACTGTAAACTATTACTCATATATATTTTCATGATTATAATGCGCTTTTCTCCTTGCCTCGTGTTGCAGGCTGAGTATCCATCCAGGCGGCTGGGAACGGCTGCTCCTCCTCTGCATGCCAGGGAGCTTGAGCAGCAAAAGCTTCTCTCCAAGGTAAAGCAGCTCTGCATTATTTTGCACCTCAATGACAAAAGTAAGCTGGAATTTATTTTATTTTTGGAAAACTTTTTTGTATATTACCTCCTTTGATGGTGTCTTGTAAAGGAAAGTAAGAATCTTATTCAAAGTGGTTTTATAGCAAGTTTAATTTATCCATGGTCTGATCCTTAAACAGTAAGGAGTATAACACAGAGTTCCCCTCATAGAAAATAGTATTACTATACTACAGTGAGAGATCATGCCTTCAAAACCTTTAACAACTCTGACTGGCAACGGTGACTTTCTTTGGCACTGAGACCTTTGATGAAAGATTGCGAAAGGCTAGGAGTGGAATAGCTTTCCTGTAAACAGGGGAGTTTCTGGGTACTAATCATGCTGAAAAAGGGACAATTTAATGGAACGCCTGACTTGTTACAATCACCTCCCAAGACCAATACTTTCTATTTCAAAGTGAAAAACTGTCCCTACAAACAGACAGTAAGCCTTTTTTTTATAAAAAACACACCTTTTTTTTTAATTCTGCTGATAATGATGAGACACCTACCAAAGCTTTCCAATTCTATTTAATGTAGTCAGTATTTTAAAGCACAGACTCCAGAACTGTAGTCTGCAGACCACTGGTGGCCAATACCCAGTCATACTGAACACTGAAATATATACACAAGTCAAATTTTGGTGCTAAGAGGTTTTCCATGAGCAACTTGGAAGACTAATAGCAGTCACTTGTTCTGAACAGTGCTAAGAAGCTTTAGTCACCCAGAGTAATTGGATAACATATTCATCAATGACCTGGATGATAGGATAGAGTGTAACCTCAGCAAGTTCTCTGATGATACCAAGCAGGGAGGAGTGGCTGATACACCAGAAGGCTGTGCTGCCATCCAGCGAGACCTGGACAGGCTGGAGAGCTGGGCCGAGGGGAGCCTGATGAAATTCAACAAGAGCAAGTGCAAGGTCCTGCCCCTGGGGAGGAACCACCCCACGCACCAGTACAGGCTGGGGGCTGAACTACTGGAAAGCAGCTCTGTTGAGAAGGACCTGGGAGTGCTGGTGGACAAGCTGACCATGAGCCAGCACTGTGCCCTTGTGGCAAAGAAGCCAGTGGTATCCTGGGATGCATTAAAAGGAATGTGGCCAGCAGATCCAGAGAGGTTATCCTCCCCCTCTACTCTGCCCTAGTGAGACCACATTTGGAGTAGCGTGTCCAGTTTTGGGCCCCCCAGTTTAAGAAGGATGTGGAACTCCTCAACCAAGTCCAGCCGAGAGCTACCAAGATGATCAGGGGACTGGAGCATCTTCCTTATGAGGAAAGGCTGAGAGACCTGGGTTTGTTTAGCCTGGAGAAGACTGATGGGGGATTTCATAAATACCTGTAAATATCTAAAGGGTGGATGTCAGGATGATGGGACTAGATACTTTTCAGTAGAGCCCAACGACAGGACAAGGGGCAATGGGCTCAAGTTGGAACACAGGAAGTTCCACCTCAATATGAGAACAAACATCTTTCCTGTGAGGGTGCCAGAGCAGTGGCACAGGCTGCCCAGGGAGGTTGTGGAGTCTCCTTCCCTGGAGACATTCAAAACCCACCTGGATGTGTTCCTGTGCCCCCTGCTGTAGGTGTTCCCGCTCAAGCAGGGGGTTGGACAAGATGATCTCCAGAGGTCCCTTCCAACCCCTACCATTCTGTGATTCTGTGATAACCAGGAACCAGACATGAATTAAGGCCACCTTAACTATTTTCTTGAGCATTTACTTGTAGCCTGAAAGTGATAATTTCCTCTCAACAGTCATTAGCACAAGGAACAGGTGCTACAATTAACATCCCACAGAGACCTGGCAAATATCCCATCAAACATGAGAAAATTGTGTTCTCTCACCTAATTAAGACCGCAGAGAGGTGGTCTGCATGCCCACTCCTCTCTACTATTCCCTGTTCCATTGAAAATGTATATTGCAAAATCAAGGGCTCAGAAGTTAGGAAATTAGTTAGAAGTTAGTTGCAGCTAAGATTCTTTTTCTGCACAAGTTACGTGATTTCAAAGTATTTTTACCTCTGTTCCAGGAAGGAATTTCTTTCCACATCCTGATGACCCATGGTATTAACAGGTCCCAAACTCCTTTAAGATTCTGTTACAACTCCTCCAGTGAGGGGCACTTCAGGCACCCCTAGAAGTGTCCTCATTCACCCCCTCTTTTCTGTGGGTTTCTTCTGGAGTATAATTATTATTAGACAGCAAAGCAGAAGCAGATCTGAAACAGGTATCCCCCAAATATTTGTAGGCTTTCTGGAATAACACCAGCATCTTTTTGTAGTGTATCTGGCAACGATCAAATATGAACCCTTGAGTTTTATCTTCAGTCAGTATTACAAAAAGAAAACACAGAAAAGCTGTTCTGGAAGAAGAAGAAAGTTCCTCTTTCTCCCATAAGACAACACATACAGTCTGAACATCAAAGACGACTGAAGAAGGAGCAAAAGGATGCATAAACTCTGCTAAGTTAAAGATGTTTAGCAATGCTTCAATTGGGTAGTTGGGCGATGCCATTTACAAAACCCAGGAATCATTTATATTTGGTGGGAAGGGGTACCATGGCAACAGAGACTGCTCTTGTCATCCTTGGTTCCTGAAGCTGGTAAGGTTACTTCAGCCAGCCAGCGCTGCTGCAAGCCACCGAAGCATGCTGCTTTGCTCATGGCAGTGTCACGACTTGTGTGGAAAGCTTCTGCGTTCACCCTGTTTGGTAAAGAATGATATTATAGGGAAGCTTGTGATAAATTATGGTTTACATGATACTGATGCAAAAAAATAATCTTTCAAGTATTTGTAAGATCTATGTTCCCGTAAGCCTGATGGATTTAAAGTGGGTCCTCAGGTCTTTTCAAAAAGGAAAAAATAATTTTAAAAACTGCCTTGCTGTTAATCTTTGCATGAAAAGTGTGTTGCCAAGAGAAGCCTCCATAACAAGCATTTTCGTGATGCATCTCACTCAGTTAAAGTTATCACATGGCCCTACCAAGCCTTTCTATATCTTTCATCCCATTAAAAATTCCAGAGTTTATTTATTTCAGCCCTTTCTCCCAAACTCTTCAGCTGTGTTAGCACAGTGTTCTCTGTGCAAACCATCCCTGGCCTGCTCTTCGTGTTGTAGTACATTAGGCCAGTCTTGGCTCTACAAATTCTCTTCTTCACAGGCTTGGCCATATCTTTGTCTCAAATACTCTTCTGGCATTTATGGGACCCTTCATTTTTCATAGATCGTAAAGGCAGAAGGGACTGTTGTGATCGTCTGGTCTTCCCTCCCAGATAAAACACTCCACATAATTTCTATGAAAAAGATTGCACTTGAACCATAAAGCTTGTGCTGGAGCATCTGCCCCAGGCCTCTCTGATAGCTCTCGGTAGGCTTCCCGTCCAAGAATACCAGGCAAATATTTTGATATAATACTTTCCTCACTTTCTGGACTCTTGTCTTTTGGCACCATTTCTGATAGTACCTCAGTAGTAAAGATCTGCAAAGCAAATTATATGGTTTATCAAAGGTGGCTGGGTGCCAGGAAGCCTGTTGAGTAGTCTGAAGGTCATCACCTGCAAGCAATTGTAGTGTGCAGCATCTCTCTGCCACTGTCTTAAAAAGCTCTGTTCCTGGAACAAATGCTGCAAGGCACAAACATGCCTGATTTACACCTCCTTGCTTAATTTCTTGTCTAGTTGGAATATGTAAGCCAGTGATAGATCGACTGAATTTTTTTAGTATATTAATTAGTGATCCAGAATGTAAGTTTTAAAAGATTTTTATGTAAACTAAACCAAAACTTCATTAGGTTCTGAAAAATCTAAGTTTTTAGAAAATGCTTGATAAGCTTCTTTTTCACTTCTGTTTTCCTCATCAATAATATTTAATTCTACATCTAATGATAAACCTAAATCCTTAATTTGAAATATGAGTTCATTATTTTATTTCTAATTGTATAATCCTTTTACAAGGAGACCCTAGGAAAATGCATGTGCTTTTCTGACAATTAAGTACACTGTGTTTCCAGCCTTGTATTTCATGGGGAAAGATCTGCTGTTTCCATAGGAAAAAAAAAAAAAAGCTGGCAAAATAAGATGTTCTGGAATAGAATTATTCCACTATCAAACTAATGTGAGTTTCCAACCATTTTTTCTTTGTGTGTGTGTGGAATAGAGCCCTGTTTTATTGTAAAGCTTTGAAATATGAGTCATGGGTGTTTTGTCAATAGAAACATTTGTAAAAGATGTTAGAGTATTTTTTTGTTTTCAAGATGTCTGCTAACCCTGATTTCAAATGTTTATATACAGATGACATTTAATAATCTCTTGATTCAAGTCATCTGAAATTAAGATGGTGTGGATAAAGATCACTTCATCACTTTTTTTGTTCAACTTTCCATATGACATGTGTTATAGAATAGAGACCATTTTTTTAAAGATTATGCATGTTACTGCAGAAATTGAATTTTAAACACCTTTTTTTTTTTAAATATCTGACATCAGAAAAGCATGTCAGTGCACACTTCAATTAAATACAATCATTTCAAGTTAAACATATAGCTAAAATCTTTAATGCCCCAGAGGTATAATACGATTTAAAAAAATATGACAAAAATTATCAGTACCACTGTGAATTCAATGACCAATGACTAATTGGGATAAGTTCTTTATAGAAAAAGTAACAACAACAAAAATGATCATAATATTAGGAGAGTTGTTAAGGTATACATAAAGTCATTATGCATGTTGAAATGGCCATTTATTTTATTAAGAATCTTGGCAGTAACGTCCAAACACTCAAAATTGAAAACTAAACCTCTGTTAACTCCTGAACTTATAGAACAATGTAGAGTTTTCTGATCTTTTATAAGTGGGCTACTGCTGGTCTTCATGGTGAACATTCAACTGACTAAAGGATAGTTTAAAAAGAAATCAGAAGGGGAAGGAAAGGGATAGGGAGAAAAATATGCCTTTCATACTTCATGGATGTAACCATATTTTCTATTTAGACCAAAAAACCCTGAGATGTGTCTCCTGGCTTTTTACTGTTTTAGAACCACTGTGTGCCTGGTGATGGAATGAAGGAAGGACAGTTCATTTCTTAGTCTTCTGATTTGGTAAAACAGTGTTTTACCTCTAACAAAGCATTCAGTTAAAGAAACAAAAAAAATATGCTGTTGAGATTATGATTTGGCAGCATATTTCTCTCTCTCTGATTCATCAGTATTTTGCTGATTAGAGCCACAAAGACATACTTCACTTCTGGTAATGTTGCTCTTTCTCATGAAAATGAACCTGAAGCATTTGGCAGGACATCTCCAAAAATAAATAAATAGTAAGGTTGTTTCTTTTACCAGACATCGATCTTTTCCTGGTTTTCCAGGTTTTCCAAGAACAATAAAAAACGAGGGCAAGTGGTAATTACAGCAAGGCTGACACTTAGTAAGTTTGACCTATGTAATTTGGGAACTTTATATGAGGCGCTGAGGTAAAGGTGGATCTGGTGGTGAGGTTAGACTATGATTAAAAAATCTCCATCACTCTTTTGCAAAATCCATATGCGACTTTGAGGTGATTTCTGAATTAAATAAAAGATCAAAAGATTTTAGTCAAAACCTCTGGTTAATTACATTTTGCCATTTGAAATACATTTTTAAATATAAATATTTTTTATGAAACCCCCAGAGTTTCTGAGGAAAAAACATATTTACAGGAAATATTTTAAACCTTTCTTTTTTCTTTCTTTTTTTTTTTTCTTTCTTTAAAATTATATATTAACAAAGTGGTTATAAGTAGTTATCTCAGAAGCAGGAAAAGATACTACTTCTCTGGGCAAATAGGAGCCTAACTTTCTAACTTTCCCTTTGTTATTCTGCTG
Source organism: Phalacrocorax aristotelis (assembly GCF_949628215.1). Taxonomy (NCBI): domain Eukaryota; kingdom Metazoa; phylum Chordata; class Aves; order Suliformes; family Phalacrocoracidae; genus Phalacrocorax; species Phalacrocorax aristotelis. The sequence goes on along the minus strand of NC_134277.1, from coordinate 34,648,151 downwards.
TATTTTAGAACAGTTAACAAGTAAACCCAAATTCAGCTAAACAGTTTCATTTGTCAGGAGTCCTATATGTGAAAAAAACCAAATGTAATAAGTAGTGATTGAACAAAATAAATGAGAAAGTAGTATTTTGCTTAAAATAAGATGAAATATATTTTTAAATCTTTAGTTATAAAATGGAATTTCTTCTCTAACAAAAAATGAACCTTTTTTCTTGGTGTAATAATGGCCTATATTTATCACCATCTGAAACAAGAACAAACAGTACTTTATCCCAGGAAAACCTTTGAAACATTTCATCAGAGGCCACTGATGATGCAGCTCTGGGAAATGAAACCCTTCCACTGCTCACTGTAATCTGAAGATTTTCAGGGTTTCTATTTTGAAGTCTGCAACAATTCACCCCACTTCTGTGATGATGCAGCTTTTAATTGTGAATAACTTTTGATTAACTACTCAGAAGAAGCATTTACTTAGCCTGGGTCCCCTAATCAGAAAAGAAGTTTGAGGCATCAGGGCTCTTACTCTTCAAGCAACCACAAAGAATGCCAAGTGACTTGGTAAGTTTTCAGTATTCATAGGAGAAAGAAGGAAAAAGGCAAATGGTAACAAAATTCTTGCATTCATCATCTTGCACGACAGAGATTTGCACCGCAGGATCACTGTACTGAATAAGCTGAAGACATGCCTGCCTCTCAGAAGCCGAGAGCGACTTGATTCAGCTGCTTTTTGCAAGCAGATGTGATCCTGGTACTTTACAACAACTGGAAAAGGGTCAAAACAAATGCACAATTCCAGTTACTCAAAATGAGATGACAGAAATCATGGATCGTAAGTCTGCGAGGGCTATTTTCGCAATGGTTTCTCGTAAACAGTATCCAATTATGGTTGATGAAACAGCAAACTTCCCCAAGAAAAAACAACTGACTTTATTCAAGCATACATGGATAATGACAGAAGGTTCATATAGAGTATACAGGGTTACTCAATGTGGAGTAGTAGTTATAATGGTAAAGTTACAATGTGTTATTCAGTCCTGATGCTCAATAACTGTCACAGAAACTTCTGCAAGGACGCCAATACTATGGAAAGCTTAGTACCATATGTAGCAAAATGGAGTTGGCAAGGGCTCTGTTTGCTCATCACAATGCCCGTGCTTGGAATTTAGTGTGGCTTCAGCCCGTAAAAATACTGCTATTGTATGTGATATCCCTGTAGTTGTTTACTAAACCATTAAATTGAATTTAAATGACAGAACTGAGATGTTATTTTTCAGGCCAAATAAAGAGGAGTAATGATGGCATCATAAGAAATTTGATGAAAAAGATAACACACGTGTGGAGCAGCACTGGTTTTAAATTTCTGAACTGACTAGAACATATTGCAACAGGAAAACTGGGAGACATGCAAAGAAAGAATTTAAAATGATTGTTTGAAGAGATTGCAAAGTATTGTGAGTTTTAAAAATCACCCTCTTTCATACTAGTTATAGGGAAAATATTCCAAAGAGGGTAGACCTTCTTTCCAATGCAAGTTGCAGCAAAAGGCGGCAAATCTTCTTTCTGTCCACTCACGTTGCTGAAATCTAGAAATAAGACATCAAGCAAAGATTAGCACCTTGTAATTCAAATGGCAGAATGGGGCTGCAGTAGGAGGTTTTTCATGGTATACTTTCAGATTATGTGTGCAATGAGGAGCACTCACCTGATACGTTGTGCTAGAAGAGCTTTAGCTACAGAATCCTTGGCAGAGAAGCAAGGATAAAAATCTGTGAAGAGTGTAATTTCTGAACTGCCACAGACATTTTTGCAGGAATGATTTGCCAAGGGCTATGTTCTAGGGCAAATCCACCAGAAAGATATGAAGTTAGAAATTCTTGGAGGTGCCTGAGATTCCAAGGAAGAGGAAAGTTCCAAAGAAAGCATGGCTGACAAATAGAACGAGACACTCAAATTCATCAAAGTATTTTATGACTTTTTCTTTGGCTCATAAATACATTTCCCAATGTCCAGCACTCAAACTTTGAACAGAGGAGGCACCAATTATATAAGATCTGGAAATTCATAATGATGTCAACCTTAACAGAAACTTGCATGCAGTCATGCTTTGTATGAATTATTCTAATTGCAACTATGATTGACTGATTTTACAACTTTATTAGTACATTTTCTTTCAAGATTCATCTGCTTCAATGCATAAGGAAGATCCTGGATGGTGGAAAGTGGGATGTGAAGTTGAGACCTGAATTGAAGGGACTGGCATGGAAGTAGCACTGTTTTAACCAGACAAATGAGTCCGGGAAGAAGTCCTTCCACATGGGGCAACCCAGCACAATACCCTAATCTGTAAACAAATGCTCCAGGTGCAGCTGGTCAGCAAAACAACACCAGTAAAGGAACCAGAGCGAAGGCACTGCATGGCCAGTGCATGAGATGCAGTCCAAGCTACAGAGGAGCAGGAGACTGGAGTCACGAGCATGAGCCTTGAACTCCCAGTGTGTGAGGCTTGACAGGTCATATCTGTTGCTAGACAGTATCAGCTCACAGAAGATTGTTAAAGTCAGATCAGAAATATGTATGTTTGTTCAACCAAACACCAATATAATCTGTTTTCAAAAGCAGCGAAGAGCGTAACAACGGGCCTGGGTGGCACTGATAATGAATACTGTTTGTGGGCGTATTTAGGTACTTTCTTCAGTATAATGAACTGTGGCTTTGATCCACAATTTAACAGTCATGACTGAACTTGTATATGATTTTACATGCTTATGAGGGCAAAAAGATGATGACTTACAGCTTGCAGATATTGCCAAAGAATCCATCTCAAGCCACTTGTCAGGAAGATCATTCTCTGGACTTTTTTTCAGATGTGTCAGTTGTTTTTTTCTCCTTGTAGTTAAAAGATTAATGTTTTAACGAATTGTATTTTACTATGACTAATTTTGTCCACTATTAACAAAGTGAGAAAATGAGCCCCTATTCCAAAAACTATTTCTTTATACAGAAATGAAGTCCAAATGCCAGTATACTAAGCCAGAGAAAAGAGTAGCTAATAATATGAGAGCAGAAATGTAGGTTATTATATGGGCAAGTATTCATGAGCACTTCTTATGTGTTTTTGCATTTGCATTACTATAGTCTAAAAGTTTTACTGAAGCATGCCAGCATCACTGTCCAATTTATGTATATTTTTGAACTTGGCCTTCAGCAAGAAGTGCATTCAAAGGGAATCCTCATGGATCCTCTGCAAAACAAACTGTTATTCAAAACCGTCTTACTTCATAGGCTGATTAACTTTTCTGTGTGTTTACTGAAATGCAACTGGGGGTTTTTTGTTACATTTTGAGATGGTTTTACAGACCTTTTAATTTGCTGTTCCTACTTGAACTTCTGCCCACTGGGCAGTGTCACTGCTGGTCTAAACTCAAAGTTGTCTGAAGTCAGCGAAGTTAACAGCTGTTAACACCACAATCAGCTTTGGTGCAGAACTGCAATTTCATCACCCGTGAATAATCAGCTTCCTCACTGCATTTGTTTTAAAAGCCGAAGAGAATTGTTATGACACTGGAAGATGCCAGGTTAAATGCCAGTTTTATTATTGTGCTGGAAAATGTTTCTTGAAACCACCCATATCATTTAAAGAAGTTTAAAGCAGTTAGTTATTTGATCTTATCCTGCTCCTGTAGGTGTCAACAAAGTTAAATGATTATATTCAAAATGAAGGCAACAGGAGTGAACCTTCCAAGATTTCTGAGCGAGCACTCCCTTGAGCCAGTCAGCACTGCAAATATTCAGTGCATTGCAGGAACTTGCCTTCCAGAACAGGTCCCATAAAGGCCTCAAAACCAAATATGCTCCTATCTCCACAGCTTTCAGTTAACAGGGACCTGGTGGGCTGAAGCAATGTTCCATGTTTAACAGCTTTGCTGCTGAACGTAGGAATCAGATCCTCAGAATATGTAAACTAGAATTACTCCCTTCGCTTCAGCAAAGTTGTTCTGATTAATAGCAGCTGAAGATCTGCATTATTTCTTTTTTATAACTGCATTCTCAACATATGCTATACTTAAATCATACTATTTATTACACCTTGCAGGTTTTCTCTAAGCCAACAAATCATTTTTAGTTGGAACCTCTGAACGCCTTAAAAGTGAAAACTTAAAGAGAGACATGATATTTACAGAAAATGAGGTCAGAGTATTGTCTTCTTGCACTACTATTTTTCCCTTGTTAGGAGCCTCAATGCGAAAAATGTCAATACATGCAGGGAGTGCACAGCTGCCACTGCCTCGCACACTGCAGAGAATGGCCGGGGGTGCTGGCAGTGGGTGGAGGGCTGCTGTACAAGCACACACAACTTTGGTAGCATAGGCATTAATTACAGTCATTATGGTAATCAGAGGCAATTGGCGGTATTACTGAATAGGAAGATCTCTTTTAAGTACCATGGGCCCAGAGCTGACAGCAGCTATTCCTGGAGCTGGCCAGGTCTGGGAGTGGCTTTTCAGCTGAAATGCTTGTGGATTCCAGCCCTCTTGCTCCTTAGGCAGCCAGAAATTATCTTGCCTTTTGGTAGGCAATGTTAAAGACCATCTAGGAAGGTCTCAGGGCCATTATGTGTGCTTCAGATTGGCCATGTGAAGTCACTTGGGAATTAAAGCCAGCTCCTGCGTTTCCCTTCTAAGGGTGAAAATGCCAGGCCTTTTCTGAAGGGACTAGGGTCAGTCTGCATTAGGAGGATGTGTGATGTGCTCATACTGCACCAGAAATTTCTTATTATAGAAAAAAGATTTCAGTTCCAGAAATAGTGCTTTGCAGATCAGGTGGGTTTTTGTAGAGCTTTTGGAAAATTACATTTCAGATATTAAAAGCTGAGACAATATTATCAGGATGGTGACAGTGTCTGGTTAGTATCACAGAGACATGTACTCCAGAGCTTAGATTCCAGCTCAGAAAAAAACATATACATATGTAATGTAAGTATGATAATGCTTTTCCTAAAGAGCAAAACATCAAAATACACACTTTAATATGCATCTGAATTGCATCAACAACAAGATTATCTGATGCTTTTCTGACTCAGAAACTTAATTGAGCACCTGAGTGATTACATAGCTGAATATTTTCTTTATCAGTGATGGTTTTTGTTCTTTGCATTGTTATTTTTCTCCTGCCTGCTCTGACAGTGAGAAACAGAGTGCCTTTTTCCAGGTTACGAGTACACAGAAAGTGAAATCACAGTTCTCTATCTCAAGTCTGTGACAAAGGCATAGTTGAACTTAACTGATTAGAGTCGCTGTAAAAATAAATATGGTAAAATTACCTGAGGAAAATAGATGAAAAATGCAACAAAACCCTGTACATTTTTAATCTGCAAAAAAGATATATAAGTAATTGATGAATAAAACCTGATCATTCTGAGTCTCTTATAAAATTCTATGATAGTTTTGTACATACTTTTTTTCATGCTACAGCCACTATCCAAACCCTGACTCCTATTTCTAGTTTTACACAATATTTGAAAGGAAATCTTTACATTTCTTTATCTTGTATACCCCAGAGTAAATATGACTAATGAATCCTTAAGGTATTAGACACAAGTTATTGGGTAGGATAGCTCAAAAATATAGTAGACCTAGGCTATTGCTTCAGTTATTGCAGAAATATGCAGTCATCTGCATTATTGTAATCATAGAATCAATAATAGAATGGTTTGGGTTGGAAGGGACCTTCACTATCACGTAGTTCCAACCCCAGTGCCATGGGCAGGGACACCTTCCACTAGACCAGGTTGCTCAAAGCCCCATCCAACCTGGCCTTGAACACTTCCAAGGATGGGACATCCACAGCTTCTCTGGGCAACCTGTTCCAGTGCCTCACCACTCTCATTGTAAAGATTGTCTTCCTTATGTCCAATCTAAATTGACCCTCTTTCAGTTTAAAGCTGTTACACCTTGCCCTGTCACCACATGCCCTTATAAAAAGTCTCTCTCCAGCTTTCTTGTAGGCAACCTTCAGGTACTGGACCACTCTAATAGATATCATTTCAAGAAAATGTCAGAGTGAGAAACAACATGCTGTGATTAAGGATGCCAGGTGATTGCGAGAAGGGACTAGAAGTCAGCCTTTAGCTCCATTCACAGCTTCACTGCTGACTTGCTGTTTAGCTACTTCTTAGATTATAGTTCAACACATCAGTTACATTTGTGTTTATCATTAGATACGGGCTAAAGAATTATTAAACTTAAAATATGAGAAATGTTTCCTACTAACATGAGAAATGTTCTCAACTGGGAAAAAAAACCAAACCCACCTCACTTCGGAATGAAAAAAGCACTGAATTTTTGGCCCTAAGTTTTCAGGGTTTATTAGCTCCAATACTAGTGGAGATCTAACCAGCGATAAAGGGTTAAATATTTGGTTTCTAGGTAGGAAGTTATAATTATACTGTAATTGATAGATATTTAGCAAATAATTCTTCAATTTGGTAAGAAGGTATAACACAAAAATTTTATTTTGTTTGAGCCTTTCCAAAATTGCATTTTTATCACTCTGAAATAAAAGGAAGAAACCACAGCTAGTAAGTACTTTCAGTTTTAAATGTCATGAAGAATATGAAACTGCTATTATTTCTGCCAGTGTTCAACCCCTATCTAACATGGAGACAATCAGTTTTATGTTGGTAATGGTGCTAGATACATTTTTTAGGTCTTAGCCTGCTAGTTCAAATCTGATTTTCAGTAGAGCCTGCTTTCCACATAGGCACCTAAACAAAGGCTTGACTTTCAAAAGCATCTCCTGACTCCCAGTGAGGCATCCATGGCCAGATTTTCAAGTTCCTAACATACTCGTTGCTGAAAAACTGGTCCATGTTGACAACCTATATGGTCAAAGCTAGCCACCTATTACTTAATTCAGCAGAGCTGCTTGGGCTCTACAATGAGATCCGATTCTTATTCTTTGTGTCATATATAGATGCATACAAATATGTTCTTTTTTCCTACATGGACATCGACTAACCAAAAGAAAAATAAAAATGTATTCCTATGAGAAAGAGGAGCTTCTGGAGCTGAATTTCTCATTAATTTTTGTTTTGAACTGGATTTTTAACTGTTAAAAAAGGACAAGCCCTGAAACCCTCTCTGGATTTTGTCTTTTCATAACAGTCCCTCTTTCATTTGTTGTTTTCTGTGTAATTCTCTGAGGTCTAATAATATAGAAACCTTTCCTCCACAGAGATCCTCTGCTTTTCTTGTACCTGGATGAGCCTTTTCAAGAAACTTGTAGCATTCTACCAAATCTGAGATGTCAGTCCCTGCAATGATCTGAACAGAGCTGAACTGGCTAATGGATTCACAAACTAGTGGTGAGGAGGATCAGTTGGAGACTTAGACAGACACAGTGTGATTATATAGACCTTGTTTCCTGAGGAAATTAGGCTAAAAAAAAAACAAAACAAAGAAATCTCTAGTAATCAGTTATTTTCTACCCAAGTGCAGCTGAGTATAGTGTGCTAATCGTTTCTAGAAACACAATATTAGAATATCTTCTGAGATGAAACAGTATTTTCTTTGCTCCACTGCTCATTACTCCTTAAGACATGAACTCTTCAACCTGGACACTGTTCTTTTGCCTTGTCACTCCCACCTGCAGGGTTTTTTTTTACTGTCACATGGAACATTTTCCTTGGTTTAGTGCAACATGAGTAAAGCAATCCATCTTAATGAGTCTGCGGGATTTAATGAGGACCTAGGGCAAACATAGGGTTTTCCTAACCTGAGAGATGTTATTCTTCTGCCCAGTCTAATGCTACAGAAGTAAGTGCTATGTGGCCTTGTGTTCTACTACTGCTCCTGGCTACATCTGGAGGCACCCCTGCAAGCACTTCTCCAGGATGGGTCTCTGCAAAACACCACTTGGTCCATGGCAGTCTTTGCCGGTGCCTTACTGACTGAGGTGGTAGGCTTGCATGCTCAAGCCACAATTTGTTTTCCTTCTTTTGAGGTCACCTGGTGCCTTTTCTCTGTGGGAATGGAGTAAGTGAACCTTCCCTGCAGAGCGCAGCAGATTCGGCTGTGGGAGAGAGAGGTTTGCTAGCAACAGAGTGTAAACAGTGTAAACACAAAAGAAATTGTTTGTTCATGAACACACTTTGTATAAAGTAATCTAGCAACTAACCAAGCTAAACAGCTTTAGTTACAGAGAGGAAACACAAATGTTTTCATGGTACAAAAGACATGTTGTGAGTCCTTCCCTAGGGCACAAGCTCCAACCCACTTGCTTTTTCAAGGGAGAAAGAGAACTTTCTCTACTAGTTTCAAAGTCCCTCTTGGCAACCACATACTTACCATTCAGTAAAGTTCCTGCTCTGATATTCTTCAGTTCAATTTGCCAGCTACCTATTCATATTAGTATTTCGGTTGGATATTCCTCTTTAAAGTTTTCTCTTTGTTAGAAACAAAAACCTCTCTTTTGAAAATAATTTAATGTTCAATCAGCATAAGGGCATGGTATAGTTATTCCTTCACTAAGATAATACTAGAGGAAGCCAATTATTTTCCTTGAGTTGTTGATATATGAAAATCAGAACAACTGTGTTTTCACTAGGACTTTCTAGGTGGTATTCTCCCCCTCTCCCCTTTTTTTTAAACAAATTTCAGTTCTTGATCCAACTCACCATGCAGAACTGATTCCATATTTTTTTTCCCAGAGCACAGGCAGATATAGTAACTACAGATATAGCTTCTGCTGCTCAATATAACATCTTCCTTACTAACTTCCATGCTGTACAGTGTTGTTTCAGTTTGGTCTATTGCCTGCAACAGTTTCAGTACATATTTTTTGCTGCCGGCTTTGGCTGCAGTTTCCCATACTGTGGTATTGTTGCCACTAGTTCTATGTGTTCATTAAAAGGCGATGCCACAGAGCTTTTTTAAACCAAGTCTTCACCTTGACTAAAGTTTAAGAGGTAGCCCACTGAGCATACAACATGCTTTGAGAGTTGTTTTTCTAATGTTTAACATTGCACAGAACTGTATCCTGCCCTTCAGAAACCAGGTAAAAGCTTTCTGATTGCTTTGGTTCGCTATTTATCAGGAGAGGTGTTTTTGTCTGCCTGGGTGGAGTACTCATCAGCATTTGTAAAGCCTGCTTTGTATTAGAAATTTTTGTTAATATAAGTAATATCCCTTAGGAATGTGATTTTTGGCAACATTTGATACTGGTAACAGCCCTAATGTGGACACAGAACTGGCAGAAGAAGTGCTTTTGCTGGTGTAGGTTATACTCAGGGTTCTGGAATCAGTAAAAACAGCCAAAACCACTTTTGCCAGCATAACTATACTATTAAACATTTTCTAGCACAGACCTGGCACAATTTTCACCCCAACACCTCTCTTTGTTAGCAAATGTTTTTTCATTGGGAGTTATACTTAAGCTGGTACCTTATGTGTAAACACCTTTGGACAGAATATTATCTGCCTTGGAAGTTTTTCTTCCACTGGTGGGCAGGGGGGGAGAAAAAAATGTATATTTGACTATGTCTGAGTGGCTTCCTTATATCCAGAATGGCCTGACATTGTACCTTTGTTTCCTCTCACATGTGCATGCATATATTATGGTGTAGCACCCACAGCTAATTTTCATTGGAAATCATTGTACAGGCAACTGTCATGTAGCCTAGGGTTTATCAAAGAATGATAGAATCATTAAGGTTGGAAAAGTCCTCTAGGATCATCAAGTCCAACCATCAACCCAACACTACCAGGTCTCCTAAACCATGCCTTGAGGTGCCACATCTTCACATTTTTTGAACACCTCCAGGGATGATGTTCACCACCTCTCTGGGCAGCCTGTTCCAATTTCTGACCACTCTTTCAGTAAAGAAAGTTTTCCTAATATCCAGTGTAAACCTCCCGTGATGCAGCTTGAGGCCATTCCCTCTTGTCCTATCACTAGTGACTTGGGAGAAGAGACCAACCCCCACCTCGCTACCACCCCCTTTCAGGTAGCTGTAGAGAGTGATAAGGTCTCCCCTCAGCCTCCTCTTCTCCAGACTAAACAACCTCGGTTCCCTCAGCTGCTCCTCATAAGACTTGTTCTCCAGACCCTTCACCAGCTTCATTGCTCTTCTCAACGGTGCCCCTTTTGTAATGGTTTGATGGGCAGGGGGTTCATACTTGTTTTCTCAGGAGCTTTAGGAATGACTGGAACAAACGAGGTGAGAACAATATGTAATGTGTACTGAAGCCTTGGTGTTTATAATTTTTCTGATAAGAACTTCAGCAAAACTGAAATCAGGTCCAAAAAGATATGCTACTTTGTGCCCCAGCTACTCAATCTGTTGCAGACAAATATGTTTACAGACAGAACTGAAGTAAGCCCTTTGACCCTGCAATCATTGCTAGGTGTAGCTGTCAAAATATGGAGTTATTTAAACAAACAAAAAGGAAAAAATCAATGAAGTGGAAAGCCCATGATGTAATCAAAGGAAAAGTGAAGAAATCTGTGAATCTGTGATTCTGTGATTCTGTGAAATAGCTGCCACTTCATGTATGTTATGTAATGTGAAACCAGAATGTGATTGTTTATGCTCCCAAGCTTTCCAGGATCCTGCCAACACTACCAGCAAAGTTGCAAAAGCCAAAGGATGTGGCTTGGTGGTGTTCAGCCGCTGCCATAGTGAATTAAGTATCCCATGATGTTGCTTGTGCCCTGGACTTGTCAGCCGTAGTTGCTGCAGACCAGCTCTCCTGCTCTCACTACACCAGTCATTGCGTTCACACGGACTGACCCATCATGTCCAGCTTTCACCCAGGGCTTCCTACAGATATGTGTAACCAGCTTTCAAACTTTCCATTTCAAAATATCAAAACCAATCTCATAGGTCCCACTCCTGTCCCAAAATATTCCTCCCCAAATTCCATTGATTTAAATGACAGAAATATATCTGAGAAGTGGATTGAGTTTAGCAAACAAAAAATGTGAAAAATATATTGCCAAATGAGCTCGTGAGCATCTTCAATTGCTTTCGTCTGTGTGTACATCATGTGGGTTTCCCCTGTACACAAACAGCACAGTTAATTAAACACATGAAATTGTGTATTAACTGTCCATATAATACTTAGCATTCCTAAGTCCTAACAGTCTAAATCTGCTTTCTGGGAGACTTTGCCTTGAAAAAGAGTCAAGCTGCAGAAAACCTCAGTGTCTCATCAAATGATGTTCAAAGGAAAGTTGTTGCAAAGTATGAGTTTCAGCGGAGTCTGGAAATGGAAGCTGACTGGTCAGATCTGTTTGTGGAGAGGTAGCAGGATATGCAGTGCTGTCTTTTAAACACCTACTTGAGATGCCTTCAAGGTAAACTCCGTTATGCAGCAAGACCGAAGTGGCAGAGTTTAATAAAAATATGGGAACTAATAATTGGTCAGCCTTGTACAGAAAACCCAGATAGACTATGTTAATACCCAAACCCTTTTCTGAGGTCCAAAGGTGAACTGAAATCCTGTAGATGATTTATGTGGGTCAGCAGGGTCCCACAAAGCTATGGGTACAAATATCCCCTATAGTGATTTTCTAGCTGAGAAACAGTTGAGAAGCATATTATATTTAATTAATTTTCGATTCATCCCTATGAAAAGGTATGTTAAAAATCATCAGCCTAAACTTAAGTCTTCCTGTTTAAGGTAAAATACCACTACTATTTTTCAAACTATTATTTGAATCGGAAGAATGGATTGTCAAAAACATTTGGCTCTGAAAATCCTACTGGGAACCAACATTTCCGTTATGAGCTAATGGCCCATTCAGAGAAATAAAGTCTGGGGAAAAGTATCTTATCTAAATGGAAATTTTAAGGAGTAGCCTGAGATGACAGAAAAGGGGTTGCAATTTAGAGTTTAAGATACCAAGATCTTAATTTATTATTAAATTATATTAGCACAACAGTGAGTTTCAACTTGCTTGCGGTGTCATTGTCATTAGTATTAGAGACATGCCATAGGCAGTGCCTACCTCAAAAAAAAACCCCAAACCCCAGAAAATGAAATATGTAACAAAAATTAAATACTTGCTTTCTTAATAGCTCTGAGTAGGACACTAAGTGTCTCTGGAAATATTTCTCTTCTGGTGTCTGACAGAGCTTTATCTGCCCTACATAATCTATTTCCAGAACTTGAATTTCTAAACTACACTATTAGAGAGGCAGTGGGAGTAGAAATGACTTAATTTTTTTTTAACAGGTAGTTTTAGTACAAAGTGAATAACCCTGCTGTGTTACTCTAACCTCCTGCTTCTGACAGCAGGGCAAAGTGCTCTCAACAATATATCTAGTTTGTTAAAGCATTTGGAGATGGGGCATCTCTTTTTTCATCTTTGACACAGTCAATGCCTTACTTTATTATACAAAATAGAAGAGATTCCTAAACCAAAAAGCCATTTAGTCAGCTGAGAAAGACTGTTTTCTGGATTTTGGGAGGGGGAGGGAAAGTGTTCTGTTCTCTGAATAACTGAATGGTGCTGCAACGGATTGACCATTTAGTTGAAGTGGTGTTGGCACCATTTCAACTTCATTTTTTCCCAGATGAGACTATATGCTGAGTCTCTCTCCACTCTGCTACCAGCCCTGGTCAAACAGAACCACTTATTTTGGCAAGTAGCTTATCTGGTAGAAATTGCCCACCAATATTGACACTATCTCCTCCATAAACAACCCAGATTCTGCCTTTCTCAATTTTTTTAATCCTCTTTGATTTATACTTCAGCTTTTTGGAGGCAGGCTTAGAAAGCCTGTGAAGCCTCTTTTCATCAAAGGGGAGTTTCAGCTGTGAGTCCTAAGTGCCACAAAAACACAGGTAGCAAATAACAACAGGACAGGCAAATCATGTCTTTACCAACTCCCCACAACGTTCCTGGTTCAAAGACCGTTTATCTCTCTGTGGCTATAGTCTTTGTCCCTTTAATCTTTATCAACCTTATCCCACATAATGCTGAAATCACTGAGAAAAACACCTGCAATATAATGTCTGGGAAATCTTGGTGTTTTCTCAAGCTCATGGAACCAGAAAGGAACTCTTTCCCCACCACCCACCTGAATGTCTCTGCTTTCCCTGCTCTGCAGATGTCTTCTCAGGCCGTTTCCACCCCTCCTTCACTTGCTTCCTCATACCCACTTGTCTGATTCTCTCACATGCACAGAGATGCCCAAACCGGTCATACAGGTTCATGCAATTTTGGTCACTGTGTTCATTGCCTGTAAATCTAATTATTTCTAAACTTGAACTTTATCAGAAGGCCATCCTTTGTCCCCCTCCCAGAAAGTTCAATATGTCTGCAGCATGGTGTGTGAAAGTAGAAAACCCTCTCTTCCAGCGGCACACAAGGAACACATGCTTCCCCCTTCTTTCCTGTTCATGCCTATCTTTCCTCCCTAAGGCGAAACTCCCACGCTACCTCTCCTGGTTTCAGGTGTAATCATAAACCTGCTGAAGGCAATTATGGGTAATGTAGTTCCATCGCTCCTTCCTGTCTGTTTGAACAAATGGTGCCAGGTGCCTGCTAGACTGCACATTCCAGCAGGCATTGCTCAGCACCCCTAAGAGGGAGGCTTACTAGGTGTGCTCCCAGCACCTACCTGAACCTTAGGCACACTGGAGTTTTCGATGCTGGAGCAAGAAAAAGTGTTCCTTCAACAGTGCTGATGTCTTGAGCAACGACATAATTTGGATCTAGGACAAAGCTCTTAGTTTCCAGAATGGTGAGTTTGCTTTTTTCTTTCAGATATCTTCGGCTGTTTTTTGTTTAAAATACTTTGGAAGGACTGAAATACCTAAGTAAGTTTTTACCTCATACTCATGCTGCAGCCTGATCCTCTCTTTTTGGCTGTAGCTAGTGCCAGGTGCCTCTGGAGAAGGTACAGAATCCATGTACATTTTGAATTGCATGATATTGTACCCTAGGGTGGTTTGGGATGTATGGAGAAAGGCACGGTGCTTTCTAAGTGCTGGTGATTGCCTTTTCTGAGAGCATAAATAATGGTGAACCTCTTACAATTTTGTATCAACCAATATTAAGCTGGACTTCTCTGTCTTTTTTCTGTTGTGAAATAAGCCACTGTAGGCGTGTGCGTGTGTGTGTGTGTGCGTTTGTGGGGTTTGGGGTTGGTTGTTTGGCTTTACTGAAGCATTATATGAATTTAAATACTCCTCTTCCCATACTGGCTCCTGACTTTGTGTGTTGGGTATCGGGAGTGTTCAATAGGGTGCTGAACACTGCATAACGATCCTCCCTTCTAACAAGACAGCTACTAGAAATCAGAAAAATAGAGTTTAAAGAGCACATATACTTCTGAACTTTAAAATATTAGTTGTCTATTAAAAGAATACTTGAAAAGTAACATCCAGGCTAAATTGAGGCAAGACCTATCATGCTGACAGACCTTGAACCAACTCCCTTTATGGCTAAAAAATGACAGGCAGAGCTGGCTGGTCTGTTTAAAAATAGAACCATTTAAATGAAAGACAAGAAAGAAACAGTTCTTGTTCTCTTCCCACCTGTTATTACCACTCGGCTAGTAACACCTCTTCATTAATATAGATTTCTTTTTTTAAGGAGACGGGTTCAAAATCTGAACAGTTTGGAAATAATTTTTGACTGACTTTACTACGAAAGGCAATAGGCACCCTCCTGAGTAAGTGAGAGAGGGAGGGAAGGAGGGAGGGAATAATTTGTATTTGTAGAACTTGGGGAGGTGCAAATTGCCACACTGGCAACACTTTCCCTAGCCCAAAACCATGTATTTGACAGCGGTTACAGTGAAATGCTCCAACACAGAACTTACGCACTGAAACCAGTTGCACAGTGCCTGTGTTGGGTGGGAGATATACAATGGGTTTTACAAGTACAAGGTGGTTATTGCCATGCTAGAAGCCATAAAATAGTGTTTACCCTGGGTGCATTAAAAACGAGGAATACCTACGGTCGTATTCACTGAACTATATGGTACAACAATATCTTGTGGGAATGTGTTCAACAGGCTAATTATATGTTACAATAGAAGGCTTACTGATCATTTAAATGTTTGGTTTCAAATGTTGTGCTGTCTCTCTTCCCCCCTTTCTCCCCTTATTATGAGAATGGCTAATTGGGTCCAATTGCACTCTTCTTTGTTATTCAGCTTTCTTTTAACTCTTTGTCATAGTAATTTTTGGCCTGTGGCCCAAGAATATTTGTGTTTGGTGGACTGTCTCTGAGAGATTTCTATGAAGGGTATCCAAGGGAAGAAAAAGCTTTGAAATTCCCTGCCTGTGAAGTTGCATGCCTTTCCTCTCTATTTTCCACAACAGATAAACTCAAGCTCCTTGAGAAACTACACATGTTTAGGCTGCTGTAAACTTTGGTGTAAATCCCTGTAAGAAAGTCCACCCTTGAAATGTGAATACAAAATAGGTGGAAGAAACACCAAAAGCTCATACAATGCAGAAATATAAACCGTGCTGCTGTAAAAACCAAAAGATTGGCTTTTTGCATGGAACAGCTGTTTAGTCAACTGAACCTGGTGGTCTCTGAAGGATGTCCTGTCTGAAGAGCTGAGCTCTATGGTAGTGGCAGCTGAAGTATGGCAAATTTCTGCACCACAAACTGTGGTGCGTACTTGCAAAAAAATTTGTAAAAGAGCAAGCCATAGCTCTGGCTGGAACTGTAGGCTTTTACATCCCTTCTGCTACAAAATACTACATAGGATCCTAAGTTACCTCACAGGTCCCGCAATGGGAAATGGAACATGACTGAAGAGGACAAAAGGAGCTATTTCAACAGCATCCCTTTCCTGAAGTTCCCAGACTCTGCTGCTACCACAAAAAGATTAGTCTAATTTGACCTTCTATCTTTTTAACTACTTCTCCTCTCATCTCTTACTCTCTTTCTAGAGTGCATTTCAGTTTGTCTCCTTCAACTCTACATTTTTAGAGTAGATAGGTTTTTTTCAGAAGCTTAACTCCAAAGTAAAGGTGAGGTCATATATTCATGGAAAAAAAAAAAAGTATTGTCTCTGTAATATTTCACCATATTTTCATCTGCTTCTCAGTACAGACTGGTATCTTATTTGCATTTCTGAACATTGGGCAAACACCTTAGTTAAATTGCTGAGGACCATGCTTAAACTTTTTCTAAGAAACTACAACGAGTTTAGAAATCAACGTGTATGAGTACTTTTAAATTGCTCCTCTGAAAGTTCCTCTTCATGTTTTTAGCTACAGGAAACTTAATCTTATGCTGTTCAATTCATTAGGCTTTCCAGTAGTTCTTCATATCTGCCCTACTGTTAGAACTTCGGTTTGTGAGCAAACACTGCCATAACACTTTCTGTTGACCTTCCCTTTCTTGCCTCCAGTATTTGCTCAAAGGGTCTATTGTATACTTCAATAAGATGAGGCACTGGAGTACTTCCTTACTAAGGAGCAGTGGTGAAGCTGAATCAGGGCTTTGACCCACTGAAAACTTCAGAAAACTGAAACAAAGTTTTATAGCTTGCAGCAAGTGACATTTTGGGCTCTGGTTTCGTGTCCTCATGGTGGAGAGGAAAAGCTTTTAGGTTTGGATCTATCCAGACATTTTTTTCAAGGAATTTTGTAAAAGGCCTATACTGCTTAATTTCTGCAACAGTCGAAGTCCTTCCCTTCCATAGCTGAACTTCACCTTGCAAGCCAGCCTGCTCAGGAAGCTGGCTGATTGTTTAGTTGAAAACTGCATTATGTACCCCCAAACGCTGCCTCCCCCTTGCTGTATGGGTGCCTCTGCAGGAGGAAATGGTCTGGAAACCCATGAGTATTCTGGCAGGCCAGAAGAGATTCTCCTAGGTCTTCTGTCTGGGATCTGTATTTAATAAAGACTCTGGATGTCAATTATTTGAATTCAAAATGTAAATAGTTGAATCTCTTTGCCATTTTCTTCAGCATTCTCAATGGGGAAAGGATCTTTTTGAATTATTAGAGGAAGTCTGCCTTCACTGGAGACACTGGAGTACTTAATAATCTTTGTGTTCCTCTTTACAACATACCTGTGAGGTAGGCAGATGCCATTTTACTTTGGGTAAGTTCTGGCACTACATTTAAGCTCCTCTAATGGCTACCTGCTGCTGAATGGGGCAGTCCCATTTCTCATACCTTGCCATTACTTCCCACAGGCCAGCACAGGTGAACACTGACTCATCGGTGCCTGGGCCAGCTCCCAGTGAGACCAGATAAGTGCCAGTGTTGATGCAAAGGAGATGTAGGACTGCTGCTTTCTGGAGCAGCCAGGCAGCCAGCCACCCAGTCAGACAGCATCCCCAAGAGCAGGCTTAGCCTCAAGTGCAGTGCCAGATGATCTTGTCTCTTGTCTAATACCTTAAAAACTTGGGAGATTTGGCCTTAGTTCTATTCCAAGCTTGCTCTGAATTAATTCTTTAAACCCTGTGTCTCTCTCCATGGAGGTATATACTACTTTCCTGCATTAATTGGGAGTTCAAAAATATTTCAATTGATTATAAAATGTATTGGCTCGTACTTTAATCTGCACTGACCTCTAGTTAGATATAATGGTATTAATTCAGGCTGTGTCTTTACTTACTAATATGAACTGCCACCAGCATTGCTTGTCCAGCTACCTTGTAATCATGCTAAACCAAACAGCTTCTTTCCCACTGGCTGCAATATGCCGTATGGCAAAACATTTGTGCAATAACTTGACAAGGATTTTTCAAGTTCCCATATGAGCCTTTGTCTGTAAAAAACCAAAACTTTCACGAGTAGACTTGAAGTTTGTGACCTGTTAGTGGCAGATCCTACAGCCTAATTTTGGTCCTATGATCTAATTGGGACCAAACTTTAGATGTGTATTTACATGGAGAATAAGCTGTATTTCTACACATACTAAGCTGTGTAATTAAAAGGAAATTACTTTGTCTAAAATACCTGGGGGGAGAGGAAGGGCAGCTGGCAAGACTTTTAGGTGGTTTGTTTTTATTCGTATGTGATCTCATGCAATATCAAATCTGAGCCCTGAAGAAAAGCCTATGATTTGATGATAACCTTTCTATGAGTTCACTCCCTCTGATCCACTAGCCTTAATTTAACAGGATCTCTGTAAAGGTGGGAGGGGCATGATGCAGCAGGGAGACAAGAATTCTCAATTTATTCATAGTACTGCCCTAATTTCTGCAGCACAAATTGTCACTTGTTGCTCCATGTGAAATTATAGTGCTACGAACATGAGTAATGCCAGTTTTGTTCTTCTGCTCTGTGATTTTTTTTTTCTTTCTTCTTCCTATTTGAGATGTGATCTGTTCATTTGTGTGGACACCAGTTCTTCATCTCTGGACTGAGACTGTTATCTTGCTTCCAGTAAATTGCGTACAACCATCAAGTGAAAGGGTAACATCACAAATACATTTGTAAAAACTCATTAGCTCTCTAAGGAAACATCTAACAGTTCTCAGCAGAAGCAGCTTCTGACTGAAGAGTTCATAACATTTGTCTCAAGGGATGAGAAGAGGAAAGCTAAACTCAAACCTGTCCCCTCACTTTCCATGTACAGGATAAATAGACTACTACAAGGTGACAAGAAGCAAAGTTGTGTACCATCTACAGCTAGATGGTACATGGGACATGGGTAACACTAATCGAACCAAGCTTAAAAGCTTTCAGACTAAACTCCATACAGTTTTGAGGAGAGTGTGGGAAGCTAGCATAGCTTCCCCAGTGAGATAACTGCTTTTTCTGGACCACTAAGAAGCATTTGGACTCAGGTGTCTGTGTGAATCTAGTTTTAAGTGCTTAATACATGCATCATCCTAACATAAATAACTTAAAGATCTCACCAGTGGAGAGAAAGAGGTGAATTCAATGGCTCTCAGAGTTTCCTTTTTGTCTGCAGAGTGCAGGTACTTAGGCTCTGCCAGCTGGATCCCATCCACAGTAACTTGCCTGGTTTGCACTGTTGGGTGGCTGCTAATATGGCTGCCAAGCAGATGCTACTAATCTGGAAAATATCTAAGAGAGCCTGTCGCACCTTGGAATTCCTTCGTTTATTTTTAGCGGTAACGATTGTACTCCAGTCACAAAACACAAAGTAGGAGGTACTGTATGCACTAGTGATGTGCTCCCCAGAAAAGTAAGAATTTCCATAGTTTTCCTCATCTCCTGTAGTATATGGTAGCAGAAGCAGAAGGACAATTTGTTTGAGGGTTGACCTTAATGCAAGTTGCATTCATCATCACTGTGATTTTTTTATTTACTTATTTATTTATTAAAAAATAAAGGTAATAAATGATCCCAGACTTCTAAGCTTGGCTACTGGTCAGTTGTTTTACCAGGCAAATGAAAACATGAGACAGAAAACAGTATGGGGTTTATGTGTATCTGTGTATGTCAGTAATTTTCTGCTACCTATTACGCATAGCTACAGTTTCCTTGTATCTGATTTTGGTATTTGATTTCTGCTCATAGCTGGAAAGGGAGGCCAAACCTAGCAATGCCAAAGGCTGTCAGGAGGTGTTATGAATACCTGCCTTGCTCTCAAGTTAGTTGCCTTTTCAGGGTGTGAACACTTTGGGACAGAGAAGAGCTCTTGTGATATTTATGCAGTCACTTTCAAAGACCTGATCTTGGTGGCAGTTTTCTTCCCATGGCACTTGCACATCCTGTGCTCTGTCACCAATTTCCTGAGTGGTCTGGGACAAGTTGTTTGGACCAGGATTTTCAAGGGGTTAGCACATGTTTACGCAGTTCTTACAGTAGGGGTGGAAGACACTGGAATGTGGCTATAAGTTTCTTTGTGTTTTATTCTTTCCATCTGTAAACTCGTCTGTCTCCATTTTTCCCCCATCCCTGCCCTTCCTTGTCTTGTCCATTAAACAATCAGTTCCTTGTGACCAGGCTGTACTTGCTATATATTTGTACAAAGCTTAGCAGGATACTATTCCAGCTAGTTCTACCGGGATATAAATGAAAAAGTTAAAAAGAACCCTGGTATTGGTCCCAAAAGAATATAAACATAAGCCCTGGGGCTCAAAATTGGATTTTTTTTTAAAACAGTTTCAGTTCAATAAAAAGTATTCAACTTGGCACAATAACAGCTAGGTAAAAGCTGAGGCCTTGATTTTGCATAGGAAGAGTAAAGATTATTTCTTTGTTTCTTTTGGCTTTGAAATCTGTGAATAAATCAAATTTAGTGATTCTAAAACAGTCTGGCAACTATAGGAGCTGCCAGGTTTTGAGCTTCCATGCCTGTGGTGCCAAAATCTGTGTGTCTCGAGCCCCATTCCTCTTGGGACAAGTAGATCTGGGAGGCTGAAAAACCTACATGTTTCTTAGGTGGCAAATCACATCTCTCCTATTATGGAGAAAGTGGATTGAAAGCTCACTCTCTTTCCCTCCAGGCAAAAAGTTCACATACGGATTGTGGGTTAAGCCTTAGGGTTTTTTAATGCTAATCTCCAAAAAACTTTAAAACAAAATTACTTGTGTGGATGCTAGTGATTCAGGGTACTGAATGATGACGACAGACACTGACTTACCATTGTAAAATCTTGCTAAAATCAGCAATGCGAGAAGATTTTGCACTGTAAAATAAAATGATCTGAACTAACTTTCACAACAGAACAAACTGTTTAGCTACGTTCGTCAAGACTGTCTGAGCATATGGTCATTTCTGCTTGGTGTGAAGTCGAGTGGGATCTCCTGAAGTTCTGAAGATTAGAACTCTCACTAAGTTAGACAAATATCTTTGCATGTTTTTACTGATGATCTGCTGACTGATATGTCTCACTTCTGATGGATTTCACATAGCTATACAATAGGTAACAGAAAAACTACATTATAGACTTTTTTAGATCATGACAATGCAAGTTTTGAGCAAAGTTGTACACATTTCTTTTTATTACAGATGAAACAACCTATACAAATACAACCCTGGACTGTGATCTGTCAGGAGCTGACCTAAACTAACTTAATGCTGGACAACATTTGGACCATGCACCTCCAACAATACTTGCCAAATTAAAGTTTAGATAAAGCTTTGGAAGCAGACATATTTAGAGTTTTGATTTTCATAATTCATGCTTTTCTTTCCTTTTTTGAACTAGACAGCTCTTTGTTGGAGAATCCTATGTTCTGCAAATACCTGCTTGTCATGATCAATGGCCTGAAACATAGAAGAATAATTGCCATAAAAAGGAAACTGAAAATCTCAGCCAGTAAATTGCACAGACAGGATTACATGTGTCTGTAGCAAAGGAATGTAGCAGGAGACTCCTGTCTCACTACAACCAAGGAAAAATGTCTTAAGCGAAGTAACTTGCTATCACACATCAAAGTGTGTGTTTGATTTGATGTTTATAAGTTAAATATTAAAATGATATCTACACATTGTGACAGTTGCATACTTTAACCAAGGAATCTCTGACAGTGATGGCAAGGATACATGTGTAGTGGTAGGAGGGAGCTGCTTGATTTGAAGTCTTTCAACTACACTGTAAAAGTGGTGTGTATGTTGGTCTCTGTAGAAACCCCATAAAATAAAAAATTTGGTTAGAAAATACCCAAAACAGTAGAATTTTGCATATATGATTCTGCAGTATTTCATATAACACAACAGACATTTTGAACCCTTATTATCTTGAGAGGCAGGAGCTAGTTAAAGGTGCAAAATTTGAGACTTGCTGCCAAGGAGGTGTGATGGGTAGGGAATTGCTTTGATCATCAAAGTCAGTGACCTTTTGGAAAAGCAGTGAATACTTCCTCCCACATTTCAGTACAAATGGAGCAAGGACAGTAAACTTATGACGATGAAACCAGAAGTGTTTCTTTAGGGTTGGCATTTGGAAGGTGTTGCTGAATAGGCTGAATTCTCTGAATTGGCCAATGCCTTCAGGTTCCTAACTAGGAAAGTCAAAATACTAAAAAGCTGTTATAAGTGTGGTCTGGATTTCAGTTTATTTCACTTGTAAACTTGTACCTGGTTTCTTTCTGTCTGAAGCAAAGGTTACTCTGCTATTAGTGATCAGAGTGAAGCTGGCCAGCTAGAGGAACTCCAGCTTCATAGAGGCATTGATCCCGAATAAAACGGCCTGTGCTGGTACCTGTAAGGACTTTGCATCCTGGGCTGTTTAGTGCTATTTGAGTTGATTGTCTGTTCCTTTCAATCTGCTATAGCCAATGTATGGGACACTGTTGGTGGTTTCCTCCAGCAGGGAGAGATTAGCCTCCCCTCCTGCAAGACTGTCTGTCAGGAAAACCTCAGCTCTAGGCAGTGCATGAAACTTTCCTTTCAAAGTAATAGTTGCGAAATTAATGTGGGTTTTTTTTGCATGATGTTTAAATATCCTAGTGCTCTCAGATCCATTTCTGTAACTTACTTCAGTAGTCTGACAGTAGCCTATATAGCAGTTTCACTTCATGTACCAGGTGATTATTCTTTCTAGTGAATGGAGCATCATATGGCTGCAGAGGTGGTTTTGGATGATAAATGACGCCCAGGTTTTTTCTGTGTAGGAAACCAGTCAGGACAAAGAACTGCAGCCTTGTTGGAGACTCAATAGTATAAAATACTGAGCCTGCTCAGTCTACATGAAATTGGAAGGTGAGCATGCTCAGTGTTTGTGAAGGGTGAGGTAAACCAAAGGATTGACACCAGTTTCTTCAGAAGGCTAGACAGTGGTCAGGTCTTTCAGAGGCTGCTATATCAGTGAAAAAGTATTTACTACATGTAGGAATTCTTGAAGGAGTGCAGGACTGACTGGAGTGTGGGGGCTTTCCTTTTGGGTGGGGGGAGGGGACAGGGACAGACCAGGGGGAAGCTGGAGATAACATATTGAAATGCTGTGATTATACCTAAGAGTTACAGATCTGCAGCCCTCCACTTCTGCTAAAAGGCAATAACTTCAGCTGTGGTGAAAAATAATAAAGCTTGCTGAGACAGAATAAATTAAATAAAAAACTGGGCACACATTTTGAACTGATAGAGTATAATCCACAGCATTTCTGGATCATTTTCCTGAAGCTTTTCTGCAGCATTATCTGAGAGGGACAGTTTGGGAATTTGGTAAGTTTGGTTTTAGTCCAACTTTCTGAGCAATTTGTAACTGCATCAGTCCAGCCATTTTTTTTTTTTTTGAGGGTATCAGCCAGACTTGTTGGGACAGATGAAAATTTTCCTTCAACTAAACTATTTTTTGCATATAAAAGTATGAAATTTATGACAATTTAAGGATTGGTTTTGGTTTTTTCCCCTCAGATGTGTGACTTGAGTGGAGAGTCTTCCTCACAGGACTTGAGCCACTGACCTCCTATTTTCTGTCCTATGCTAATTCCCTCCACATCTCCAACACAGTGTCATAGCCAGTGCACCTGTGTGGTGTTAGGGAAGGAAATAAGAAAGAAGGAAGCAACAGCTTTATGCCTTCATTCTCTTCTTACCACTGCCGTGTTAAATGCAAAGAAGAAATAACATTAAGTGTTTTCTTCATGGCGAATGGCATGGAAAGATGTCATACAGCTGAGTGGGGAAGACTTCTTGAATGAGTAGGCACCCACCTGTGTATAGTGCCTACTCATGCTACTCCTGAGCAATTGCAGCTCTCTCAGCTGCTTCATCAAATTTTGCCTTCATAAATCAGTGATGTTGGCTCAGAAGGATAAGCTGGAAACAGTGGGGAGGTAGGGTGCCTGTAGCAATCTGAGGGGTAGGGCTGTTAGGAAGAGCAAGCTGGAGCTCTGCTGATGCTTTTGGGGGTGAATAGAGACAATGGGAGATTAAAGTCACCATAGGGATGCCTGCGCCAACATGGGGGATTTCTTTGATTTGTTGTGCAAGCAGTCTATTGATCAATTTTGGAGGCCAGGCAACTGGCTGGTGAGAACCTCAGGAATAGTTTCTGCCTCTGAGCCCTCCAGGGAGGCAGGACAAGGGAATACACATCCTTAAATTCTTTCAGTGGGTAATACTATCTATTGCAATATAACAGTGGTGTTTTCCTGGATGGGAAAACTAGCTTTCCACTAAGGTATTGTATCCAGGCTAATGGTATGCATCACCAGAGGAAGAACTACTACTGGAAAGACAGCTGGACACTGTGATGCAATGAAGAGCGTGAAGGTGGATAAAGTATAGAGGGACTGGAGGAAGAGGAGACTTGGAACAACAATCTTATGCAATCCTTACTTTTGCTTCTGCAAAAGAAAATAAGATAAATCTTTTTTTAATCACTTTTTAGAGTGAGTTTGTTGCTGCTACATAAAAGTGGATGAGATTGGACATGTTATTCTTATTGTACTGAATAGTAAAGAACAAAAATATAGAGGCCCTCTTCTCAACAGGTGGGAATAGGTGGTTCAATCAATAAGCCTGCAAGGCAGCTAGATTTAAGAGCTAAATTTAGACACATAAGGGCATGGAATTGATTGGGAACTTATTACCTCAAATCTTCTTGAACTTGCCCATTCCTTTAGAAGAAGATCCACAGTGATACTGTAGACTAATGAATTTTTTTTTAAAGATAAAATAATTCTTAATTTAGTTATAAAACTACCATCAATACTGGAACCAGCTCTTTCTTGTTTTCATATGTAGGACTTCTTCTTCCTCTGAAATATGTAGTCTTCTGTGATAAAAGAGAGATTATTAAACGGGAACTGATATTGCAAGGCAGTTTATCTTCCTCTGACTTCATTTTTGTTGCTGGATCATTACCATTTAAGAGTCAATCTGGCAGTCATTATTTCAGTAGAAGTATTCTGTTAACAATACTGTTAATAAGAAATAGTTAAGAGTATAACTCAGAGATTAAAATGTCCTTCATTAGTGGAGAAACTATCCATTTAAACAGGAAACCCATTTGATAGAAATAAGGGGATTTTTCTTGTCAAGAACATGTGTAATTAATTGCTAAGTAAAGGGAGAGTCTGCAATATAATGAGAGGTATTGGGTTTGGCTTTTAGAGAACAAAATATGGTTTTATGAATTCCCCTCCCTTCTTCCCTTCAAAATTACAGTGTTATAAATAACTTTATAATATTGGCAGGTGTAACTTAATGGACAACTCAGCTATTATTAACAACACAGGTGCAAATGTTTTAAATGTGATGATGTCTTGCTGCTGCACAAGAGTTCTGACCAAATTGTGGGGACTATAATTGCCATAAAAAGCAACAAAGAAGTGCACTTTCTGCAGTCTAGCTGGGAAAGTGTCCCTGTGATTAAGACTCCCTCTCTGATGCTCTCTTCACTATGTTCCTGAAGTGCCAAGGACTATTAAACAAATTCTTCAGTCAAAGCAGATCAATACACAAAAAACAGGTATCAGTCTTTCCTTGTAAATATTATCACAATCTATCAGAAATACTATTTGTGCTGTTATGTATTCCCTGGGTCTGTTATGTGGTCAGTCAAATAGAGCAAAATGTAATTTGTGGATGCACAAAAAGATTATGCTTACAGTTATTAACTCTCTAAATTAACCTCTAATGACAACCAGAGGAGTCCTTGCCAAATGTATTTACTTTCTTCTACCATATTTAATGGAATTATTTTCTCAACACAGGTGGCTACCTGTTTTATTAAATATTTTTTGTGTTTAGCTGGTCACATGTCACCCATCCTCCATAGTTTCTGCTCTCCCAGTATTGACCTGCCTTTATATTCCCCAGGAGATATGGAATAAGTGACTGGCTTCAGTCCTGTCCCCCTCTCCTACTCCCCATTCATGCCCTACACAACTGGGATTTCTTCTTGGCTAGTTTACAAATTTTGAAAGCTTGCCTGACATAGTTGAAAAATTGCAAAACACACTCTCTGTGTGTATTGCCATGTTAACTTAATTTTTGGTGTGTGTGTTTTGTGGGTTTTTTTTGTCTCCCCCAAGTTAACAAACCAAAGTGGTTCCATATAAAAAGGTCCACCTGGCAGTGCAGGTTTTCTGACATGTTTTTCCTTTCCCCTGAAGCAAAAGTCTGTCGTGGTTATGGAAAGAGATCTTCCTAGTCCCCTATCTCATCAAAAGCACAGTACACTGCGCGTCCCTCGGTATCTTTCTCCAGGCGCTCACCTCAGTTTGCTAAAACCAGAACACCAGAAGTGTAACGGCACCTTGTATGTATCTGGATATCAGGTTCAATTTACTTCAAGGTTCGCATTGCATGTTTTGGCCATAAATCTTCAGTCTACATCTGTCCAAAATAAAGTGTCAGTATCGAGGCAGACTATCTGACAGGCAATTCAGTTCTACAGTTGGATGTTCAAGACGAGGTCCTGGCATAGTGTCGGCCACGTTGCTTTGTTATACGATTTTCAGCCTGGAACAGCATTAAAAATCATCCTGCATATTTGCTGCATATCCAGCTGATACAGGTGCTTAAAATCTGTTGTTAATATTAATTACCATTATAATGTTAAGAACTTGAGCTGTGAGAGAGTAAAATGCTGGTGCTTCTCTGCAGGGGGGTTTCTTGGTGTATTCTGCTTTGCCCTGATGCTGTGCAGAGAGCACGGGTCTTCTAGGATTTCTGTTATCACATCACTGGACCAAATGATACATTTAAATTTTGAAAACCAAGGGGATATTGAGGGATTTTTCCCCTGCCTGTCCTTGGCCCTTAAATGTAAATGTAATTATTTCTATGAAATATGTAACTCTGAAGTGCCTGTTTGTGAGTTCTTAATGGAGAACTACTTCACTACTTGACTTCGATTTGATTGTCTGGAAACTGTTGTCTTTTACTTGCTTTCTGAGTGGATAGTAGATGTGCTACTTTTATATATAAATGTAAGAGTGTTAAACAGGAAGATGTTGCCAAAATCAAGTCTTTGGGACAGAAGAAGCCTCTCTTTTTTTTTTTTTTTTTGCTGTCGTGACCCTGAGGCATACAAAGGCTTTTCTGTTTTTTAAAAAAGCAATTTCCTTTATTATCCTTGAAGTTAGCTCTGAGATTGTAAATCATTCACTACTGTTAATGCTACAGCTACTTCTTTCTCCCACTGCTGCTTCCTGCCCTCAAAGACCACAACTTATATCTGTCCCTCTGCAAAGCTGACTTTTGGCACTATAGGCAGAGACTTGAGGCTTTCCTGGGGAAGAGCATGATAAATCCTATGCAGATTTGGGAGTGCTCTCTAAGACAAGCTAGTGTGCAGGTGTCTAAGGCTTTATCTCCACTCACCACTGACAGGTAAGCTGCTCAGTTAAAGACCCAATGGAGTTTCTGCATGCAGCTTGGATGTGAGAAAAAGTCTGATTTAGTAAAAAGAGAAGAAGAAATCAGGGTAAAAAAATAATATACATCTTTGGAGGTATCCTGTACTTACCAACCCATGATCACAGCTACAGTTTACGAGGATATAAATAAATAGCAGAAATTTTGAGATTCCCAGTAGCTCCCACTTGAGAGATGGTAAGGAAATGAGTTCATAGAGGAATTAAGCTAACAAACTTGCAAAGTTTTCTCTGTTCAGCAAAAAGAAGAAATATTACAATTTGATAGTACAAAGTTGGATCCTTTAATTCAGTCATTAATGATATCTTTACTTTCCATTTCCTCTTCTTTAAAAAGGTATTTAGTAATGTAAATAGAAGGCAACATATTTCTTTTTTTCCTGAGGCCAAAGAGAAACCATGGAGTATTTCAGAGTGGTAGCTGAAACCCAAAAGACAACATCAAAACTTAACTACACATTCTTGAGGCTTCTGGAAAGCAATATTCCCAAATGCAAAGTTTATAACTGAAAATAAATGCTCCAGGCCTTATGATTACAACAAGCTATTTTAGAAGCGTAGATGTGTGGAATGAAAAGAAGGATACTTGACTTGTAGAGGGAGTGTCTATGGTATGTTGTTTTTGCTTGCATAGTGTTCCCCAACCTGGCTGTAAAGCAGTCAGTTCTGGGTCGCGCAGTGCTGAGCAGAGGCTGTAAAAACCCACTTGTGAAGTTGTGGAAATCTACTGAAAGGATGACCCACTTCAAGTCCCATTTTTTAGTGCTGAGACTACTAGCTCTACCCTTTAACGCTGGCTCAGATCAAATATTATAAGCAGCAACTACATCTGTTACAAGCAGCAGCGTAGATACATGTTGGGTCTGCAGAAAGCTTAAACCCTGGGTCCAGGAAGGAGCGTGAATGGCTCCGTGGATCCCACAGGGTGCTAAATCATCAGAACTTTGAAAAAGTAGGCACCAAACTTGGTGACTATTTAACAACAGGGTAAACTAGTAGATATATAGATTGAAAAAGCTTTTCTATCATTATAGGCAAAGTGACAAGTCACAGGTTCACACTAAAACATTAATATTGCTGCCAAGTATTAGTAAAGTAGGCAATATAGGGACGAAATCTTTCGAGGTTGAACATGAAAAGCCATTTCTGTCTCTGTCCAGAATGAGATACAGGTGTGTTTCCTTGACTGCGTCACATGCACCAGGCTAAGAGAAGAAGTCAAAGATTTTATCACTTCAACTGAAGGATTTGTTTGCTATCTTTTACTATCACTAGCTACAGAACCACAGTTCAGCCCTGTAATCAAAGATTGGTAAACTCATGTCCAGCTGCCTGACACCAAACTCTGAGCGGCATAAAGCTGTTTGCTGTTCTAGGCCACGAGTACCAAGGGACTGTTAAAATATGACCTATTACTGTAACTAATGTTTAGCTAGAAACATGTTAATCTGAGACTTGATGATGATGTGTAGTGCCTTATAAATCCATCTGTCTCTGCTGTATTGCTTTCTCTTTAGAATTCCTTTCTTCTCTCTATGTAATAGAATTTAAATAATTCCATATACTCAGTATTTGATCAGATCAGGAACGTTGTATTTAGCATTCTGATGAATATACCTTATTCCCTTTTCAGAATAAACTTGTCAAGTAAGTCTAGCAACCCAACCTATAAAACTAGCAAGTCATCTTTCCCATGACAGCTAAAAGCGAGCCTGAGGGACGAGGCACATCTCCATCACCTGTTTGTGTTTCTTGTCCTGTCTCTGCAAATGCATAAGCTGCATCCTCTGGATATAAAGGCCATGAATCACTGTGAATAATGGTATGGCTGAGTAGTGCTATCTATGTAAGGCGCATGTAGGAGTCCGTGGGGAGACACTGCCACAGGACAGCTCTGCTCTTAATACAACCTGCTTTTGGAGAAGGCTGCACAGGGTTAAGGTTGAATGAAAGGCAAATTGCTAGTGTCTTGCTCTAGGATGTTAATACTTTAAAAATACTGAGGAATGTGTTCTCTCTCATTTTTGAAGGCAAAGGCAGTTGGGAAGTGTTCGCTTTTGAGCTTTTTAAAATTTTCTTCCTTACCACTCTTTTAAGCACAGCAGGACATGTTTTGTTTGGTAGAGAGACTGGGGTGAGGTGGGGGGGAAGTGCACTTGAATTTTAAAAGACCTGGAAGAGATTTTTAGAGGCATCACATGCAGCAAAAATTACATTTGCAGCAAATTTGTCTCCTGATTTCTGTGAAACTGGACTTTCTACCTGAGACTTTCTTCTTCCTCTAATGCGTTTTTCTTCCTCTAATGCATTTTTCTTCCTCTAATGCATTTTTCTTCCTGTGTAATGGTGCTGCAACATGCCTGCCAGCAGCACTTTGGACCCTGAGTCCCCCGCTCTTATGGGCCAAGCGATGCTCTCCAGGCTTGAACAGCAGAGTGCGCGTGGCAAACTGTTTCTTGCTCTCATACAGAAAAATGCCACATCTCTCAGCAGTCACTCAGGTTCAATCACTGGTCACCTCCACAGCTGATCTTTTTCCAACCTCTTCACTTCTTCATTCCCTGCTCACTTCACACTGTGAGCTGACATACCATCAGTCAAATAATTCTTTGCACCATTAAGCACTTGTCAGTTTACATCTTTCTTACTCAGTTGCTACAGAAAATGAAAAGCTTAGCTTCTGATTCTTCCTATACATAATTCCCTCCTTTTGCAGCAAAAGGCTTTCATACCTTTACCCTTTGCTACTGATCAGCATGGCTTTATATCCCACATGCACTGATCTCTCTTCTCTCGTGGATGATCATCCTTCTGGATTTGTCCAGTTAAGTTCCTAATTAATAGGGGTCTCCTAGCAAAAATTTCATTTGAGATGCAATTTTATCACAGGATGTACCCATGGAAAAGGGGAAGCATTGGGTTTTCTTATTTTCCTAGTCTCATACAAAGGCACTGGGGATTTATGCATTCCCGGCACTAAGGCTGGAACACGGGAGAGATGGGACCCAGCCCTGGTGTCAGATCATGTAATTCTGTTCAGGAGGCGCATTTCCTGGTACCCGATGGCATGTGTACAGCTTGTCCCCAGCATTTCCCACATCCCTTGACACGCTGACCAAACGTGGTCATCTTTTGCCCAGGAATGTTTACATCTTCCCCTTTCTCTTGTCCTTTTCTTGGCTGACCTGAAGACATGCCTAAATCACAAGGGCTCCCTCATCATGCTCTCATAGCAAGGAATGTTTTCGGAGGTGGGGGAGCACGACTTATTTTTGAAAGTGGTTTTCCTTTTCAGTATCTGCCTTTTCTGTCTTTGTGCCAGGGTAGCGGTGAAGGTTTTAAGGAGTTCCAAGGGGAAAGTTTTAGGAAATGGCTTATTCTATTTGCAGAAATTCTTAGCATTTATAAAACTTCTACATACAATCTTGTTGTCATGTCTCAGCCAATATAATCACACTGTGTAAAGAGATTGTTTTTCTTTCTCTTTCTCTCTTCCTCCCCCTTCCCCATGGGTTTCCTATTCTAGCCCCTGTGCATCTACTTGCACCCCTGTGCTCTTTCCTCATCCTTACTTACTGCCTCCCACTTCATACAGCTACTGAAATAATTGTGGGTGTTTTAACTATTTAAAGAACTGTTCTTAGATTCATATGTCAATTGATCAATACATCAACAGTCAGGTATATTAGTGCTGGCAACAAATACAGTGGATTTGTAAAAAAGTATACTTACTTTTTGTATATTTATTGGGATTTTAGGCTATGGATACCTTACACTGGTGTGATTAAACCTCCTCAGTCCCTGAAGTAGAAGCCCAAGATAAAAATCTTGCATGTTTATACAATGTATTCAGTTTTTCAACTGAGCAGTTGAAGAGCAATTTTCAGATGCAGCAGCAAAGCAAAATTTATTTCCTTTGAAGAAATCCATACACATTATCAAAGATACTGTCTTTTAACAGAGACAGAAGGAACAGTGGTATTTTTATACAGGTGTGGGATGTCAGATCTTGGAATTACGGTGTTGGGATTAAGGAGGCATTTTAGTTTCCAGTTCGGTTCTGGTGGGTATTAATAGCAGAAGCCACAAAGTATTAGTCTTGGAGGCTAGCTTTCACTGCTGCCTGAAATCAGGACTTCTAAGGCCAACATCTGAGATTTCTTGTAACAGAGGTACCTGAAAGTCCGTACAGCCCTGTGACAGCAGAGCGGCTGGGTGAGGACAGTTGGGCTTAGCCTGACCTCAGCCTGCATCCTGCCTGAGTGCAAATCAGCACCTGAACAGATTGCCATTAGCTGAAGGTAGCTCTTGTGGGAAGAACAAAAAGTACCAATTTACATTTGCCGTGGAAAAAAAAAAGATGTCTTAAACCATGGCATTGTGCAATGGAAACAGACAGCCTGCTTCCAGTTTCTATTCAGTAATGCTTTGATATGAGGTATGCTTCCTTTTTCCCGTAAATCACCTACTAGAACTGTAACCGAAAATTCCTTTTTCTTACAGCCACAGTAAAACCAGACCCAATGCATCTTTTTTCTTTTTTTTTCTTCATTTTGATCATGATAAGCTGACATCTGCTTAGGCTGCAATTGCTGCTGCAGAAGTAGCAGGCTGCAATATTTCAGACTCCTCAACAAAGCCGATTATTGTATCTTGTGGACAGACCCAAAAAAACTTTTGGGTTTTTTTTTCTTTTTATCTGTACTTCTTAATGTATCTATTGCCCATCAACATTTATAGCCCACTACATATAGGATCAGTGAAAGGATTCTGGGAAAGTCACTAAATGATTTCTTTGTTTATAGCACTAATTTACTGAGCTCTCTGGCACAAAAAGGTGTAGAAGATTGTATTTCCTACAGTTTCGCCTTCAGGGACACAGTAACTTCAGCACATAGGACACCCAGTGCTCCTTTGAAGACCTGCAAGTCCTCATTCTGGGCAGCTGAAAATAACATTAAGCAGTGGTACCTTGAGAGTTTCATTCCGCCGTTGCCTGCTTCAGAGCAATGCCCCTCCTGCTCTGCCCTTGCGATGACAGGATTGCTGTTGACTCTTTCAAGCACAGCGTCTGGTTTACAGCTCTTGTGTGGCTCAGTCCACGTGCAAACTGGGTCAAAACCAAACAGGACTTCTTGTATCCAAAACAAGGAAGAGGAGACACCTGAATGTCCTCTCCTGGGCTGCTGCTGTGCTGACACAGGCCCTGCAGAAGGGTACTTTAAGTCATTCTTGTACAGACTAAAAGGAAAATCTGACCTTGTGTTCACTCAAGGAAGAGCATAGGAAGACTGATAAAGCCAAAAGGGTTGGAAATATTTCATATTAACTGGCAAAGGAAGGAATAGATCTAGCTCTTCCCCTTTATTGATTCTAGTCAAACTTATCTGAAAACAGGAATTAGGATGTCTATTTTTTTTAAAAAAAGTTTTTATTCAAGACCTTCTGAATGGAAGTTGTTGTTCAATTGGCTTAGTTCCAATTGCAAGGCATTTAATTATGTGAGTTATTGTACTTCACTGGGGACCGGGGTATTGTATTGTATGTACTGCAGCTGTAGCATCTGGTGGTTTGCTGCAAATTAGATAGTAAGACTCACTCAGTATTGTGATGCTCTTGGGCAAACTCCATAAATTTACTCATAAACCATAACTTCACTTTTTTTTTCATTTTTGTCACATCACAGGAGCAAAGCTCAATTATTCTTCAACACTTTCCCCTTTTTCAAATTGCATATTTGCTGGTGTTTTATATGTTTAACTGTTTCCTAGGAGGCAATCACTTCCAGCAGTGCAACAGATTCCCTAACCAGTGGAGAGATTCCACGGAGCAGGTCAGAGGGGACTTTGATTGATGTGGATGACCGGACACCTTCAGCCAGCTACAGTATGTCTCTTCTGCTAGTTCCTGTACTAAGGCTCTCCACCTAAAGTCTGTATTTCTGCAAAACTCAAGAGTGTCAAGAGCTATACCTACTCTATAAACTCCTGTACACCATTTAAAAAAAATTATTATTATTATTATTTTTGCTTGTGTTTTGCACTCCTCAGGCCATTGTAGATGTCCCTGGAGTCAGAACACAAGAGGCTGTCACAAGATCCCCTAGAAGAAATTTGCTGGCATAAAAGAGAAGACCTCTGTCCCCTCCCATAGCAAATGTGGTTCAGGCAGTTTGGGAGGAAGAGCTGGAATCATTAACCTTATGTGAACAAATGCTTTTTAGGGTATATTTACTGGGAGGCAAGAGAGGGAAGAGAAGAGGGAATTCTTAGTCAAACTACATTAATTTAGGGTTTTAAGAACCAGGAAGGCAGATAATTTTGGAGTTAGCCCAATTTGAAAACTGGAGTCGCAGCAAAGTTGATTTAATCTTCTTGCTATTTTAACCCAAAAGTTAAGAAAACATTCCCCTCCACAAGGTAGGCATTCTCTTAGCCTTTTGTCCAGCAGCAGGTGTGACTAATGGTGAGCCTGGCACTTGCTGTGTCAGTTGGGGAGCAGGAATTATTTCCTTGCTAACCTCCTGCACCCCAGTAATCTGTGCCGTTACCTTGGCATGAGAAAGTGTCTAGTGACACTTGTCACTGATGACTCAGGCTCTGCCAGAATTTTCTGCTCAGACTTTTCCAGTAGAAACATGCCCTTTAGGATGGGGAAACAGACAAAAAAAAATACCCTAATGTTTCTTTTGGGATTAATAAATTTATTTTTTAATAGATAATAATGATCTGGCTGTAATAGCATCACAGCACAAGAAAGCTTTTGCCTGTAGGCAGAAAAAAGGACTTTTCAGCTGGTGCTTGAGCAACCCAGCCCCATCTGGTGGCCCTGGCCAAGGGTGGGTGCCCGAGGGGGAGGAGAATGTCCCTGGGCTCACTCCTTCCTGCTGGCAGCTCACCTGGAAGGCCCTTGTCAAGACAATGCTAGAACCTTGCAGATGGGCAGCTGGGAAGCAGGTAAATTCCACTTTGGTCTTTCCAAACTGAGATTTTTCTGGAACGGTGGAAAAACTTCATGGTTTTGGCTTTTTGTCACAATTAATGACAAATTAAACAAAAAGTACTAGTATTTCAATATTTTTTTTCTTTTTTTGTGGCTGAATGCACTGTCATTCTTGCAATTGAGCAATAATTAGTAAACTTGGGGATGGAAGGTACTATGGAAAGTGTAATAATGAAGAATATTGATATGCTGAAAGAATAGAAATGCTGAATTTTCCATCCCAAAATTAAAATTCTTTGCAAGGAGGTACAAAAAAGGTATGGTGTAACCTCTGTATATAGAAAAATAATGGCAGACTGAAGTAATAGAAACTCTCAGCACAAAAAGTTGCAGATACTTTATCTGTTGCAAGAAGTGTGAGTCTTAACCTATGAACCAGCTTCTGTGAACAGTTATTAATATAAAATATAAGGACATCTTGTCTTCAGAACAAATAGACATTAATGTTAATAATGACTATTTTTATTAGAAAGCATATTGAAATATCACTTATATAACCCTATTTGTCTATTTAAGTGCAATCTTAGAAAAATTAATAGCCACAAAAACCAATTGTCTCCAAATTTCAAATTTTGCAACACCTCATAATTTATACCAATGAATTTTTTAATGGAAAACTAGTATAACAAATTCTACACACACTGAGAGTGTCAGAGTGCCGTTGCCAATTAGATGCATGTGCACTAGCATGAGAAGGAATCCTGAACAATACATTTATTTTTACTGTTTATGGTGTTTGAAAAATGAAATGGTAGTTGTTTAATATTTGCAGAGAGCTAGACACAAAGGAAAGAAATCCATGACATTTTGTAGAAGGCCAAAGATTACTGGAACATAAGGGTTTAAACCTTATGGGACCTTGGCATAGTCAATGCCAATTAATAGTCATAGGAGTTGATAACGATTAGCACCTCGCAGAAGATTCTTGACATCCTTCAAGCACCAGTTTGTTAGCACTCTTTCTATTAACAAAGATTATTAATGCTACTTAGAAATCAATACTGATACTCTTTAAAAACCTGAAGGAGAAATATATAAATGATCTATATGTATTTTAGGAGGATAAATTTAGTCACCTGTTAGCTTAAGAGACTAACAGTTAGAAATGAACAGAATGTCTCAAGTCTCTGTGCTTTAGGAAATGCTTCTGTTTTTTCTTTGAACAGATGTCAATGAAAGCAAATTGGATTTGGATATTGACTGGTCTGATATATTCAAGCATGTCCATGCTGTTTCCAACACTAATCCTTTCTGGAATGAACTGTCAGCCTC
Organism: Phalacrocorax aristotelis; assembly: GCF_949628215.1. Taxonomy (NCBI): domain Eukaryota; kingdom Metazoa; phylum Chordata; class Aves; order Suliformes; family Phalacrocoracidae; genus Phalacrocorax; species Phalacrocorax aristotelis. The sequence goes on along the minus strand of NC_134277.1, from coordinate 34,612,639 downwards.
CAACCCTTTCATACATGACATAGCTGCTTCAAATAGAAATGAAAATAATAAATACCTTTCAATCTTAAAAGAAAAACCCTATTTGTTCTCTAAAGTTTCTAGCAACAGCGATTCTTTGGCTTCCTCAGGTGATGAGCTAGATATAGATTGTCTTCTAAGAAAGACTTCAGCAAGAAGATCTGGACGTTCCAAGAGTGTCTCTGACTTCCTGGATATTGTTGATAACCGAAGATTTAATCCTCACAAGATAACACCTCCAAAGACTATAGCTTCAGATATGACATGGCTTCAAAATGACCGTGAAGCCTACAAGATGGCTTGGCTGAGTCACCGACAACTCACCCGATCTTGCCTAGATTTAGAAGCCATGAGCCATAGTCCTGGATGGGCACAAACACAAGCTACAGACATTCATGTTGTTTGTAAACTGAGTCATGAAGGGGGTTCAGTACAGCTACCTGACTCAGATATTAACATTCATGTCCCAGTGGGTCATGTATTACCTGGGGAATTCCAAGAAGTTGGTTTAAAGGCTATCCTTGACCCTCCATCATCATTTAACAATGAGCTGTCTAGCACCATAAGTCCTCTCATAGAACTTACGCTAAGCAACCTCAACACAAGGGAAGCCATTTTCCTAGAGGTGAAAGTTGCAGCTAAAGTGAAGAATGATCCACTCAGCCAAGTTATGAGTGATATTGTGTGTTTTTACAGCCCCAGTAAAGAAGGACCTTTTAAGAAGCTAGAGAATTGCTACACTTACCAAGATACTGTACAAGTGAAGCTAACGGACCTAAGTCACGTGATGTATGCAGTGATTGCTGTACAAGCAAACAAAATCCAGCCTCCAGCAACTACTGTCTGGGACTATGTTCATAGAATGGTCTCAGTTGGAATTTATGGTCCCAAATATATTCACCCAACTTTTACCACAGTTTTTATAGTTTTTGGTCATAACTACATTCCAGGAAAACTCACAATTTGTGATATAAAAAAAGGGGGGAAAAAAATGCCTCCTGTTGTGTTTCAGCTGTGGGGAAAACATACATTTCTGCTTGAAAAGCCACAAGATCTAAACATTTCTTTGGTATCCTGTGACCCAGATTTTGAAGTGAAAATGGAAGACCAAAGCAAAAATATTAAAGAGGAGGAGCTGAAAACTGGTGAAATGGTCCGCCAACAATTCCTGTTTTCCATGCTTGGATGTAGGGAGATGCATTTGTTTGTTTTCCTTGTTCAGATTAAAGTCTTAAAAACTAGCCAAGTAATGCAGTTCCATGTTACAACTCCTGATCCAGCTCCAAAATTAAGTGGAATTATCAGTAGGCCAAGGCACTTTCAAAACCGCAAAGAAATCAAGTCTGCACCTTTGCTTTTAATACCAACAGTTAAATATCCAAAGTTTCAAAATAAATCATTGAATGTTAATACTTATGGAGTGGCTTTGAAAACTGTGTTACGTCAAAATAAGATTGACTATTTGTTAGAATATTTTAAAGGGGACACAATAGCACTTCTTGGTGAAGATAAAGTAAAAGCCATTGGACAAACTAAAATAAAGGAGTGGTATGTAGGCATTCTCAGAAGAAAGATTGGTCTTGTACATTGCAAAAACGTAAAAGTGATTTCCAAAGAACAAGCTATGGACACTGCTGATAGTGAGCTAACAACCAGGGATCTTGTTGAACAAATTGCATTACCATTCAAAAAACTGACTTACATCTACTCAGTAGTTCTGTCTACAGTATCAGAGAGTGTTTATGACTGGAGAGCTTTGGCTGAGGTGCTAGGATATTCACACATGTCTTTGGATGACTTTAATGAGGCACATGCTGATAAAGAATCAGAGAGAGTTGCGCATGTTGTGAAGAGGATGAAGGAAGACTGCCATGCTAACAAAAAAAAAAGACTGTTTCTTTATGAGCTCATTGTTGTAAGTATTGCATGAACTAACTTGGTTATTGGGAATGCATTGCCAAGAAACTACTCAATAGTAATGCGTGAATGAGAAAACATAATCGTGCATCCTTGTGGGAACCTTTACATACCTGAACATATTACTAAAATATGTAGACACCTATAGATCAAAAATACATCCAGACTGTCATGAAAATCAATACTTTGATGAATTAATTCTAACACAGCATTCTCTAAATGTTCCAGGAGCCTTTGTAGGTTGACTGAGTTGACTTTTTTGTTTTTAAATGGCCGTGATTGAAGTAGTTTTGTGTTTTGTCATAGAAGCCATCATTGTAAATTACTTCCTTGAGCAATTCAAATTCCCATTGTGAAGGATGTAGTAACCTTATAGTGCGGAAACTCCATTATTTATGTATCTTGTGTACCCTAAGGTGCATGTCTAAGTTTGCTTCGTATTTTTAAAGCAAGGAAATCCTGACCCACATATTGAAGACAAGATTTTCTATCCACATCAACTTCATAGTCAATCTTGTAGTGACCTAAGGACAATATTGCAAGTATTTCAGCACATATTTTCATGGGCCTCATTTGTAAGCCACTGGACAACTTCTATGTGATTCAATACTGTTACATGTGAATCTAAAATGGTTTTATTCTAAATGCTTCCAGGTAATAGGTTGCATTGTTAACCATCTTAATTTACTTACGGATCTGTGTGGAAATTAATTTGGAATTAATTATTACTCAATATAGTCCTTGGCTCTGACTGAAAAGTCTACCAGCCTATTTAGGGTCAGAAAAGAATTAAATTTCTTATATGAAAATACTGTATTATAAGAACGGGTGTTTAAAGATTCACATAGTAGCCTTTCATCTAAAGCCTTTTGACTATCCTGAATTGCAAACCTTAACAGGGTTTACTTCTCATAACTACTCTATTGCCTTTGAAGTGCTGGAAGCAGTTTCAGCAGGAATCAGAAAATTTTGGTAGAAATGTCCACTTACAACTCTTAAGACTGAATTAAACTGTGTGGAATAACACCAAGAAAGTATGAAGTACAGTTTAGTTTGCCGTGTCTCTCTACAAAAAGTGAAGCAGGAGTTAAAGATGAAAATGATCCAAACTTTTCATTGAATACAGTGAAACAGAGTTCACTACGGAACAGGCAAAAGGTGGGGCATAATTAGATTCACAAGATGTCCCATTTTGTTGAGATGTATATGATTTTGAGCTCTGAAGTACCAATACATATCTCTAAAGCTAGATATCATCCATGTCACTTTTGGGTAGAATTTACTGGTTATTTGTTTTAATTAATCTCCCATTTTTACGTTTAATAAGGTTCTTGATTATCAGAGCAAAGACAAACTGAACCACTTTGTCTCCACTTTGCCAAAATGTAGGGGAATTTGGTACTGTACACTGTAGTCTGTTTCTCACTACTGTGACTTCAGTTACCTCCTTCTAGAGAGACACTGGTATGAGGGAGTTTGGGATCTGTGTTGAGTATTTTCTGGTTAGTTACATTAGACAATCATTTTGCCTACCAAAATTTCAACTGTTTGCAATGAGGACTTTAATGGAAAAGTGTTTTACAATTAAATCACATAAATGTCTGATTTCTGCAGAAATGCTTGATATTTTATTAAAAATCAGTATCTAAAAACCAAGGAAAACTTCTGGATTTTGTTCTTGATCTTTCACTGAAAATGTCAACATTTTCAATGGAACATTTTGCTGTTAATTTGAGGAGAAGAAAAAAACCCACCTATTTTTCTCATTAGCTCTTATCCAAACAAATACAGAAAGGAGAATGCAACATATCTGCATTTCAGGGTTTCACTCCAGGAACCATTTTAATTTGCTTTTATTAAAAGCTCATTTGGCATGGGGGAGGCAAGAGTTTTATGCTTGCATTTCTGCTTAATGGTCAACAAATTATCAGTTCTGTGGGGGGAGTAAATCAAAAGGTGCTGGCTAATGTGATCAGTGGTTTTCTGGAAAAGCAGTAGATGAAGGGCCACACCTTAGTATAATGGTGCTCTAACTTAATTTTTAAGTTTCATGTCATACTTTTAAGAAGCTAAATTTCATGTCCCAAATATTTTTGTTGGAGAAGCATATTTTTCCTTCGGTATCCATAAGTTTGGCAAGATCCATGTGACAGTGGAATGCTGAAGTAGGTGAATGCCAGCTTAATTTTTTCTTAGGCTTGTGGGCAGTTTTCCTATGAAACTGTTGGCAACACCTTTTTGTAGGAAAAATGTTACATATTTGTAAGAACACAAAATAGAAAAAAGCCTTCTTGCCTGCTTAAAATGCAGATTAGTGCTATAAAAACAAATGATAATGTTCTGTTTGTAATGGCTGGTGAAGGAACACTAATGAAAATGATTGTTGCAGGCACTTTTGAAAATAGATTGCCAGGGATTAGTGGCACGTCTTACCCAGGACACCATCATTTTGACTTCAGCTGTCAAGCTTGGCAAATACTGGCGGGAGCTTGCAGAGAAGCTAGCCCGACTCACAAAGCAGCAAATCGAGGCTTATGAAGTACCCCACCAAGGGAAAAATGGTACAGTAGCTCTGGAGGTAAGGCTCTGGTGTAAGAGTGTGTGCGCCCTTGCTCATCTGCACAAACTCAGCCAGGGACATTTCTTCTTCCTTGCTTTGTGCGCTTCTTTTTTTTTGCAGTTTGGCCGCCTCATTTAATTTGCAAGCCCTTCGATGCAAGGAATTCTCACCAACTTTTGCTTGCAATTACCTACATATTCCTTTGAGGCTGTTTGCTCAGTGTTATTTTGCAGATTAATTTGCTGTGGAGGTCCTGGTCTCTCTCTTGAGTTTCAGCTCTTTACTCCTACCCCACGGGTCACTTTCAGTTCCTCCTAGTTATCCTGCCCACTTGTTAATCTTACTCACTCCTCTGCTGTCATTTCAGACACAGTGAGGAAGACCATCCAGTCCTTGCAGGAGCCACTTCAAATCACCTTCAGCACAGCTTTTTCTCTTCCCACTGAAAGGAAGCTTAGCTCCACCATTGACACTTTTCTCATCTGTGCCTGTGTAATATTTGTCATCATTTAGCTTAAGTAGCTTGACAAGAGGTTGGAAGCTCTGATACCAATTCCACTTCTGTTGTATTATATGAACATGGCAAATATATGTTTTAATTTCATAGTTTGTCGGGCAGGTCATGCTATTTGTTCTCCTTTGTAAAGCACTCTGCTTATACAGAAGTATGAGTTCTAAATAAAAGTCAAGCCATATTCTCTGATGTGTTTCAGTGCATATACACCTAAGGAGCAATGTAGGTGTCTAATTATATATATAATTATATTAATTATTAACAAGTCACATAAAATTTTATGTAATATATTATTTATTAATTAAAATGATACAATAATATATATTAATTATATATAATTCCATAATAATTATTTATTATTGACCTCTCATGCTCTCATGCTATTTGAGGTGCCCAGAGGTACCCATGGCATCCATGCAATGTCAGCTATGTCACAAGACTGAGGGTAGGCCCTTGTCCATGCCTCTGAGCCAAGGGCCACCCTATGCTCCTGGCACCTTTGTCTAGGCAGCCAAGTTGCTTCCTGCAAACTGTTCCTCCTACTTTAACAGTGAACATGCAGTAGAGCCACTGTTTCCCACCGAGTTATGTTCCAATGACTTCTAGGTCCCAGAATGGATTTTACCATGAACATCCTCTTTTATAAACATTGCTGAATGATGCTCAAGCTGACCTTTCTGCCTTGAGTGCTTACATTCAGGCTCAACTCTCCCTCTGCTTGTGTTAGTCCCCTGATCATTGCACGTAATGCACATGATCCAGCCTGAATTCCTTCTCTCCCATCTCTTGGTACCAAAGGACTCGCTATTTCCCATTCACAGGTTCACAACTTCTCAAGATATATTTTTTCTTCCTTTTTCTTTCCCTGTAGCTGAGTCTTCCTGTTCCCTGACACACATATCCTTCTTTCCACAGTCTGAATCCAGTGAGTCTTTCACTTCAGTTCTATCTGCCTGGTGACAGCTGTAAAGAGATTTCTGCCCTAATCATGAACCACCACCTCTTATTCCTTTTGAATGCGCTACCCTCCCTCCCCAGTCAACATTTGACCAAAATTCCACACATTTCCTTACACGGTTCTGCACTTTTCTGCAAAATTATCTCTATCATTTCTGTTTGCAAGCACTGCCTCATTTTCTGATCTTGATTTTGTCTTTGAGCTATTTTGTGGGGTGGGGTTTTTTGTGTTTTTTTTTTTTTTTTTTTTTTAAGTTGATCTGGGTACATTACTTGTGCTCTGATGCACCTTCCTCCTTAATTTTTTTTCTCATAAAACTCTCAGCTCTACCCATCCCTAGTCTATTACTCTTTTTCAGGGAAAACATCACCCTGTTATTGGCTCTGCTTTTGTACTAGCTTATTCTAAAATACTAAAATCAAACAGAATGTGAATGCTTGTCATTTCCGTTGGATTTTTTTTTACTGTTATGCAGTGCTTTGTCTAACTTCCTAGGTTTTGTTTTACTTACTAATCTTTCTGTGTTTGCCTGACAAAACCCCAGCTTTCTACAGAAGGAATTATAGGCCTGAACAATGTGTGACTCTGCTGGTCTCCATGATATTTGGAAACAGTTTCTTTGCTAACAGACAGCAGAACTAAAACAGTCTTAAAACTCTTTTTCCAGCACCATGCCTGTTTATTTTTATATATTAAAATGTATAAAATATATATTTACTTTGTTTTAAATGGGTGTCTATTCCCATGAAGCCCATCTTCTGCCTCATACACCATATTCTTTTATTTTCAAGAGTTTTTTACATTATTTTTGCAATAAACCACCTACAAAATTCTGCCTTTCAGTGACAGTGTCTGCTGCCAGAAGGTAGTACAGTCGAATTAATCATAAAAAAGCCAATAATAAAGTATGTTCTATTTTAAAAGAGAACATTCACCAAGCAATCAAACATCAGAAATTTGCTTTATTTTTATGTTGTTTCTCAAGGCATAGGGTGGGCCCATGGGGTATTTATTGGTTTTGTGTGAGCTTTGCAACAGTGGTGGACAAACCACACCACGTTTCTAGCACTGGTGTCTCATGTGAACACTCGCCATCCTCACTGTCCTGTGAATCTAACCTTAAATTTCAGTACTTTCTACTGCATTTCAGTGCTTTCTTCTGACCTTCTCAGTGCTCTGGTGAATTGAACCTCTACATACAGAAAGCTATATTCTATTTATAAAGTTTTGTGAATGTTGTTCAGCAGGGCCACAAAACAAATGTAGCTAATGCAGTGTAAATTTATACCTGTGTGGAGATGTCCCCAGCATTGTTACAAAGTTAGCATTAGTCTGACTAATTTCAGAATGATTGCTGACCATCGCATTTACTTAGCAGGTATAAGAGAACACTGATTAAAATAATCTTATCCCAGCCTGGAGTTTTCTAATGGAAAAACTTCTTCATTGATAGTAGTTGTTGGGGTGAAAACAGGAAACCAAGCAAAGATGGGGGAGTAATAAGTTTTGACTAATTATTGAGGATTATCTAAAAATATTAACCAATTCATTACCCATCAAGGACTGTTCTACCATCAAGGGAATTGATTGGTTGAAAAATGTTTCTGCTTTTAAACTTAATATTTTTCTTAGTGGGAGAAATCTTCTTCCAGATGATCACAGAGGCAACTTGAGGTACATACAATTGGTGCCTAGATTTTGAAGTACTTTTCATCAGTAAATTCCAAATCACTTTACAGAGGATGTAGGTATCATTATTACCTACTCAGCAGAGGCAGAGGGAGTAGAGGGAAAACTCACACACGCAGCTGAGATGAGACTTGCCCAGCATGCTGCAGTGATTTACTATTTTGCCTGAAAATCTGCTTTGATATAATTCAGGAATGTCAAATGTAATTCAGTTCAGCCATTGCATTATATGTGGATGTCAAGAAGGACCTGCCTTAGAAGCCTGGTTTGCAATGTTAGTTCAGTGTGGTGAGAAGGCAGATTACTGCTGAATTAATCATGCGCTACTGACGGCCAGTTTATAAATCTTTTGATTTTCTCTCTTCCCCCACTCCCCTTTTTTTTTTTTCTTTCCTTCATCACAGGCAAAAAAAAAAAAAAAAGTTGTGGCAGAGTAGAGGAAAGCAGGGTTTGTATTTTAGGCATATTTCAGCCAATTCTCTGATTGCACAGTGTCAGACTGACCTTCAGTATAAGTCAAAGCATAGCACCTTTTCATACTCACTGTCATTTTAAATACTGGTGAAGACAGAAGGCTGTACTCCAATCCTTCAAATAGCCTGGTCCAGCAGGAATTTAAGGAAAGGAAGCAGGAGACAGAGAAAAGGCATAGCCATCAGTAGAACACCAGGAAATCCCAGCTTCTCTTGTTGGCTCCCTTGGTTATCAAGCTAGAAATAGGAATACAGAAACTTTCTGTTCTCAGCATAAATACAACAATGGTGAGCTGCTTTATTTCATTAAAATATGTTTTAATATCTAGTATTTACAGTACTACATTACACACTTTTTTTAAATATAGCCTGTCTAATAAAAGGAAAGAATTTATCACTGTCATTCTTCTCACCTACCACCAAATTACTTTTCCTTCCTTCTTACTTAACCTCATGCTTATGTCTTAAGATAGACTTGCTTAAGGCGAGAAGTAGGCACCATTAATTTTGGGTAAATGATGATACCCTTCCCTCCTGTAGACCTAAAATCAGAAACTTCACTGAAAGCATAGGCACTTTATCTTAAACTAAAAGCAGAAACCAGACTAATCAGGCTGAGACACGCTACTGGGGATATGAGTTTGATGGGTTTTTCCATTTGGGGATGGGGGAGAGAGGCAGCGTGAGTTGAAGCAGATGTTTACAGAAACTACGGTAGAGTCAGTCGGTGGGTAAGCTGGGAGTTCTTAGCCCAAATGTGGAGAAAAGCTCAGAACTCAGAGCAAAGGAATTCCCCTGCTACTCAGTTCCTCAAGGGATCAAGTAAATAAAGCTTAAATCAAGGAAGTAGAGCTTTACATTGTGTATCATTTGTAAATTTATAGGATTATATTGAGGAAGTAAGGAACTTTATCCTGAATTATCCTTCAAAACCAAGAAAACTTTTAGAATTAAGAGACTTCCTGATCACTTCTGTATATATATAAATGTGCACACATCAGTCCATATGCTTTTAATGTGTTTCTGTTAAAACGGCAAATGCTAGTACCTTTTATGGGTTTCTTTGTAGCTTTGGGTATCATCCCTGCAAGTGCTAACTCAGTTGATGTTTGCAAAACCTTCATTGCCATGAGGAGTGGAAAACTAGAAAGTGGATAGCCCAAGCTAAATTTGGAAAAGCAGCAGCTGGACAAAAAACCTTTTTGTTTTTAAACTAAGCAAGCCTACTCTGGACATCAGCAGTTTGAAAGGTGTAAGTCCAGCTTGGTATCTGAATCATGCTTAATTAATGTTGCCTGCTAATTAATCTTACCTGCTAAGGATCTGCTTCATATTTGTTTGCCATAAACATACTGTATTTTAAAATAAGGAACATTGGTAACCTGTCTTTTAATTTTCTTTGTTTCTTGCAGAACACTTCTAAAATTGCATGTCCTGATTTAGTAATTTAATTATAAAACCTTTTGACTCTCCTACTTTTGGCGTGTTTGAGGTTTTTTTTTTCTTCTTCCTTTTTTTAAACAGAGATTTTATATATAGATCGTCTTCCTGCTGCTGCTACCAGAAAACATTTTTGTAAAGATAAGAAGCATGTTTGAAAGTTCCAGGCTAAGTAGGGGGACAGTGGGATATTGATTAATGAGACAAAGGGAGGCACTAACCATCAGAAGCACAGTCAAACTCCGAACAGTTGGGCATATGCATTGCAAAAATGACCAAGGGGAAAAGTGTTTTCCTTCCACTCGTGTGCTTTGACATGGTGATAGTCATCAGAATGAAGAATTTGTCTTTCCATTATCTAGCCCTCTAAGAATTTGAGAGTTTCACAGATTACTGAACTTTTTATATGAACATGGCTTTTATGATAAAGCATTTCAGTGAGGCTAGGGATCAAAAACTTATTTTCTTTTTTCTTTTCTATGACTTTTCTACTATTGGAATGATTTAGATTTTTTTGCCCAGTAATTCAACTTCTGCAACTAAAATTTTTTTTTTCCTCCTTTATTTGCAGATGATGTGGAAACCTGCATATGACTTTCTCTACACGTGGGGTGCCCATTACGGAGACAGTTACAGGGATGTCTTACAAGACCTGCAATCAGCCTTGGATAAAATGAAAAACCCAGTAACAAAACACTGGCGAGAGTTAACTGGAACGTTGATTCTTGTGAACTGCATGGAGGTGTTACGGGCAAGTGCTTTCTCCACAATGGAGGAAGAAGAATAGCTATGAAGATAGTTGTTGGGAAATTCTCATGGGAAACCGAACTGCTGATGTTTGTGTTTCAGTGATGCTTGCAGAGCAAGACAGAATGCAATTTGTTTTACCTGAGTTGATGCTGGGTCTAGGCCCATGGTTCTCAGCTACAGATTGCCGGAGCTTGCTAATGGCTACTGTGTAAATAAGAAAAGAGTGGGAGATTAAACTAGTGAGGTCAACAAATATAACTTGAATTCTGTAATGTAGTTTCCAAAATGAACTGTTTCTGATTGACTGATCTAGGTGGAGATCAGTTTTAAAAACAGAACTATGCACAGATTAGTTCAGCCTGTGGGGCCTAGGTTTACACTGTTTTCAATGAGATATTAAAATCAAAATATTTAATACATAATTTTAATTAGTGCCAAAACCCTTGATGCCAAGCCAATGGGTGCAGGGTAGCCTAGAAAAAAAAAAGTCAGGATTCTTTTGTCCTCAGCTGGGATAAAATTCATCTCCCTTTCTCAGAAAACAGGAATTGAGCCGTTAATTGGCACCTGGAAAAAATAGGTGGGTGCTGTTCAGTCCTTCCAAAACAGCTTCTACTGTCTTTTTTGGACAGTGGAAGAGAGACACAATTTAATGGTCAAAGGCAATTGGGTTTGACTCGTTTGTTGGTGTGTTGATGTGACTCAACAGGGTTGGTTTGTTTTTGGTGTGTTTTTTTTTAAATTCCAGGAAATTTGTCTAGATTCTGCTGAGGAGAAGTTCAGAAAAATTCAGGAAGCCTTCTTGGTATACATTGCCCATCCCTCTGATCATTTGCTTATTTCTACTCTGTTGTTACTAAACAGGTAAACAAGGAAGTGGCTTTGTAGGTACAAGGGCTGTAGACAGTTCATACCCACTTCTGTTGGTCATTTTCTTCTACTTTACTGTATGAAGACTATGGGTGATAACTATTTTTTTCTCAAAAAAAGTTAACAGTGGGGTGCTTTTTCGATTCATTTATTTACAGAGCAATTTATTAGTCACATGTTCTAAAAAGAACTCTGCTTAGATACTGCCAATGAAAATCTTTCAGTAAATGAGTAACTATAAATACAGAACATACAGACTGAATAATAGCTGCAGGTTAAACAACTTTATTTTATTTATTTACTTTAAACAGAAGATTTTAAGTATATTTTTAGTTAAGTGGTAGATCTAAAAGCTTAAAGTCCTTCTGAGCACCTTTGAGCAACATTAATTCAGAAACATCAGCAAATACTCAGGACAACCAGTTAAAAACAAAACTGATGTTCTGCCATCACTTGCAGTTGACAAGACAAAGCCAAATTCTTTCAGGAGAACCCCAAAGTAGTAGCATTTCAGTCTAGAACCTGTGCTTCTGCTGTTGTCTCTACTAAGGAGGGATGTATTGTGATTTAACATTTATGCATTTTTCTTCCCCTCCCCTTTCCTCCAACCTGCTTTCCTTTCTACTTTCATTAAGCTTTCCCAAAACATGCATAGCTCAGGAAGGAGGCTGAGGGAAGAGCACTTGCTCCAGGAATAGGAAAGCTCACTCACCAAAACCCCTTTAGCATCAGGGAATAACTGAATTAGCATGCGTGCAAGTTATCTGGCTTTGGTGAACTTGCTCGTGATTTTGAATAGAATGAGGAATTCAGACCACAGAACAGTCATTGTCATTGCTGATCAAGGAAAGGTGGAGAAAAAGAAGTTAGATTATCAGAGCTCCCAGTTGTTTCAGGTGCTAACACCTACTTTATCTCTTGCCCCATGCAGTTTTAAAAAGAGCTGCAGAGAAAATACAAAATGACATTCTTTTGTTATCTGTACTTAAGTGCAGAGACCATCTGTTGCTTCAGATCACACACCATCTCCTTGCTTAAAACTGCAGGGAAATACTTTTTTGCTCCCTAAGTGCTGAGATACCAGAGCAGATTACTGAGCAAATCTTTCAGCTTCACCGTGCTCTCTCACCAGCTATTCTTCATGCATCCTGGCAGGCCATGCTTCCTTACTTAAGGCCCTGTTAAGTCACTTTCTTCTTCTTCTTGTTTTTTTTTTTTTAATTTTTAAAATTTTGTTAACCTGGCTGAAACAGCTAAGCAATTCAACTTACTCCTGCTTTTGAAAACAGGTCTCTGCTTCCATCCTTTTTTTTGTGCGTCTAAATTTCTTACCTTTAGTAAATGTGTTTACTGCATACCCTATTGAAAAAGAAAGTAATATCTTAATAATAACAACAGAAAAATACAGGACTGAACTACTAGTCAAAAAAGGGGAAAAAGCTACCAGAAGCACCCATTCCTAGGTGTGTGATTCTACCAAATATAAAGGACAAGGTGCCCAAAGCTGTCTGAAGGACAATCCGTCCAGAGAAGGTGGCCAGTGATCAGGAACTTGGGAAGAGAAGTGGTCAGGGAGCAGAGGCTGCTGCCCATTACTCTCATGGCCAGGCCCTTTCATTGCTGTGAAACAACAGCCAAGTTGTTTCTGTCCTGAATGAGAGTTGAATTTGGCCCAGTAGATTTAGCAAATATTGACTTAGTGAGTCAGTGCTCTCCTTAGCTTGCAGAACTATGCATCTGGTCCTCCAAGTATATTTCTTTAAAAGGGAATTTATATCTGTCTGCAGTTGTGCTGTACTCCAGGGTCTTTGACTGTGGGCTTTGGTTGCTAATTGAGCTCCCCATTTTTGCCTTAAGCTTCTGCTCACATGAATGAAATGTGCACTCGTGCAACATTCTGTTTACTTTAGCAGCCCACACTGGATATATTAAAAAAAAAAAAAGGTATTAAAGCCCCATATTTTATTTAGTGCTCTAGTATTCAAAACCACAAAATGCCAACTGAGAGTGGAAGCAGCTGCACTCAGCGGCAACACTCAGCTAGGAGCACATGGCTTTGGTAAACACACTGTTCTTGACCTTTTCTGCTTTCCTCCCACCCTGTCAAGAGAACAGCTTTCCCATGAGCCTGCACACATACCTTCTTTCTCTGAAGTGGGATGAGATTAACAACTCCTCGGGAGGAGACAAGGAAAAATACCAGGCCCTGGTCTTTGCCTTAAATGACCCTCTGTTTCTAGGTTTCCCAATTTCTTTGTGTAGCCTGGGGAAAAGAGCAGTGTCAGCCAGTTCCATTTCCCTTTGTACCCGGAGGCAGAAAAAAACGTTCTCACCACCCTTCTAACCCCTGAATAGGTATGTTTCTTAAGCAAACAAGCAAATGAAAAACTTGTGAGCACACTGATTGCTTGATGATTCCACTTACCCATGAAAGCGGGAAAAATGGTTCCCTTGGGTGTAGCTGCAGCTGAATGGGGCAGACACCTTCCACAGTGGACAGTGGTAAGGAAAATCGAGCTGTCACTCACAGCAAAAATGCTGTTTTTTTCAATGAAGTTGGAAGCCATTCCTCTTGTTTACAGTACAGAGGCATCTCAGCTCCATGCCATTTATTAGCACAGCACAGTGACATATTTCTAAATTAATAGCTGTCAAGGCAGGAGAAAAAAGGCAAATTATTCCCCCACATACGTTCCAGTCCTCCAGCTGAGTTTAGGCAATGGTTCAGTTGCTTAGGTTTCACTTGGCTTTTTTTTCCTAAAGCAGAGGTTTAGGGAAGGAAAAGGAAATTTGTTTTAAAGTAAAGGGCCAAGCCAGTCTCCAGGCAGCAGGTCAGATGCCAAGAGCAAGCTGCAGGTTGAGGGGTGGTCTTCATGGAATCGCCCAGGGAAGAAAAGGGAAGGAGGACTCAGCCATCCTTCCTCCTACTGTGGCCAGAAAAAATGGAAGAGGTGGGCAAGTGTCTCTTAAGTTTTTTGGTTTGGTTTTTTTTTTTTTTTTTGTGAAAATGACTGATTGTCACAAATTCTTCCTGTAAACCTAAGCTCTGTGAAAAGCAAATACTAAGCAGCTCCAAAGCACCAACTCTGTTTTGTTGAGCTTAATTTGAAGACTTATTCCTAAAGTACTTCTGTACTCACTAAGTGATCTAGCCAATAATGATCTACTAAATAATAAAGGCTATTGTTTAGAACTGCAGATGGCAATACTATGTTCCCAGCTCAACTCAGTGATCCTGCTTTTTCATCAGCTAATAGCTTGTTCAGCTATGGACAGCTGAACCAAATAGGAATACAAAGCTTTGCTGTTTTGTTCTTTTTGTGTTGTAGCTATGAAAATTGCCTGTGAAAGACAATACAATGGAGAGTAAAGGGGCTGGATTCCCGCCCCTCCTAGGAAGACCATGTAGAAAATGGTATTGTGCATATGAGTGTGAAACACTAACTGGTCTATTAAATTCTCTGGAGAAGTCCTAGAACAGCTGTAAATATGTAAAGAAAATGTTGGTCCAGCACGGGTGATAACCATTGTTCTTGATAGTTCTGCTGTTAATAAATGTCTAGAATCAGTATGGAAAATTGTTCTTTAAATAACCTGTGATTATTCTTAGTACGGAAAGTACAAATTTTATATTTGTTGCCAATGTGTATATATATATATAATCTATTTTTTTTAACTTACAGTATATATTTTTAAACAAAATAAAGAAAGGAAAATTATATTGTCCACTGGAATCTTGCATTGATTTTATTTTGCTTTTGCAAGGCAAAGAAAAGAAGAGGAAGATGGCCACAGGGTGAAAGATCATGTTTTTGTTAATACTAGGGAAACAAGCAATGCCTTTTCGCACATTTTTCTTCATTTAAAAGTTCTGTGTATTAGAAAGATGAATGTACACTCCTTTTAGTGTGTTCATAAGCGGAAGTAATTTGCTTATATTTCTTCCTGAAACAGAATGAACTCACTATTAAGAAGAGGGCTGTCTGTGGAGCTTGCTGGGGAAGCCAGGCCTCCTCACAAGAATGTGCTCTGAAATTTCCACTTTGTTTTGTTGCAGAATCCTGAAAGTAAGTTTGAACAGGTGAATATTTGTTGGAAAAGGTCAGTCAAAACTAACACACGCTTCTGAACCTTCAGTAGAAATAAATAATACTGCTGATTAGTTTTAGTTGAACATTTATCTCAGCTTTCTCAAATCAAATTGTTACATACAATCCTTTCAGTACAAATTGTCCAGTAATACAGTTTATATCTTTAATCCTGAATTTATGATCAGGATTTTAATTTAAAATTTAGTAACAGGAATTACTATACCAACTGGAAGGTCCATTTACATAGCCATTCTAAATCCCAGGTTTTAAAATGTAAATGAACTGGCCTGCCAGGAATAGGGATGGCAGCACAATAGTCCCAAGAGAGCAGACAAAGCCGAAGTGCATTCAGCCCCACTCCACAACTTCAGAGCTTTAAAGATTAAGTTTGTGGTAAATTCAGAACAAGATCTAAAATACAGCCTTGTCAGATACAATACCCTGAGAACAAAGGTAATCAGGAGTGACAGGGAGGAAGTGAATAAGCAATGACTGCTCACTATGTCTCATAACAATGAAGTTATCAGGCAATGAGTTTAAAAATAACCAAAAGTACCTTTTCACACAGTGAGGAATTGGGGGATGTGTTGTTACAGGATATTGTGTAAGGCAAAAGCATAAATGGGTGCAAAAGGCAATTAGTCAAATTTATGGAAAAAAGTGTCTTGTGGATGAGGTGGTTTGTGTACAGCCACCAGCTTCGTATAACAGAAAGTCGGGTACTGAAAAAGCAGCAGGGAGAAATGTTATCCTGCTCTCACCCCGCTTCTCACACTCTCCCCTGGAGCTGCTGGGGCTGGTGCTGGCAGGCGCCTGCCCTCCCCCGACTCTCCCAGTGCTCTTATGACCATGAGGCTCACACAGTCCTCACCCCAGCAGGCTCCTTTCTATCACCTGGCCTCCCTTCTGCCTCCAGCTGCGGTGATAGCTTGTCAATTCATTCAGCAGCAACCATGGCCCCTCTCCTGGTCTGTGGCCTCAGGTGCCAAGAGCAGCTGGTTGGACTGACCCATGATCCTCTGACTGACCGCCTCTGGCAATAGGGTTGCTGATGGGGAGCATGGTCCTAAACTGTAGGCAGGGAGACAGCAACATAGCTAGACTCCTCAGTGTGGCCTTGCCCCATGACCTTCCTTCTCTCTTGGGATCAAGCACAGCCCTACTGCATGCATTAGAGGGAAAAACACGAAGCGGGGAAAAAATAGGGGGGAAAGGAGTGGCGGATTTTAAACAAAATCTCACATGAGAAAGTTAATTTCTTAATTCTACTTACAAGTAGGAAATGTTATTATTAGAGTCTGAAACCGTTTCATATAATGCTACCCTCTATTCTTCATACAAAAACCTCTATTGCTATTAATAAAGGAGTTTAAAAAAACCTGCTAATGGATGGTTTAATAATGCTGCTTATAAAACTAATCGTGTGTAACTGAAAAGCTCTCCCTGGGGTCCCATTTGCAGGAGGGTTAAATAGGATTATCAAATCTTTTAAAAAAATAAAATCCCAAAGCCCTGAAGCACCAGCAAGAAGACATCACAAAGTAAGAGGGAGTTGGGCCATTTTGCTGAATAAATTACAGACCTTAGTCATTAGCGCCAGAGGATTATCTCACAGAAACGGAAAAACGAATTGGCTCCATATGCCTGCTAACATCGTTAAAGGTTTTAGCCCAGAAGCACCATTTTCGTACATACAAACAAGCCTCTTTACCTGGAGACCTCCAGCCAGCAAGATGATTTCAGTGGCAGCCCATATACACTGCAGGTCAGGGTATCAAACATATCAGTCTACTGTAGAAAAACTAAAGGGACCTTGCCCTTTCCTCATTATTTATTTGCCTATAAAAGACCTATATTGCTCCATAAAGCAAAAGTGATGGTGCAGCTGAGATGGGGAGAATGAAAGCAAGCTGTGCAGAGTCATGTGGGAGCTGTCTCGTGCACATTTCCCACCACAGGGCCTGGTTAGAAGAATTCACGTTGGTGCCTCAGTTACACAGACCCTTTTGTGACTCATGCTGCCAGCCTGCCCTCCCAGGTTTTCTCATCCCTTCAAACCCTCCTCCCCCTCTCCCCAGAGGTGTCCTCTCCTTCACTTGGCTGGCAGCCATTCAACGTGGACTCCCACCCCACCTCACATCTCAGCCACGCTCCCTTGCCCACTGCTCTGGGTCCTGGTATTTTCTGAGATCCCCATTTCCTCTGACCCCCAACACTCTGCACCTTTGCCTTCCCTCCAGAGCTCCTCTGAAGCTGGATCCCCACCTCCAACAGCCTCAGCTCCCCAAGCTTTCTACCCCCTAAAAAGCACCTCTGTGAGCTTCTCTCCAGCTCCAGACTGCCCCTTGCCCACCAGTCCACAACCCTGTAGGACCTTGCTGGGCTTTTACAAACCCTGCCACTACACCTTCCTCATCCTCTGGTCAGCCACCTGTGATGCTTTCCCGTTAGTGCCACAGGGGCTGAGCCCAGCCCTTTGTTTGTCTCTTTGCTCAGAAATAGACTCCTGATGAGATTGAAAACAACCTGGACACAAGTTGCCCCAGCCAAAAGAATCTGCCCAAGCATAACTTTGAAGGCAGGAGAGAAGAATATATCCAGACAAAAATAAAACAAAAGAAAACGCAGAAACGTGATAGTCTTCTCTGTTAATAGACAGAAGCCAAAGATGAAGGATGATTTTTGACCCTAGTCAAAAGATATCTTCTCACAGGTTTCTGTTTTCTTACTATTTTATACATTTTTAAAATTAATTAAGCCAAAAAATTTAGCAGCAGCATAGTAGCTAAGGCCAGTCACCTGTTTTAAACAGTGCCTTTAACCTCACATGGCTTTTGTCCTTTTAAAAGACTTTTTACAAATACGATTTTACTTTGGAGATTGGGTTGCATAAAGGTAAGCACTGCTGGCACAGAAACTCAGCATGTTAGAGTCTAGAAACAATGTCAATGGAGCTTATGAGGGAATATTGCACTCCTACTGAAATTTGTGTCATGTTACTCACTAGAGAAGGAAACTATAACAAAATACAGAACGTGGAAGCCACAGTAATTAAAACCACTACAAGATATTAACAGCCAATCAACATATTTCAAGCCCTCTTCACAGTTTATTTTTGTCTACTCTAAAGTATGTCTGGAGAGGAGGGGAAGGTAAAAGAGGTGAAGGGGGAAAAAGAGAGGTTATTATTACTTGGATGATTATTATTGTTATCTTTGTACTACATCAATAGCTTGTTTGACGCTGAAGATCTATTGTGTAGTGACCTCCAATAATGGAAAATGAGAAAAAGCACAAGAAGCAAAATGAAGCTAGAAAACTTTTTTCAAGGTCACTCAAAGGATATCTGTAGGATTTTCCAAAACTCCAGTTCAGGCCTTATCTATTGGGCATTGCTTCCTTTATAGTTGTCAGCTTATCATGAAGCAGTATGTTAAGAAGCACTGCTCCTTTGACTGCAGCAAGGTTCACAGGTTCTTCACAGGAAGCGTTTGCAGGCTGTATACAGTGAGCATTTTTTTCTGTCATGTAAACAGACACATATCCATCAACTAATAAAACTGTGGGCATCCTCTGGCACATGGGATCTATACATCTCACTGCACATGGAGAAACTACACTCCACCCGACTGGTGTTGCACTCATGTGAGGGGTCCATGATACCCTCACGCCATGTGCAGATGTGGGATGGACCTTTAGGAGACAGAAGCTAGCCTGGATTGCAACTGTAGGCCATAAAGTGTGATGAGCTGTAAGATTAGCTATGAAAGAGATGTTTTTATTCCCTTACCAGTGGACCTCTGAGACAGGATGTTTTTGTAGAAATCCTGACTGCTGTAATTATTTTATTTCAGCCTTGGCAATGTACATATGGCCAGTTAAAACAAAAGATAGGAAATATCTTTAGCAGACAAAGGCATTGATAGAGGAGTCCCTCTGTCTCTCTGTAAAATACCCAACTGCAAGTAAGTGCCGAGACTGTGTAACACCAAATCAGTAAGTCTGTCTTGAAAAAGACAACATTTAAATAATCCAAGAGTCTTTCCTGGGTAATGTAAGGTCATCTCCAGAATGGGCAGCAATGAGAATTTTGACCACTTTTTATTAATTGAAATATTATTTCATATTTCACTGTATAATTGGATCATTCCCAAAGTGAACAGCTTTCTTGTAACTGTATGATTTTGGATGAGCTCTCTCTAGCAGACTGGTTCTTTCAAAACGAGTATCACTGCGTATAGAAAAATAGCATCCCAGGCTAGTTAATCTAAATGAGAAATCTTGAACCTGGGCCCACCTACAAGCCTCCAAACAAGCTACTGGCTTTGCACAGGTTTTTTTTCCTCCAGTCCAATTATTTTTGTCCTCAGAGACACCCATTAACTTAGAATAGTGCTGCTAGTTCTCCCTTTTTCTCATTAAGGCAGAAAGGACTCATTAAAAGATGTGTATAAGCCAAGGATGCCCCAGCCCTTCATTATGTGCAGTAATAATAGTTTTCACTGTACCTGTTAAGATATCTTAGCTATATAGACACATTTGCCTGTATTCTGCTGGTTTTGTGTCACCAAGTGTTACACTTTTAGGACTGTAGTCTTGCAAATGCTAACGAAATAACCCCCAAAAGCCACACTATTCCCTTATACTTACCTATATTAAATGGCTTATACCACAAATAATCAATTTTTTTCCTCTTTTTTAGAAAAGGAACTTAAAAATCCAAATTTCCTCTCCTTCCATCCCCCCTCCTTTTCTGTGCTCCAGAAGGACACAGCATTTTGTATACAGTACAGAGGAACATTTTTGTGGGAGGTACTTATTGAAATACTGGCAGCACATGACTAATTATAATGAGCACAAAAGTCCTTACACAAATGCTAAGAGGAAGTCAGCATAGTACAGAGTAACAGGCAGAGAAATAATTACTGAGGTTAGTTACAGAGTTCCTGTATGATGTTATTAGTTATGGCCCACCAAACTTTTGCAAAACAACTTGACTTAAAAGGAAATAAACACTAATGTCAGCCATTGTCTCAAGTCACAGACTAATAAAAAACAGTGACTCTTCATCATTCTGGAATTATTTCTTTTTTTTTCTGTGTTTCATTTGGTGAAAGATGCCTCACAGTTTCCACGCATGAATGCAATAATAAAAAAATATGGATTCCTTTTTCTAGCTTTGTTTGGTTCATATACAATTCTGGAAAATATTCCTCTGTGGCTAGTACTCCCCTCAAGAAAATCAGTAATTTCTGAATGCAATACAGTAATCAAAGTCTAGCTTGCATAATCTCCCTTGTGCTTCTATTTTTAATTAGCTTAATTAATGAAGGAAAGGATCATAGCAAAGTTTAAAAGGTTTAAGTACCTACAAAGTACCTACCAACATTAAAATGACAGCATCCAAAATCTGAGTCTTCAAAATTATCTCTTTTTTTTTTTCTTTTTTCTGTTGTTGGTTGGTTGGGAGTTTTTTTGTGTGTGTTTTGGTTGGTATGGTTTGGGTTTGTTTGTTTGTTTGTTTGGGGGTTTTGTGGTTGTTTTGTTGGTTTTTTATTTTTTTTCAGACTGGTTTACTGTTTCCCCCTTCACTGTTACATTAACGTGAAAACTCATTAAGATTACTTTAAAGGCAACACATAATACTATAACCCTGTCTTTGTCTTTCATTACTCTTCTGTTGCATCTGCACCTGCTTCTTCCTCTTTGCACATCTTGGATATTGATGTAAACAGTGAAAAAGCCACGCTATGGAGATTTGTAGTCTGATGCTGATAGGACGCAGCTGAAGGTCAGGAGATAATTTAGACCAATATATTTGAAGGGATTTATTACTGTGCTATTTGTAGTAACTGATCCAGAAACAGGCAGCATCAGTACTGTTATGCTAGGCATTGCATAAAGTCAGAGCAAAAAGCAGTTGTCAAGATCTTGAAGCAACCTCAGAATTCAACTGTAAAGGGCAGAGAGATGCTTTTCATCTATGCAGAAAGGTCACAGATGTCCACTAATTTACAACTGTCATGGTCCCTTTGATCATGATTGTTATTTTAATACCATTAGCCATCTGATTCTGCAACAACAGTTTGAGTACCATGGACCTAGTTCTCCCTCAAACAAGGACTGTACATACATGAATATTCATGATCTACTGCAGAGGACAAGTCAAGGTGATTGGCATGAAGTAAGGAACAGAAACTCGTGTGTTCTTGCCCCAGTCATTGTCCCAGCCATTGCTTACATTGGCTCCCCCTGTGATGTTGAACACACAACAGTCAATATTTTCCTAAGTTCAGACTGACCCAACTACCTTGTTTGGAGCACTATCAGTTTGTCTGCTCCCATTACTCACTTGTCAGAGCTCACATAACTGTCAGTATAAATTATCAAGACTTACAAGCTCTTTCCAGAATTACCTGCTTTGCCAGGTGCTGTGAGTTATTCTGGAGTAGACCTGGGGTCCAAACACGCATCTCACTATCTTGCTACAAGTTGAACTGTTTTAATGGTCACCACCTTCTATTGGAAGAAACTTCTTTCAGACAATTGTGGTACCAGGTCTTCAACTGGGCGATGCAGCTGGAATAGTGCTCTCACTTTACAGATCCTCTGGAGAGACCCAGGGTGCTCCAGCACAGAGATTTGTCACACTGTTATATAAAAAATGCCCTCCTACTATTTACTTACCATTAAGTTGCACTTCATTCAAGGCAAGTCAAGACAAAATTCAATGAAAGCACATATTCATGTAACTCCAAAGTAGGCAACACAGTTGCACTTATTTATACAAGACAGCTGCAAATTTTAAAATAAACCAAACCCTAGTGTGCTTAATGGACTTAATAAATCAGAAATGTCTCTCTTTCTACACCCCTTATAACACTGGTCATATCTTACCAAGGTGATGTATGCCCCTACTTCTTACGGTTAGAGAGTTGATCATTAGACAGACCTCATCAGAAAGCACACCTGTGTCAGTGGGGCATGTTGACTTTTATAGCCAGTCTCCTCTTCAGTGCCTTTCAAGGGATTTGGATAGATGTAACTTTACTCTTTAAAACTCAAGGAGGAGATTTCCAACCGACCAGCTAAATGAGTCATTGCTCCTTAAAGGGTCAGTGCTCACAGGTGTATGACCCTTCTCTCTCCTTTGCAATTCTCTGACAAGTATCTGAAATTTACTAACCTGAAAGAAAACCATTTCCTGGTTTTCCTAAATTAGTTTTCGACTGATTCAGTGAATTGAACTGGCTGCCTTTGGTGTCAGAGCACAGCTCAGCTGTCTTGTGAAATCCCACCTTGAATCCATTTCTTGGCCAGGAGATGACTGGCCGTTCTGAAATAAAATAAACATGGTGTCATTTTCTTGGAGAAAATGACATGGGAAAAAGAAAAAGATGCTAGGGTGATCAACAGTCTCTTTCTTTTAAGGATGCCACAACACATGCTAGTACAGGTATTGTGGCATGTAATTATAACCACTCAACTGGAAAACCTTGGCTTGGCTTCCTCTAGCTGAGCACCCTGCCACCGTTGCAGGGTTTGAAGCACCAGCTGCCCAGAAAAAACAGGAGAAGCAACGCTACACCGGGCATCTCAGCATTGCAGGACACAAAGTGAGCACACTGAGTTGGGAAGGTTAAGGAAGGAGCTACAGCCCTCCTAGGGCAGCACCATAAATCTGTGGTCGATTCGTTCAATACCAGAGGCTACCTTCAAAATTTTCCATTTCTTAAACTTTCTGCCTATAAAACAGATATAAAAGTTTGCTTATCAAGCTCACATGAGCAGTAATTATAAGTCAGATGCACAGCATCTGTGTATATCAGCCCAGCATCACTGATTTCAACATACAATAAATAAGGCTTGGATCCAAAGTTTTTGAAGTGGTAATAAATATATACAAATGATGTGACATTAAAAAACCCTTCTTTTAAATTAATTTTTAAAGTCTTGTTTGAAGTGTGCTTCAATTTTACATCAGTGGCAAAAAAAGAGCTAGCCACCCACTTCGCCATCCAAACCAGGACCAGGCTCTGCAGCACTCTGGAAGCTGTGCTGATTGCTGTCGGAATTTAACTGCAAAAGCCAGCAGGTATTTGGAGACATATTATAAATGGCTTACTTTTTTTGCTGAGCTGCTTTTATATGGTTAGCTTCTTCTGGGACACATATATCTATGACACGGCCTAGGTAACTAACTGCAAAATGTCCATTTGATGTCAGCAGCAGAATGCCAAGAGCAGGGTAAACTGGATAAGATTTAAAAGCAATGTCCCTGAGGGCAAAGCACACTAATTATTTTTCAGCAGCACTCTATTTGTTCAACTGTGAGCTCTTTTCTTTCCAAAATATTCACTGATCATAAACTTAAAGTGCTGGGATCTTTTTCTCTCCTGTTACTT
This sequence comes from Phalacrocorax aristotelis, assembly GCF_949628215.1. NCBI lineage: Eukaryota > Metazoa > Chordata > Aves > Suliformes > Phalacrocoracidae > Phalacrocorax > Phalacrocorax aristotelis. The sequence continues at coordinate 34,588,954 of NC_134277.1, read as the reverse complement.
TTATATTGTAAAATTACCTGAAAATATGTTTTAAATGGTAATGAAAAAATATTGGCACTTACTCAACTGCCTAAAGTGTGTAGAGTATGGTTCTCAAGAAGGATAAAACAACATCCAGTGTAGAGTGTGAGCAGAAAATCTTAGCACCACTCGTTGTGCTCTTGACACCTGGGCCTCAGACTAAGCCTTTTGCACACGGCTGGAATATACCCTGGATGCTCACCATCTTCAGATGTTTCATTCACTGTGTGATGGCATTTGCCAGGCAATAAATAAAAGGAAGAAATGCTTCTCTCTCTCTTCAAACAGGTGCCTTTGCAGAGAGAAAAAACACTAAGAAATACATAACAATTTTCAGAGATGTCCAGTTTGGCATAATTTTAACATCCTGGTTTAGGAAGGGGTATCACCTACCCCTTCATGGACTTTAAATGATAGTTTAGTTTTGCACCATAACAGACCATAACAGTAACAGTAACAGTTGTTCATTCTCAAGTCAACTGAGGCCTAACTGTGCACGCGCCATATGGCCCCAGTAAGACTTTCCAGCCTAATTAAAAAGGAAAGCAAGGCAGAACGTATTGTTTGTATATTCTTTATTATAAATAGGGATGTAAACTTGTTTAGACACAGATCAGAAATTTTCTAAGCACTGGAGGATATGCTATTTTATGTTGTAACTAAGCCAAATGACCTCACTAGAGTTTTCACTGTTCGTATCTGCAATGAATTGGACTCTTTTGGGCAAGTGTCTTTTTTTCTTCTTTTAATGAAAACCACAAGTAACCTAAGCCAAATCACCGAGCCAGATTCCACCTCAGAGTGCTGACTTATCATTTAAAATTGTTTATTGAGCAACACAGATATAAAATGCTACAAGCTCATAATATTAGTATTTTATGCTCAGAGACTACTGTACAAATTTTAAGACACCCAAAACTATACCTGCAACACCCCTGGTGCTTAAAACTGCCAGCTACCTCCTGTTAAGTTAGTTCTAAGTAGCAGCTCAGCCCAACCTCAGCCCTTTAGCTTTGCCATATTAAATGTGTCAACATCATTCCTCTGTTTCTAAGAAGAATTTTGCTTTGCCCTATAAGCAAAGTAGGGCAAGAAACCTCTCCTATAGTATGAAGATCTTCACACCCACCTTCAAAACACATAATGAGAAATGCATAATTAAGAAGATGAACACCAGACTTCTGTAGTGAGGAGGCAGAGATCCAGGTTCAGTTAAAACAGTTCAGAATACCAGTAACAACTACTCAGTTCAGGATGATGTTGACTTTTTGAAAAAGAACCATGGGCCATATGTTTTCTTATGAACAAGTTTATTTTTCTTTTCTTTCTTTCTTCCATGCAAAGAAGGTCATCCTGACTAAACTTTCATGAACTTGTTCAGAAAGGGGGAAGTAAAAAACTATCTAACACTTCAAAATATCCACAGATCTTTAGAATACCAGTGTTAACTCTCTTAAGCTATTTTAGACTGCTTAGGTCAAATATTCATGCCCTTGTCATGTTACTGTTTGACCATGTATTTCTTCACATAAAGATCCACTTACTCCATTTTACCATTTTTTTTATAACTTCTAAAATTTTTCTTAATTTTAACAAGAATTTTCATTTTATTATATTTAATTTATATTGATGCATTTATTACATAAAATCAAGGTGATAAATACTATTCTGTTTACATGATTAAGAGAAAATGATACTCTGGAACAAACAGGATTTGAAAAAAATTTGATGAACTGGTTGAATGTGCATTATTTGTAAGAAATAGTAAGTTGTAGCAATGACTACTACACTCTTTAAGATCAACTTTTACACATTACTTACAGGGAAGGAAGTAAAGAAACTGAAGTTCAAGGTAATTAAGGGATGATGGAATTATGATGGAAACTTTTCTGTCATGTATCCTTTCTTAGTCCAGTTTAATAAGATGACAAGAATCCTTATCAACAATAATATAGAGCTGGCTATTTTTCATTACTCTAGCGAATGAAATGTCACATCAAATGAAATAGTGGGAAAGATGTCAATACAATAATTCTATCCAAAAGTCATTGCAGCTACAGTGTAACTAAAATAAAGGGTTAGTTGTTCCTTTGCTCATTCTTGCTCTTTCAGTCAGCTTTTAAATCAGGTAGTCATTATACGTAGATAGAAAAGTAAGCCTCTTTCTGTACTTTCTCATTTGAAAAATGCTGTAGCAGAGCTAAGAAACAGCACAAAACTTGAATCAGACTTAGCAGAATGACTAAATGTGCCCGTATATGTGTACAATGGTTTTAAAATATGGCTGTAGTCTCTGGAGAGATGAAATGAGCAGAGGTGACTGAAATGCATTTCAGAATGGACGGACTCCAATATCAAGTTTTTTGAAGACAGTTCGTTCAGCAACTTGTTTATGTTCTAGGATTTTTCAGTGTGTTGTCATGGTGTTTTTATCTGGCTGTTGAGCCACAAGTACAGGGTACAAGCTACACATGATTTCTAGTTGTACGGTACTTTGTCAGACTCACTGATCTGAAGAGTCAGTATCAGTACGTTAAGTAATAACACAAATTTGATGTTGATTGATATTTTGCTGCATCTGAAGGAAAACCTAGCCTGTTACTATGTGGTCAATTCCCCAAGTGCAAGGAGCCTTGCCTTCTTTTTGTGGTATAAAGTGCATTCAGACTACACTCATAACCTCATAAGTGCCCTGAGCCACAGATGTTTTATGGGACCTCTCAAAAAGGAGACAGTGGAGAATATATTTTATCTGTTCGGGTTGAAATGGAAGCATACACTTCTGGCACTACCAAAGACAAGAAGCCAAGTCCTGCTGTTCAGTGTGTCCACTTCGTGCTACTCTCCTCATCAGCTTCTTATTTCAGAAGAAATACATTAGAAAGGAATAAATACAGCTTCTGCAATGAATTAGACATATTTCTTATATACAATTTCTTATTCTACAATTCACTCCAGAATCTTTTGCTTTTGATAAGGAAAATCTATACTTTCGAATAAGATGGTACTTTGAAAGCTTTCTACGTATGTATTTCAATACAGCACTTGTTATGATTGAGAAGCCTGGACAACCAATGTGATTTTTAGAGAACTAATCAATGCCTCATATTCAATGTACATATATATGTGTATGTGTGCACATTAAGTTGAGCGTTACTGAATAAATGATTCAAAAACAGGTATTGAACAAGTGCTTATGGTTTGGATCATACTCATTGGGACCACCACCAGAAAAATATTTTATACGCTTCTGTATCAACAATCTGCTGCTTAAGGCACGGAGAAGTACTTTTGATAACAAAAGCAAATGAAAAAGAGACATTCCTAGTGTGTAAGACACAGGTGGCCTAAGTACTCAGGAAAAGCCAGAATTTAAGGTAGTTATAATGCTGCTACAAACTATGGATCAACCCTTCTGATTTCAAAGAATCTATGTTGACTTTCAGTAAGTGAGAAGCAAACCTCAGGACTTTTTTCTTTTCTTTCATTCTTTAAGAAGCATCAAAAATTTTTAATAATTGTCAGCAAGGAAGCCATGGCTTTGGAGCATCCTTGCCTCCTGGCTACTATGGAAATACAAAGCCAGAAGGTCTTGAGTTGTTTTACACTGCAAGTAAACTCATTCTAACAGGGGCTTTTGAACACATTAACCAGTGTGATGAATTTTGCTGCCTTCTCCATCAGTTTTGGTGCTGTTTCTGAAGAGAAACACTGGGAGCATGAGAGTTATGTCCCTAAGAGACAGGAGGAGAGGGACACAGGTGACCCCCCTGTACCATATATGATTTGCCTGACACCACGTGTTCGTGTGGCAGGAATTACAACAGCCACATGCCAGCAAGCAACTACAGTCATTAATCTTTATTTTTAAAACTGTATGGTGCAACATGACTTTTTTTTTTGTCTTGCGCTTACTTTGAGCAGTATCATTTTTTTTGGTGAACAGTTGGCAAAGGGCAGAGACTCAAACAAGATATTGCACACAGGTAATGCCATCTTCATGTCATTTGCTGGAGAACAACACTGATGAAGTTTCTGAGTACGCTCATTCTCAGACCTACTGTTTATGCTGAAGGCAAGCAAATGGATGACTAATGAGACTCATTGCACTGTGTGTGAAATAATGTAATAAAATTACAGCGAGCCAGAGGTCCCACTGGAACAGTAGGCTCCACAATCAGCTAAGGCATCCAATGGGAACCAGGAGGACCATGCAAACTATTCAATGGCAAAGATACTGTGTGAGCACAAAAACACATTATTCAGTTGCTCTAGTGTTCAGACTGTAAGTGCATAAGATAAGAAACTGTATGTGCTTCATTAGAGTTATATACATGAGTCAAGGCTAAAGCAGAATTGCAATGTCTAGAGAGCAGAATAGGTCAATTAAGCCTAACTAGCATGAACAGAACAATTGGGAGGTAGTTTTGGGATGCGAGGCCACTTGTACCTGAGTAATTGCATCAGTAATACCAGAATTGGCTGAGTTTGCCTAAGTAAAGGTCTTCTAAATACTGTATTTAGATGTGCATATAGCCGAACTGGGACCAGTGAGGAAAAAGTTAGGAGCAGGATGGTAGGTAGGGTGGTGAAAAAAAGATAATAAAAAAGAATAAATAGTAGACTTGAGTAGAGAATAGAGAGGGGTGGTACCTTCTGACAGCAGGAAAGCAGATGACTAGTGGTGGTGAAAATGACCTGCACACCCAAGTCCCATTGGATGCTGGGAAGAACTCCCCAGAAAATCCATGGGGCTCCCCATCAAGTGTAACCCAAAAGACTTGGCATGACAGGTCAGGAACAGAATTGCACCCTAATACTAAATAGAGAAGGGTAAAGAATTGTGCTTGTGTGTGGCTTGCAAGGTTTCTCCATAGCAGTGCAACTGTGACTTACTACTCCCAGTAATATGGGATGTTTTTTAGATAATTAAGGAATTAGTACTTTCTTGGTGGTGTGTTGCTTATATTAATAAGCATCATGACCATCTAAATCAGTTACCTCTCAAGTCTCCAGTCTAAAAGGTTATAGTCAGATCTTGGCAGTTATAGTTGCTTTCTATATTAACTAGGGAGAGCCTAAGGCATAGTTATCAATTCTCACAATCTTAACCCTCTTTAAACCTCTAGTTTCTTGAAGTTTGTGATTAAGAAAATCTCAGTTTACATTTTCTTTTAGGAATTTCTGTACAAGTGATTGCAAATGGGAGGGTACAAAATATATCTAAAATGTATATCTAAAATCTCAGAAGCCAGAAGGTAAATATAAAGCATTTAAAATGTATTTTACAACCTCTTTTTTTCCAGATAATCTCACATTTTTCTGAGGTTTGTCTTACAATTATGAAACTCTTGTGAAAGACAAGTGTTAGTACAGACAACACTTGACACTTCTGATATTCTCTTAGATATCTTCTCTTTCTGCTGCATGCTGAGAAAAGATAATGAAGGAGCCTCATAATTGTTAAATAATTTTGGTGAACTTTCAGATACATTTTTAGAATTGATGAAGCAACATAAGTGACACTTGCCTAGAAGCCATTGAAAATAATTTCTCAAGTGGAGACTATCAATCATCACAAGAAATGAAAAAATAGCTGTAAGACACAAGAATGCTGTCTGATAAATCAGAATACAATTGCAAACGAGAGATTTGTATCTAACAAAAACAGCCACTTTGGCAGCTATGGTAGAAAGATAGATTTGAATTCAGCATTGAATTACTGGAGTGTATCAGCTCAAGCAGCAGAAGTGAATGTGTAAACAGAGAGATGAAGAGTTTTAATAAACTAATCCTTATAATAACCCACAAATTTTCTTTAATACGATTAAAGACACAAGAGAGAATGATACATCTGGGCAAAAATAGAAATTTAATTTTAGAACCCTAAATCCATATTAAAGGTGCCTGTGGGTGGAATTCTCAAAAGTGACAGAAAAAAAACCCAACAAAAAACCCTGAAGTTAATTTTTTTTTCTTCTATGGTAACAGTGATTTAAAATATGGCTTCTTAATTTTTATTGATACTGCTTTTTAGATCATTACTATTCCTTAATAATATTTTAAAATATTTGATTACATTATATTAAGCTTTTAGTTACCTTTAGAAAAAATATTCTGACTGGGTAAATTGGAAATCAGTATAATGAGTGAGTTGTATATTTCTCAGAGTTTTGATTCAAATCTTTAAAATCATGGATCGTCTTGTTACGGTTTCATTACGACAATTAAAATAATCAGGTTGCCATGCAATATATTTCTACATTTTAATGAAATTAAATGGAAAATGACAGACTCCTATGATAAAAGAAAAAGCTCATCTTTAGCATCCTTCATCCTCCCCAGTTTCCTTCTGATGAGCCAAGCTTTACAGATGAGGAATAAGCCATTCCAGATGCCTAATTATCCTCACAGTTCATTCAGTCTGTGAGCTGCTCTGCAAGACTACCAATAATGGAATCAGTTTTGACAGTGATTTTTTGCTTAACAGTGATGTTAAGCTGATTATAATGCTGAAGACTGGACTGAACACACACATGCATTTTAAACCAGCCATTTAATAGGGTTAGGCACAGCTTTAACGTGGATGATTTATTTAATTAAAAACTCTTACAGAGAAATCTTTCCCTCTCCCAATTATTGAACTTTTTAGGACAAAATTAGGAAACATTTAGGACAAACTTAGGAAAATTACAATGACGGGTAAGAAAAATCCTCCTGAAGTATCAGAATATTTTTTGACATTTTCTAAACAGAAACAAATTGGCTAATTTAGGTATTAATTGGAGAAACACAACTTTCAAAAGTGGAAAATAAGTGAAAATGAAATGCAGAGGGTTTTTTTTTTTTGTGAAAGTTATTAGCTTTATCTAGAAAAAAAGTATTTTGAGTCTACCTGATGATGCTATTTGATCAGTCACTGAAAACACAATAAACCAACCACAGAATGATTTGTACAACTTCGCTGGAAAAATGCTGGGATCCTGGAGCCAGAAGGCAGTCCATTGCATTCTGCATCAAGTATGCGAGCCTGGTCCTACTTCTGGGCTTTCAAACTTGTCAGGAGATTGCAAAAGTGAGAGTTTTACCAGTGCAGTGTCAGAATACAGCTTGCATCGCTAATGCAAGATCTCTGTCTCACCCATTTAGAAGGAAAGGATAAGATTTTTCTCTAATGTCTGTAACATCCTCCTTTTCCAACAGACAGCCCCAAGGTAACCACTGCACCTCATTTCTATTTTTAAATCCTCTCCTGTAATGGTAAAGGAAGCATTTACACAGTGCACTGCAGCATTCAGTAAGTAGGGGTGATCAGGAAGGGTGATGCTGTCTCAGCTCGAGGGTCTGTATTACAGTATTGATTTAACTGCACAAGGTTAACACTGAGCCAGCCCTTCTGTTCTGTACTCATTTTTCAGATCTTTAACTGTACCAGAATTTGTGTCTAAGCTGAAACCTATCTCCATGACTTATGCTGTAAAAATTGCTTACATTAAGTATCACGTCCCACGCTTCTGAAGGAGAGTTTATAAAGAGCTCTTTGAACGCACTGGATTCATCAAAATACAGCGATCCCTTCTAAACTGAAGACTGAGATGTTCAAGATGGACTAATGACTTGAACTAGCAGTTTTTGAATGACCAGTTTGAGACAAATTTAAGGGATTGCGTTTCAGAAAATGTTCTTTTAAAATTGGGCAATTCAAGTCTTTCTTCTGATAAAAAGCTTGATCAGGATCAGTGGTTTGGGCCACTCTATATCGGTGACATGAAGTCGTTTACTGTTCTTCTGTGCCTTAAGCTATTATGAAAATATAACTATTGTTCTTTTGAGTTTTAACACATTCCTTCGCTTAAGCATCGAACCAATAAAGAGTTTGCAGAATGTTTTGTTAGGTTAAATTATCACCCAGTATTAAGTTCTTAGAAGGCATTATACTGACCACCTTTTTGAAACCCTTCAGATCGCCTTTTAGTAGTCTTGTTCTTGACCATCTGATAAATAATACCTCTTTTCACAACACTTTAAGAAATGGGAAGTTAGATTTATCTTTATTTTACAGTTGGAAAACTGATTTACCTGAGGCTAAATATGAATCCTGGAGCAGAGGAATGCATCAAAGTTGTGTCTCCCATTTCCCTGTCAGCCTAAAGCCTAGGATAGCCTTTGTTTCCTTATTCTGCTCTTATACTACTGGAAAGGGAATGGCACTCTCTGTTTCATTATTTCAACAGTTACCAGACATACAGGCTGAATACCTAGTGTTTGACAGTGAGGATGTAGTGGTTTTTATCCCTTCAGCAGCTTTTTCTGTTATTCTAGAGAAGTAGCGTAGTAATGGTAGAAAGATGCAGGAGACAAACTCTTTGCCTTTGCTCTTGACAAACTGTGAGTCAGGCTAAATGGCAGTTTCATTTTCCTCACTGCAAAATGGGTATTAACCAAATTACAAGTGTGTTAAGAAGATTCAGAGCACAATTCAGCTTAACTTTCACTGAAATAAAATATTTTATGCTTGTCTTTAAAATGCTTTGCTAAATTGACCCTTGACCATCAAATCTGTAGTATTCACTACAGTGGTGAAGTATTTATAAAGTACTGTATATAAACCTTAAACTGCCATGTTTCTAAATATCTTAATACAAAATTAATTTGTAACACCAAAATGAAAAAGTAATTGATTCTTGCAGATGCATTTATATTGGGTTCAGAAAAAGAATCACAAATAAAATATTTGGGCATTATATAAAAGACATTTTGCCTGATAAAAATCTCTAGTTGTCAAACTAGTATGTTCCATTAAGTTTTTCAGCCTTCACTGTGCATAAAATTTTGTAGAATGGCTGTCAAAAAATATGAAAAAAATATTCTGTCTAGTTTGAGTTGATATCATTCTAATTGGGTAAGTAAATATTGAAACTACTGGTTTTAGGGAAGATATGACTATCGCCAATAACAATTACTTCGGGAAACTTTACTTCTGCTTGATTACTTAAAAATAATGCAATTAGAGTCCTGCAATTATTCTAAGCATCACTGTAGCAGTAGAAACAATTAAGTACTACGTTTTCTTTTTCCCTGCTCTATTTTTCAGTTGCACCTCAATTAAAAAAATATGCTAATTTAAAGGACACTGCCAGTGTCCTCACTTTCCACTTGCATCAACGCTCCTACCAGCAGAATACTCAGCTGTGTTAAAAGGGAACATAATTAAAAAGTTTATATATCTCCTACTGATAATTGCTCAGTTTTATTGTGATACAGTGTGTTGTAATATATTACTATGGCAGGAGCAGTCAGAACACCTGGGTGAACTTGACTTGCAGGAGAAAATGTGTGGGTTCGTTAACAGGAGCAACCTACCAGTAAGCATGAACCCACTGCTGAGAAGGCTGTGCAATCTCCACTTTTAAAATGCCACAAACCTGGCTGGTCCCACCCTGGTTCCTGGAGCAGAGGAATGGTGTAGATGGCCTTTTCAGATCTCTTCCAATCCTGCTTTTCCGTAGTCCTATGATTTCTTGACATATGAGTCTATAAATGACTGGCCTTTTAAATTTTAAGACAAGCAAAGACACTCTGGAGTGAATATCCACTTGCCTCTAATCCAAGAACCACATTTTTGTTTTCCAAAACTATCCCATCTGTATTCATTACATGAGCACACAATTAGAGTGGTTTGAAAAAGGCTGAAATCCAAAGCACCTTCCCAGCTAACCCAAAAGAGAAGCTGCAGTTTTGACAAGAGATGGGAAAGATGTTTCCTCTACCATATTTTAAAAATAATTTTATAGCAGCTTGTTCTTCTGGTTTACCAGATTATATATATTATATATTATATTATATATTAAGAAAAAGGAATCAGGTGTAATAATATGCTTTTTTTGCTACTACATTGGCTGGTATTTTTTAAGAGTGAGAGGCGACGTCTAGCTGTTTGCTTGGACTAGTCTCTCTATACCCATATATCTGCTGTCTCTTAGACATCTAACTGCTATGTTGCTAGCTCCTCTAGGACAAGGATATCTTTCTGTTATAAATATGGAATATCTAGTACAGCGTTTGATTGCCTTGATGGATTAATCACTGGATTTCCTATATGCTACAGTAACATAAAGAACAGCAATGATAATCACAGAATCACAGAATCCCAGGTTGGAAGGGACCTCAGGGATCATCTAGTCCAACCTTTCTAGCAAGAGCACAGTCTAGACAAGATGGCCCAGCACCCTGTCCAGACAACTCTTGAAGGTGTCCAACGTGGCCGAGTCAACCACTTTCCTGGGGAGATTATTCCAATGGGTGACTGTTCTCAATGTGAAAAATTTCCCTCTCGTGTCCAATCGGAATCTCCCCGAGAGCAACTTGTGTCCATTCCCCCTTGTCCTCTCCATGTGACTCCTTGTAAAAAGGGAGCCTCCATCTTCTTTGTAGCTACCCCTTAAGTACTGGCACATGGTGATGAGATCCCCTCTGAGCCTCCTTTTCTCAAGGCTGAACAAACCCAGTTCTCCCAGCCTATCCTCATGTGGCAGGCTTCCCAGTCCTCCTTTGATCATCTTGGTGGCCCTTCTCTGCACCCCTTCCAGCCTGTCCACATCCTTTTTGTATAGCAGGGACCAGAACTGTACACAGTACTCCAGGTGTGGCCTGACAAGCGCTGAGTAGAGTGGGATAATGACTTCTTTCTCTCTGCTGGCGATGCCCTTTTTGATGCAACCCAGCATCCTGTTGGCCTTCTTGGCCGCAGCAGCACACTGTTCGCTCATGTTGAACTTCCTGTCCACCAGGACCCCCAGGTCCCTTTCCACAGAGCTGCTCTCCAGCCAGGTGGATCCCAGTCTGTGCGGCACTCCTGGATTGGTTTTCCCAGGTGCATGATCTTACACTTCTCCTTGTTGAACTTCATAAGGTTCTTGCTGGCCCACTCTTCCAGCCTATCCAGATCTTTCTGCAGAGCAGCTGTCCCTTCTAGGGTGTCTACTTCCCCGCTCAATTTGGTGCCAGCCGCAAAAGACTAGTTCCTCAGTAATGCAGCTGATAATTAAGTGAAGTTTGCACATTTTAAGCAAGTTTCCTAATCTCTGCCTTATTTTCATATTTACTATCTTCTTTGATCATGTTATTATACATCTTTCTTCACCTTATTACAGATCAGATAATCTTTATGCAGTGAAAATCCTTTAACAGTGCTGGCATGCCATGGTACAGTTATGAGGTTGGTTGTGACTAGAACTGGCACGGACAGGCAAGCACAAAGAACCTTAAAAGCTCTCTTGTATTCTTTACTGACATTTTGCTTTCATGTATGATTTTTTATATATGTAGGTTCCTACCATTTCTGATCAATTATTTGGCTTCTTGTCACTGGAAGATGGTGAACTAGTCTCAGTTAGACATGTATTGGTTAGTTTTTGGCATTCCTACGTAGACATGAAATGAGTACAGAAAGTAGCGTTGCATTCCCCAGGAACACAAGTTCCTGCAGACACATTATACTCATTCTCCATACTGGCCTGAACAGGCTATCAATGAGCTCTGGAAGACAGAGCAAAGCTGAGGTGTGAGTACCACAATAAGCAGCTTGATTCTCCAACATGATGGACATCTGTAAAACAATGGAAAAGTCCATCTATGCAAGAGTCACAGATTTATGGGATAGTTCTACCTTTTCCAGAGTGCCTATGCATAAGACCAAAAATAAAATAAAATATAACCTGAATCTGAAATACCCCCTCACTCCCCCAACCCCCTAAAATAAATGCAGAAAAAAAAAAAATCTGTCAAAACCCAACTCTATAGAATTCAGGTCTTCCTATGCAGAGACTATGAAACAGAACAAGCTGCAGTTATTATGTAACTTAATGTTAAAGAATTCGTGTACCAACCTCAGTGCAACTTTCCTTAGGAGGCGTTTCTCAAGTTGCAGAAAACTTTTTTGGTCGAAACAACGGAGCTGTCTTGCAGTTTGGACATTTACGTGAGAAACAAGAAACCTTGGGTTCAAAGTCAAAGGTGTCATAATTCAGACCAGGAAATCTGAGTCATATTGGCTGTTTGTGCCTTCATGACCCATGTGTAACCTGTGTTTCCTTACAACCAAAATCTTTAGTACTCTGTGTTAAATCTCATAATCCAGTATTTCGGAGGTGGGAGAGAAACCTTAGGAAGGCTTTGGTTTCATCCTGTTGCTGATCAGTACATTTTTTAGAACTGTCATGTAATTCTATAAGGCAGAAATAGCATTTTACCAGTAGCAGGAGTAAAACCAAGGGTGGGAACATGAACAACTCAGCAGTGCAAGATTCAGATCTGGGCGATGTACCTGCCCACTGCTGTGTGATACTAAAATGCCCGGACAAGGGTTTTTAATGAAAACCCTAACTGAGGGTCTCTGGCGTACCACATAATAACAATTCTCCTGTGATTTTGTGCAAAATGCCAAATTCATCTGCATTCTTCAGGTTTGCCGTCTACGGTAGATTTTCTTTTCAGTTAGATTACCAAAGCCACTGCATAAAGTAATATATTATTTTAATGGCTTCTGCAACACATTAATGATAGCTCTTCAACTTCTTATAGAGGCTGTTCTCTGCCCATACTCTATTTTGTTGAATTTGTCATTTTATAACCACAGTAAACCACAAAAGCATACTTCAAATTATTTTCTTCCTTTCAGGTGTCAATGTACAATTTACCATGTCATCTGGAATAAATTGCTTCCAATGTAGTGTTTCTGCAGTGGTGAAATTAAAGCCTTCATTGTTTTTAGCATGTAACTTGGTTTCTGAGAGTACTAGCGATGAATGCAGACTCTATATGAAAGACTTGAGTAGTTCGAAGTCATGTTGTTAGGTTGCATCTCGTGCTCAGAAATAAGCTGAATGCTTTGAAGCCAACATTTTGCCCCTGAAGTCACACTAACACAGCTTATCTCAATTTTTTATGGCTTCCTAGCCATTAGAGCAAAAAAGAAAATTGATACAGAGAAAGTCATTCCCCCTACTCCATCTACATTCAAATGTTAGAACATAAGCCCATAATCATAGGTCACTTAGCAGCTAAAATCAATACAGTGCTAACGAAGCAAAATTTGAACACCTAAACTCTGAAAAACAAATCAGAATAAACTACAATTTTCCCAGGCACCCTAGCATCACCGAATCTGTGGGAAATCAGGGACCTCTTTGTGCTTAAAAATCAATGATGTGGTATTTTACCTTGAATGACAGCATAAAATCATCTTGAAAGAAATGTCAGTAATATGAAAAGACAGTTATTAAGTATTTTTACCACTCAGGTGAAAAAATTCTAACAAATTCCTGTGGTAGAGTATGCACCAATATATATTGCCACAATAAAATAAGCAGGCTGGTGTCAAGAGACTGTAAGTGTGCAAGGTGAAGAAACAGGTTATTTTATTTCCTCATTTTGCTTCCTTGGCTTTTTCAGCAGTGCTGGAAAAGTCTATCTCTTCATGAATGATCAGAAACCAGATAAACAACAAGGTGACCCCGTGTGAACACTCCTTTCATCTATTTAGTGCTACAATGAACGACATCCTTTAACAGGATGGAGCCTTTCTGCCAGTACCCAGGATCCGACTCAAGGCATAAAAAAACACTTCTCAGAAGTCTAAATAGATATAAGGCTTTATTGCACTCCTAGAGAAAGAAATTATTATCTTGCATTTTGGTACTGATTAAAAAAAAATCAAACAACAAAACAACAACAACCAAATTTATAAAACAACAGTTCTCCCAAAAGAGTGGAAACTTTTAAGTAGGTAATGACATTACCTACAAGGCCTAAACTTTTCTTTAGATGCAGACACTTTGAATCCCCTGATTTGATAAAGCAGCAACAGCAAAAATAAACTTCACTAAAGAAAAGTAGATGAAAAAGTCTCACGAAAAAATCTATCTATGCAACACTTTTAGAAAGACTGTAAGGAAACTTGTAAATGAAGCCTTACAATAATAATTTGCCAGAGTTGGGGTTATTACACATTTTATATAGCTATAAGTGATAGCCTCTAAAATGAAGTCTAAAAACTTAAATGCAACTTGAGTTGATGTTAATATGAATTTTCCTATAGCTAGTGAACAGTACAGTAACTGTGTTTCGTTTAGCCATAAACTGGGTTTGTTAAATGTGTTTCATTGATCCTAATCTTGAACAGCATATCTTGTGCTGCATCTCAAGAAGTCACCATTGTAGATGAAAACAAAGCTTATAATTTTATAATTTCCATTAGAAATTGTTTTAAAGGGGCAGCCCCTTTGCACCAGCCGTTCTGCCTGAATTACTCCGTACGTATCCACACAGATCTGCTCATTAGTGCATCATGAACAAAAAGGAAAGTTGGTGCCCTTTATTAGCATGGAGAATAAACAATGTTGAATCTCCATTTTCTTTTGCTGCTTTTTGATTTGCCTCTCCTTTATTACTACTTCATTATTTTATCATGGCATTGAAGTGTAATAAAAACTCCCCAAAGCACTCCTTATGACTTGTTTTCATCACCACCAGCTTGTTAATGGCATGTGAGGTAAAGAAACAAAACTTTCTCCTCCTCAATGCTACATAGTGACTCCAAATACTATAATGAAACTCCAAAAGGATTGCCAGAAAGTGTCTATCACTGCTCTTAACAGTTTCAGTTAAAGACAATTAATTCTGTTCATACAAGTCCTTGAGACTTAAAAGGAGGGACTGTGTTCAGAAGCTGGTTTATCCCAACCAAATGCATGTATGAAAATAGCTAGGCGCTTTGCAGCTGGTAAAACAATTAATTCCTAGATTAGTCTTGATTTATTTTGAGCATTGTATTTTTTGCTGTGTGTTCTGAAAGCCAGCCAGTTAACTGAATATCACAATTTCCCTATTTGCAAAATAAGCCTGAAATAACCTGCCAGATGGGGGGCTCCCAAGTTTACTATAGTGGCCACAAGTTACAAGGCACTGTAGAAGAACTACAGGTCTGCACTTTGCAGGAGACCAAAATTATAATTTCTCTTGGCTTAAAAGTGATTCCATGAATTAAAGTGCTTTGTGCAATCCTGAAATGAAAAATGCTACATAAAAAAGTTATTATTATGAGTTTCGCCTCAAAGCTGTTAAAAGCTCATATTTCTTTTGGATAGAGATGGTTATGAGATTTTAGCTGTAATGCAGAAGAAAGTGCTTTGCACTCTGTTGAACTTATTATCTATTGGTTGGAATTGGCATAGCTTCCTGATAAACTACAGTTACCTCCAGAAAAATTATTTGGACAGTGAAAAGTTTGAAAGTTATGTATGATGACATAAGTGGACCCATATATACCACACTGGGACTTCAGCAACATACACCAACATTTTCCATAGAAAACAAGATGGAAGAGGGACATATAAGAATTTGACATTTACCAATACTTCTGAAGTATTATTTCAAGTACTGGTCATTAATCACATGTATTTTTATAGTACTGAGTTTATCTATAGGCTCCAAAACCATGGCACTTCACAAGGACTCCATGTCCTGTAAATGTTTGCCAGTGTATAGACCCAAAACAAGTGAACTGATATTAAGCATGCATAGATTTTGACATGTTATTTTAGTCCCATTAATTTTGGCCACAAAATTTATTGGCACAGACTTTTTTGTGTAGACAAAACAATAATGTTCACATTTTCCTTCTGGGCCAATTGATATATGAAGGCTCTGAAGTGCTGCTGAGCCAAGTAAAGGTGTATTTTCTAGGAGGCTATAAAACTGTCAGTTCTGGCTGAGATGTTTCTGAAACAGTCTCACTACCTGATGTTAACCTTTCACATACCGTCACTGTATTCTGTATGATCTGACATGCTTTAATTATCTCACTCTCCAAACAGAGTTTTTGTGAAGCATTACTAGTCAAGGAGGTCGAAATAGTCAGTGCTTTGCTTTTTAACGCAACACCTCCACATACATAAATATTTCACCTAGAAAATTTCTGTGAACCTTTATGAAATTTATGGTGATTAACTTCAGTAGCTGCAGTTTTGAATTTCAGAGTTACAGAAATAAATTTAATCCCACACCCTGGCTCTGAAGGGTTATGGTGAGACTCCCAGGTGCCTGGGCATGAGCCAGGGCCCAGGCACCCATGAAGCTGAGGCAGGGATCCCTTGCTTTTCCATCACATCCACCTCCCATCCCAGTTGCTGTGGGGCCACAGGGCTTGCAACCACACCCTTAGCCCTCTTCTGCCAAGGTAAACATAAAACCTCTTCTTAAAAAAAAAACCCAAAAACAAAAACGAAAACGCAAACATGCAACAGTACACATTTTTCTTTTAGCAGCTAAGTGCCAGCCTGGCTATTCTGCAAAGGGATTTCACTACAAGAAGGAGGTAAGTTCTGGAAAACAAGCTGTGCATTCATATTGCAACTCTCCTGCTCCAAACTGGCTTCATTGCACAAGAGCTGTTCCTACACATGTTGCTTAAAAACATTAGTTCAAAGATAGTCAGACAGACGGCATGCTATGTTAATATCTTAGCATAGCAGACTAAGGGAAAAGCTTCACGAGTCAAGGGATGCAGAAGCTGCTGCCCCATTCCTCAGGCACTGTCTCACTGTTAAACTAACAACCAGTGTGCTCCAGCACTAACCCATGGAGAAAAGAAGTCTGGAGGTAGAAGAGGAAACCTGGAAGTCCTGCAGAAAAAGGACTTATTGTATTGTTTGCGAGAGGTCAAAAATAAGCAAATATATCACCTGCTGGTATCATCCTGGGCTAACAGAAATCCGTGACAGGGTACCTGTATAAATACCACAGGACTTGGCACCAGCCCCTCGGTCCTGTGCAGTGGCCTTTGCCTTAGGCAGAGCTTTTACAGACCATTCAGTGTTAGACAGCACCGGTTACAAAGAAATGCCACTAATTAAAATACTGTCCTAGAGTGCTAATTCATGTGGAAATGTTGTTTTCTAAGGGGAGCTCCGGGCGGGGTGATGTGGTGCCCGTGTAGCCCATCCCAGGGTGGCCCTGGGCAGCAGCGGGCTGTGGGCACCGGGGAGGACCAGCCACTGCCTCAGTGGTAGGTGGGGAGCAACCCGAAAGCTACAGCAGGCCTGGGACCCCCTACGCCAAACTGTCGTCCAGAGTTACGGTTTCTGCAGCAGCGTAGTTAGCCTATCTAAAAATGAGGGGATTGAAATTATGTGCTCAAAACCAGTAATACCATGGTCACTGCAGCCAGGAGACTTCTGAAGCATTTCTGTCCAAGATACCTACTTTATTCATGCCAAACTAAAGCAGCATAACTCTATAGGCTATAAACTTCTCCTACCCTTCCTGTGCCACTGCCTCTGCCATAAGCTAGGCTTTCAGAAGGTTCAATTTAAATGCAAGATAAGGGTAGCAGCTCAGAACTGAAATTTCACTTACATTTTAGTATTCAAAAGAATTCCATAACTGATCTCTTAGGGGGTTGGGAAAGCAGGGATTACCAATTTCTGAGGTGACGCAGGCCGTGCCAAGGTCCTAGAGATTTGTCCATGCCAAGGCTTTGTTTTGCTGCTTCTTTGCAAGGTGATGCAAAGCTTTTGGATACCAGCCCCTGCATAATGATCTCCTCAGTGGCAGTGTCTCTCCTGGGCACAAAGGCAACACTGGCATTGCTGCAGGGTCTTCTGGGGGCTGTTCTCTTTTCCAGTCCTTGTGAACACTTTGTATTTTAGCCACCCTTGCTCCTCTCTTCCTCCAGGAGTTTTAAAAATTATCTCACAATGAAGTTTTACACAGATTCAGCATCAGGTCTTTAAGTAACATGCATCTACCTTTGTGAAAGAAAAAAGCAGCCTGTGGTACCAATGTTTTTTTGCAAACATTAAGACTAGTGGCTTCTTGCTGCAGAATTTAGTATTTATGACTTCTGTTGGGAAAACACTTCATTTTCCTGTAGCTTTCACCTCCATTCATGCAAAGCACACTAAAATTTCTTGTGACGATAAAGGAGTAAATAAGCCATACATATTTATAATACATTAAAAATACTCCTTTCTGGTTATAGCACAGGGATCATTTGAGACAGAAATTGGGACACACTCTCTGTTTACCAAAGTCACCCTCTTTTTTATTCAAATGGTGAAACAAGACTTCGTTGCATATGTGTTGCAGGATTAGCAGGATATTTTGAAGGTAGATGTAGATTTAGACATATCAGTCATTTTCTATCTGTAAAAGTGACTTTTAGGGACCTGAGAGAGAAAAAACAGTTGTCTTAAATCAGTGTATTGTTCATCAACAGTGAGGAATGCTGATATGCCTACCCCGCTCGTCCCTTTGTATCTCAGTTCCTTCTTTCTTTTCTCCCCCATAATCTTCCCTCAAATTTCTGGTCAACCTGTTGTTCTGGCATGATGAGCACAATTTACTTCTTATTTCTTCAGAATGCAGCACTGACTGTCATCCAGACTGAGCAGGGAAAAGGTGAACAGGGGAAAGGGGATGAAAGTGGGGTGCTGGTGAGATGCCCCAAGTGCAACCAGCAGCCCTGCCTGTGAGGACTGACTGACCTGGCAGGGGTGGAAGAGTGACATATGGGACTTTCTCTCCTGGGCGGCATTTGGGGTTTCCTCCATGAAACGTTATGTCATTTTTCCTCTTTGCTTGTCCCCTTACATTTTGACCAATACAACCCTTCAATTTACTTTTTCACTCACAAAATGTTTCCTTTCCCATGGTCAATGTTTCTTGAAAGTTAACATTTCAGTATCTTCTTAGCTGTGCAGTGAGAGATTTCCTTAGATGTGGTCTTTTAGTACCCCCTGCAAGGACACTCTGGAGCGTCCTATCTCCAGAGTTACATCTATCATCATTTTAATTATTTCCTGGTCACAGGTGATGTGCATGTTTCCTGGCCAGTTTATATTTCTGAGCAGAAAGCAAACATTTTTCTTGAATCCTAGCCTAACGCCACTTCGAGGACAAGTCAGATTAGATAATAAAATCTTGAACTGCACAGGAAAAGGGGGTGGAAAAAGAGAAAGGTGAAGAGGAGAACGGGTAAACCACACAGGAAATATAAGGAAAAAGGTTACAAAATAAAAAGGTGAGAATAAGTAGGAAATGGAAAGGTGAAAAAACTCCAGGATCTTGATTTTTAATTGAGTCTGACCTACAAAGCCCACTGACATCCTATGCACATGCTAGACCCTCTGCACTCCAAGACAACAGGTTGGAAGGGACCTTTAGAGGTCATCTAGTCCAACCCTCCTGCAGCAAGCAGGGACATCTTCAATTAGATCAGGTTGCTCAGAGCCCCCCTCCAACCTGACCTTGAATGTTTCAAGGGATGGGGCATCTACCACCTCTCTGGGCGACCTGTGCCAGTGTTTCACCACCTTCATTGTAAAAATTTATTTCCTTATATCCAGCCTAAATCTGCTCTCCTTTAATTTAAAACCAATATCCCTTATCCTGTCACAACAGGCCTTGCCAAAGACATTGGCCCCATCTTTCTTAGAGTTTTCCTGTAAGTACTGAAAGGCCATAATAAGGTCTCCCCGCAGCCTTCTCTTCTCCAGGCTGAACAACCCCAACGCTCTCAGTCTGTCCTTGTAGAAGAGGTGCTCCAGCCCTCAGATCATTTTTGTGGCCCTCCTCTGGACCCGCTCCAACAGGTCCATGTCCTTCCTGTGCTGAGATGCATAACAGAGCTGGACGCAGAACAAATGCTGTTACATTTATGCTACGAAATCACTTTGCATGTACTTCTGCTGCTTTGACAAACAGGCTACTAAATGAGCTCAGAAGAGTGGTGATAGGGCAATCAATGAAGACTGAAACTTCATGATGAAGAAAGGTTTAGATTTCATTGTATTGCATCATATGCTTCATTAATGACTGTTAAAAAGACAAAAAAGTCTGGCAAGATGAAAGAGCAAGCCATGAAGGATTAAGTCTCATTGTCTTTTCTGCATTGCCATGGTTTGGCTAATGTTCAGCTACCAGCTAGTAGTAATTGAATACGCAAATGAGGCTGTTTGTACTTGCTGAATATACTCTTTGAACACCCTCTTGGTATTGTGAAGTGGCAGCCAGCTAGTGGTGAGGCTGAGAAACCCTGCTGTTCCTGGTGCCTGCAGGAAGGCGCCCGAATTCGGGGAAAGCTTAGAATGACAGTGGTTGAAACAGAATAGTCCCCTTGCTACCCTTTAGCAGTATGGACTTGTTGCCAATACAAGGTAAGCTTTGCCATGACATGCTGACTGGAGCTGGAACAAGATAGTGGAGGAGCTAAAGCCTCAGCTTCAGTTTTAAACAGAAGGAATGTTATCAGCTCAAATGTAAGGTTCTGACCCAAGAAAATCTGAGCTGTATGCAATGGTTAGAAAGCTAGAAGTACATCAGAGAACAACTATCCCAGTTTTATAGCCCAGGGAGTAAGGAACTCTCATAAAAGGGGAAAAGCTACTTGTATCTTATTTGGTGTTTTTGAAAATATATTTTTTTTTTCAGATTCAGTGATGGTGTGATACATTCATCTTAAGCATGCATCTTAGCCAAGGTATTTTCTCTACCAGTTACATGACCTAAGCGTTAGCTTGCAGAGTCAAACACATGGGCATTCTCCAACACTAACTTCATGCTGGTTTTATAACCATGATAGAGGAGTTCCTCTCCAAACTTGGACTCTTCCCTCTTAGACCTCTTTAAAGAAGCCCAGGGCCTTTTCCGCCCCTTTTCCCACCCAGGAGGCAGTTGCCAGATACTTCTGGCATTCCAAGTTTAGTGATTAAGAAGAGGCGAGATGTAGAAATTTACTACAAGGAATCTGTCAAAAGTTAGTATAGCCAGGGGGTTTATATACAGTGCATCATCCTGCACATCCCACTGCTTTATTTCTGTTAAGCAGTAAAACATCTCCAGCTAAAAAATCAGCTTTCCTTGGAGCTAAATTATTTTATTACAACATGGCAGCCCCTGTTTGTGTTGGGGTAGGGTGCCAGCGCCAAGAGTTCTCGCTCCTTGGTGCTAATCAGCCCTCTGAAATTGATACTGCTTGAAGAAAACTGCTCAGATTTTCTCAGTTTTCCTTTCCTTCTAACACCTTTCTGTGTTTTTTCCTGTCAGACATCTGTACCCTAGTTTTCTTTATGCTTAAAATTACTTACATCGTTACAGATAGGATATCTTAGGTTAAGAGCAGAGTTAATCTGACAAACCCAATATCTTTTCATTTAATTCTGTTTCTGAAAAAAAAATCTAATGTAATTGATTTTCACATGGGGATCCCTGGGTCAGCCGACTAATCAACATGTTATGCTAACTCTGATAATTTACAGCCTGACTTAGTAATAAGTAGTAATCTGAAAGATCTTCAAAGCTATTTCCAAGAGTTAATAAATTTGACAACAGTGACAAAAAAAAGCAATAGAGGCAATGTGCTGTTTTGTCAAGTGAAAAAGATTTGAGTTTAGAAAAGGTGCCACAATTCAAAATGGTAATAAGAAATACATAACCTCGAGTACCCTAAACTCCACAAGATAAAAAGAAATCTTATTAAACACCCCCCCCCCCCAAAAAAAAAACAACCCAAAACTCTATATTATTTTTTTAATTGGAAGGTTTCTATGTTTCTGAAAACACAAAGTGAAGTCAGAGGAAGTTTTCAAACCTTCCCATGCAGTTACAGGCCTAAAGATTTCACCTAAATGAAAGCAGACAGCCTTACAATCACCAGTCTTCAAGAGACAGGTCATTAACTTAAACAGCAAATGTCAGGAGACTTCAGCTTAAAATCACAAAGTTGGCAGTGCAGAAAGGCATGTTCCCTGCAAATCAAACCTATAGAGTTCAGGCACATTTGGGTTCAATGGTCCTTATTTTTAGCACAAATCCATTTCAAGAAATATCTTTAAGTGTATTGGAATAAAAGTCACCCATCAAAAGGACAAGAGTGGTGTAGAGGAACCCTTAAAGACCCGTGGTAAACTTAGAAACTTCACTTGCCATCAGTCTTGGGTAGCAGCATGGAACAAAGCTACAGCTGTGCCGTTGGAGGTTATCACTGCAGCTCCTCATGTGGGGTGATGGTGGGAGGGACATGGTGTCTCACCAGTACCCAGAAGTTTTGGGTAGTGCTGAAGAAGCAATTATTTTGATTTTGGCAAAGCTTTAAAATTGTGGAAGAGCTCTCCAAACACTGTAACTGTGAGACTGGAAATTCCCAGATATTTGAAGTTAGGCAGTAATGATCACGTAATGAATAACCTTGGGCATGACTGGGAGAATGTCAATGAACTTTATGTTAGAAAGGCGGTACTAAACCAGAAAAGAGCAGGAAGAAATATTAATGCTTAGTCATGTAATAAGTTCTCATCAGACTTGAAATTTCCCTAAATCAAATTTTGTAGGAAATGACTACTATATTACTTCAGTTACGTAGCCATTCTAGTTTTACAAGTCCATAAAACACTAAAAGGCTACAGTCATTTGTAAATTCCAACCAAGTCCCTTGCATGCAATTTATAGTAGTGCACACTGTGAGGAATTAAAAAAACCCCAAACCTTTACAAAAGGAAAATCTATTTTCCCTTGAGAAAAAAATGAGCTTATTAATTGACAGCCAGTACTTTTGCAAAAATCTCTACTTTTTACTGTTCTTATAGCATTCAGCAGATTCCTTTGTACTGTAGCTGCCAAATTTCTGTAGTAGAGTGTGATAACCAATAACCACAGTTCATACTTCCATTGTACCTTGCCTTCTGTTGCAACTTGTCTATAATTTGCGTTAATTAAAATGCCAGAGCTTTGCCATGAGGTAGGCAAGCACTATGGTCTGATTCAGAAACTCCCACTGGCTTACCTTATTAGAGCTTTTCATACCTGTGCTATAGACAGCAAAGACAATTCTTCAGGTTGGTCTGTACATCTCAAGCCTGG
Source organism: Phalacrocorax aristotelis (assembly GCF_949628215.1). Lineage (NCBI taxonomy): Eukaryota > Metazoa > Chordata > Aves > Suliformes > Phalacrocoracidae > Phalacrocorax > Phalacrocorax aristotelis. Next base: position 34,566,016 of record NC_134277.1, on the reverse strand, counting down.
TAAACATGAAATTTAGGCACAGTAATTTTTATATTTTTGTACCTTGGAAAAAGTATATTATCCCTGATATTTGTTTATTTATTCATTCATTCATTCATTCATTCATTTATTCATTAATTTATTTATTTATTTTCAAGCAGGATATACCAATACCAGTCAGTCACCTTGCTGTGAAAACTGCATCGTGGAGAATCCTAGCAACTGCAAGGCAAGCTACCCCTTCCATCTACAGTCTATGCGTGCTAGCTTGATACCAGCTAGAAACTAGCCAATGAGTTCCTGCGGGTGAAAGGAGTTACCTAGCTGGCTTACTGTTAAAGAAATGTCCTTGTTCCTTTACCGTATAATCCTGGAACTACTACCACAAAATTAAGATAAATTAGTAACCATTTGGATACTTTGCACACTTCACTTGTTAGAATGATGTTGAGGTCACTTTGCTCCAGATGAACGAGCATGGGTATGGTTTAGCACCTCTAGTTTGATAACAACATATGTTGTTCTAATCAACATTTACTAGGTTTTGGTGTCTGTTCATACTTCTTGATAAGTTTCTTGCCCAAACTATTGCAGATACTAAAGTCTTTTGTAACAGTTGTATATGAGACAAATAAATATTCAGAATGTGGAATACACAGTGCTGATATATTCATTTGCATGCAGCAAAGATGAGAACTTATGTGGAGCATAACTCTCTAGCAAATGTCAGTTTCCTTTCATGAACTGGAAGGACCTCTTATCTGGATAGTCGAGTTGAAAAATATAACCACTGTTTCTTCACTTGCTTTAGCAGTTATTCTGAAAGGGTCTTGAACTATTTTGAAGTCATCCACCACAAAGCATACAGGTGATATGCAGAAAAAGAATAAGAAACATAAGGGACTTTTTGTTACTCTTGCATAAATACCTTTTTGTCTACATTAGCTGCTGGTTTCATGGTGTCCAGATGCCCTTGTGATCAAGACTCTTACTTTATTTTGCTGTTGATTGCCAATTATTCCTGGTTTTTTTCAAAACTTTGCTGTAATGGGATCAGGATGTCCATTATAGCAAGACCTGGAAGCAACAGTGAGAGAGCCTAACATGTCAGAGAGCAGATGGAGTACTTGGCCTGCCAATCCCGGCCATACTGTGACTTGCTCACCATTGTACATTACTCTCAGGACAGTAGTGAAAAGAAGTAAACCTAGAGATGAGGTTTTGGTCAGAGTCCAACAAAGTCTCCTATATAGATCCTGAAATCTCAGGGTTTCAAGAAACACCCATCCTCATCCTAATTTAGTTAGAAAGTTTAGTAATCCTCCATATCGTGAGGCACTTAGGAGCTTTGGGGAAAACAAAATAAAAACCTCAGAAATGAAATAGGCAATGAGCAGCAACAGCAACAGCAACAAAAAACCCAAACCAAACTGCCAACCAAGTTTTCTTTGAAAGTTGGTGTCTAAGTCAGACATAAATGGCTCCCAAATTTTTATTGAATAGTGCAGATCACAGGTTTTATTTTCTTCACATTTGTTTGTAACACAATACTGTTCCCAGAATTCAAAAATTGTCAAATCTAAAAGCAAGAATTGCTCTGAGGTGATCAGGGCACACTGACAGTACTCTATTGAAATTAGTGGATTCTTATTCTTCTCACTGTCTGACTCTAAGAGCTATCATAATTTCATCCAGATGCTTGTACTAAAGTGGACCACTATTCTCAGCTTTCAGAAGAACTAAATGAAAAGTCTAAAACCTTGAGAAAACACGCCATTCTCTTTGTGGATATATCGTGGGCGTCTCTCTCCTTTCCCAACACATCTGCTTCCCTCCAAGCGGGTAACGCTCCACCAGAGAGGTTTGCTCACCCAGCTGAGCAACACTCACAGCCAGCCAGAGATGACTCACCATGTCCCCTGAATGAGCCCTAGCTCGACACCTCCGTGCAGGTGTCCCAGGGAGTGAGCATTAGTGTTTTGTGCTCTTTGCAGCCCTCAGGGTTGACACCCAAACTAAAAAAAGCACTCATGACCATGCTTATCATCAAGTGCATACGCAGTGAATATCCCTAATTAGAGGATGAATGGGTAGATATCAGCTAGTGACCTTTTTAGCCTTCTGGGGACATTACTAGAGCAGAAAGCACTATCTAAACCTAAAAATATATTTCTGTTCTAAATATATATTGTTTCTCTGACCCCTCCTAAACCTGCTTTCCAGATAAAATAAAAAGCTGTCTTAATTATTTTTACCTGATTTCTCTGGAAGGGTTAGATTTTACATTATCTAGAGAACTAATCTGAAGCTCTCTTTGATTCTGAATAAGAAGATTTAAGTCATTGCAGCCGAGGCAGATTATTGCTCATATCCTTTTATGAACAGCTAGAGCATGAAAAGACATTTCTATATAGCAAATCCATGTAATAAACTATTCCTTTTGACAACTCGCACTGCTTCAGCCTCTTGGATTACTTGCTTGTGTGACCTCAGCCACACACACATACGACAGAGCCCAAAATAGATCTGGAAGATGAGTCATGACGTTCAGGAAGGATTTAGAAACAAATGAACCTATTTACTCTTGCAGCTGTCTCCTGAAGCTCGTACTATTCATTTTACAATGGTGTTATTGATTTGTTCTCCTTATCTGCATCTGAGAAGTTAATTTGGTTTTGTTTTGGGTTGGAGGGGGTTGCATCAGGTAATTAAAACTGAAGATCAGTCCTTCAGAGGAAGCATTTCAGGAATAAATATGCCACACACATCCTGGATGATCTAAAATGGGAACATCATAGCTAAGACATCCCCAATATTGTAGGGATTTTACTTCTTGCTTGCCAAATGCCATGCAATTGCACAGCAGTTTAACTCAGCATTGGGGAAGATATGAAATACAATGTTTTTCTGTCACTGCACTAGGGATGGTCCATGCTTCCACCAAATCTACTATGCAATATGCATGATAACATGTTATATTCATTGTTTATATCTACTTAACATGATGACAGTGCTGCATGGCTAAAAGAAAAGGTCCAGCCACAAAGTGCAGCTATAAAGGTTTGCACAGAAGTGTTTTTCAGGTAGACACAGCTGTTTCAGCACAGATCCCAATGCCTTCCAAAAGGTAACAAAAATTTAAGTTAGCAAAACTCTCAGTCTGGCCTTTTGACCTAACATTTTTCTTTGACTAACAATGGTCTTGTTCTTTTTAATAAAATTCTTATTCTAAAATGGTTCTCACATTTGACTGCCAAACCCATAATGTTCCCGCAAGTCTAATTATCTCCTTAATATGATACTGCTTTAATCCAAAAGCAAGATGATGCTTATTTTTTAATTATTATTATTATTTTAGTAAGTCCACCCCTAAAGGCATAAGCCAACCACCATTGGCATGATAAAATGTAGATTAACTTCAGTGGAAGCTGGATCAGACCCTAACAGCCAAAGATAATCACTACATAAATCCTAGCACCTCATATAGTTCCAGTGTAGCTAACTTAAATGGCAAAATCTCTGCAAGAAGATTGTGGATGTCATTATTTACTATGGTTTACTATGTCTCCATATAAATGACTCAAAATTTATATCATGGAAAGTGAGAGGCAAATAAGCCTCTAGCTGGCAAGTAGTAAGTGTTAACATTTATTGTTGAAATTGTGATGTTTATCACATGGGATTCTTGTTACCAATCAGTACATTGATATGAAAAGAGGTCATAAATTATTGTTTTACTTTAGTAATGCAAAGAAGGAATGAAGGAAGACTTATACAGATGCTGCTTCTACAGGAAGTACATGATTTGAGATCACCAGGAATTATGAGAGAAGGGCCATTGCTCACAAATTTCAAAAGGCCTTCATTCAACAAGTTACATAAAATGGATTTACCTTTAAAATGTGACAATGCCACAAAAAATACTGGCAGACTTATATTAAATGTACAGCCTAATACCAGCAGGTAACAGAGGTGACTTCAGAAGGACTGTGATTCACTTAAATAGAGTTTTATTAATCATCTGCTACAGTTTATGCTTACAGAATTTAGCATTTGCATTTGGAATAACACTGTTTAATTTGCTAAAAAGACATTTAAATTCCTGAAATGCTGCTGATCAATAACTAAGGTGATGCAGACATTGTTTGTAAAAGACTTCATCCTAACTCCCTTATGGTATATCAGACTGCAGGCAATCAACAAAAATAGTATCATAAATAATATAAAAGCATTAATACACACACAGTCAAAAAGAATCAATAAATTTTGGTATTAAGTATAAGAACAACAAATATATCACTGACTACAAGAAAATAATAAAAAGCTCTTTTGCTCATATTTTGCAAGAAGCAGTTTTGTGCTTTACTAAAGATCACTTGTTTCCACTATTGAATTGGGGTCTCCTGCATTTTTTAAACAAAAACAAGTATCACCAGTATAAAAATGAAGACAAATAATAAAGTCATAAAAGAATCATCCTTATCTGTAGATGTAGTCAAAAAAATCATAATCTGTTTTTGGCTTTTGTCAGGCTATATAATGTTTTGGTTTAACCAGTGAGGTCATAGATGAGCTTGCAGAATGCAGTGATCATTCTAAAAATAGGATTTACTCTGGCAAAGCCAGCTTTGGCTCATTCAGCAGACTGTGCCTGTTGCTAAGCAAACTTAGTAACACGTATAGTTTTGAACTCTTCCCTTGCTTGTTGTGCCTCTAGAAATTTACACTGCTTATCTTTATAGGTACAGAATTTGAAAATAGCTATTGCCTTTTATTGATTTTTTTTTACAGCAGACTAGGTGACTTTATGATGTTTTTAAGAATATTTTACTGCATTATATATGGAATAAGTGCTTACCTTCCATTTTCCTTTGAGAAAATTTCCATGGAAACTGAACACGTTGTGTTTTCCTGCTGACTGCATTTCTTGTCTACCTGAGATAGCACTTTGATTAAATGTGTCCCCATAGTTAACTAATTAAAACCATTATAAGGGCTCTCTAAAGTCTCCACTAATCCTTTAAAATATTTTAATGTTTTGAATTTAATTTAGCATACTTACAGGGAAAACAATAAGTAGTATTTTCTGATCTAGCTAGACGCTAGTACCACTCAACTGCTTCAGTGTAATCACAGAGCTTCAACAATATGTGATGAACTGAGATCTATCATCAGCTCTTGATTCACGACCAGCTATAGACCCTTCAGTATGCCATTAGTTCCCCACTTCACTGATTGTGCTTTTTTAGTACCAACTGTTTCCACAACAATTTTCCAGTCCCCATTCTCTAAGCCAGTCCTCTAACTTGCAGACATCACAAAAAAGACAGTTGTTCCGAACCATAACAGACTGTAGCATTTTCCTAGAAATGTTTCCTTTTAGCATATACAGGTTCTACTAGGGAAGGAGTAATGGGTTCTGATGACTCACTGCAGAGAGCATTTAATTATATCTACACAGTCTAGGAAGGATAAAAATGGTTTGTGAATGGGACCTATGTCAGGCGATGAACAGACTTGTGGTAAGAGCTGTAACACCCCAAGAACTAAACTTAATGCTGATAGCTTTTTATTTTCTTTTTTAATTAAGCCAATCCCCTTCCTCCAAAAATGTAAATTGTTTGTATTCCCAGATAGTAAATTCTAAAGAAGTCTGTGACAAGTACCTCTACACAATACATTTCATCTTAGTCCATCTCATCACAGGCAGAACTTTAATTGTAGACTTCCCTGGAGAACTGCGGGGGTGGTGGGGTGATGGTGGTGAGGATGGAGGAAGTAACATCAATTTGTTCTTATGCATTGGAATGAGACACAACAAACCATCTCTTGCAAGTCTTAAGTGACCACAGACTAGGACTGAAAGTAAGCCAAAAATATATACATATGAGAAAGCAGAAGGACAGAACTGTTACAAATGAAACTGCAGTATGACATCTGAAGGGAACAGTGTTTTGGCAGATAAAAAGCATGTCTTAATGTTCTCTTAATTAGATTGTATAGTGAGAAAATGAAACTAGAGAAGACTTTGCAAGTGGTCTGAACCAAAATCAAACCCAACAATTTCAAATTCTGGGTTGAAAAAAAGGAAGAGAAAGGGTTTGGTCAAGAGATTGTGGATGATTAAGAGACTCTGGAATGGTTGTAGAAACAATAGTAAGACTCAGAGCAATGAGAATTTTCCAAGTCAAAGAAGTCATCTTGCCCAGACTAAATTTGGGCATGTTCTTTGATAGTCCTATTAGAGAGGTTTTCACACTCCTACGGGCCAGATAATGTGGACAGGTATTCCTTTGTACTGTTAAAGCCTTGGGATCATTTGAATCAGGGAAGTCATGGCCATGCTGCACATTGGCAGGAGTGTATGGCAACACAAATACTTTGTCACCTTACATACCTCTACAATACCTGCCCTGAGGCACCCTGACTTCATATGCATGCTCCCTGTACATGTCATGACCCCAGCAACAAGATTCTTGAAAGGGACCATGCACTACATTTCCTTTTAGCTTATTCCCACTTGCTGTACAGCTGTGCTACCTCTTGCTACGGGCTGGGTTGGCAGTGTGGACCACACAAGATGACCTCAGTGTCATCCATGTCCTGCTGGAAATAACCAGAAAAATCTCAAAGAGCATTGTTTTCCATCATAGTCCTCTTCCTAGGTCTTAAACCTGCAGCAAGAATGAGGCTTTTCCAGTGTGGATACTGCTCACTCCTGTTGGGATATTTAGCAGGAATCATGGACTTCAAGATAAAAAAGGCTGCATTAGACAACTTAGTGAGGAATTGGTATCTGTGCTATAGCATGAGGTCTCTCACCACACAGAGTTTCACCCTCCAGGGCAGCAGCATTGCCTTCATGAAGCCTGGCTCCCCTAACACTATGGAACCAATCTGCAGTTACAAATCTGTGTCTGGATTTGTCATAGAGAAGGCAGATGAGGCCACCTTACAGACTCTCCATCCTTTCATGCTACTCATTACCAGCATCCATGTAGCTTTCAGACAGTCTGCTTCGCAGGCATTTTACTACTGTGTGAGCAATCCATGTCCCCATACACTACATGCTACAGCAAACCCTCAGTTATATGGATGGGAAATCCTGATCCTACAAGTTGCTGTCAGTCACTGGAGATGATTACTATGGACTGTGAAGAGCAACAAAGGCCAATAAATAATGCCTAAATGTTCAGAAACCAGGCGCCCCATCTGGGTACACATGGACAGTCTTTCCTCCTAATTATCAAGGAGCAGCAAGGGCAGCTGCTGCTCCATGACTGCAGGGAGCAGGGATCAAGGAACAGCCCCACAGTGCCTGAGCAAGGACAACAGGTCTGGGATGGTAAACAAGGTCATCCAAGAGTCCAGTCATCATTCAGCAAGTCCACAGTGATGAGGCAGGTTTGAGGTCGAGCCAGCAAATCAAGTCAGTGAGTCAGGGTCAGAGCAACGGGGTTAAGAGAATAGCCACAGATAAGGTGGCAACATAGCTTAAAAGCAGTTCCTGAGCAAAAGAGGGTGGGGGGTGAAAGCAGGGAGAAAAAGCTCCCACCAAGACTTCTTGGCAGAGCATTTTCAAAGAGTTCAAGGCTGGACACCAGCACCATTACCTACATGTATGATGAATCCAGGCAACCAAACCGCAGGGGGAGGCAGACGTGCTTAGTATGCTGACACTAGTGACAGCCACTGATGGAGCGAGTCTTCTGTGTTTATTTTGAGAATGGTGGAAAAGGACAGCCAGACACCCGGTGATTATCTTCTCAAAGATGTCGCAGATTCTGGAAGGTATATGGACTTCTCTCCGAATAAAAGCTTTTGTCCTAGACTTCAGATTCATACTTTTCAGTTTTAGAAGTTTGACCCAGCATGATATGCTGGTTCCTAGAAACCAGCCTGTACCTGCTTGTTAACTGTCTCTTCAAATTCCAACAGTAAATCTTCCTGCGGCAAAGCCATGAGTTCAGACCTGGTGCAGGAATGTGTCAGTTTGAGCACTGTCCCCCTAAGCCTATAATAATTTGTGCAGTGATTTATGGATCTATGGAGACGATGTCTTGCATTAAACAAGGAAGAAGCATGTAATCACTGGAGCCTATACAAACCTGAGGTCTGTTACTTCCATAGGGGTGGGATTTCAAGTATCACTAACCTCTTGGCCAGGCTTCTTCAGAAAAGGAGCTATTTAACTCACCCCTGGGAGAAGTCCAGGTATGCATTAACATCCACCGAGTGGATAGTCTGGGGACTAGAGTCTCAGTGCAACACATGCATAGAAACTTGGATAAGCACACCCTTTATAATGTGTGGTCAATGTCAATGCTCTGGTAATGAAGGAAAATGACAGAAGAATAGATATCTTAAATAGAAAGAATGCAGAGTCAGACTCCAATCTGTATTCAGCATGATTTTATTACAAAATAGCATTTATTGTTCCTGTTTAAAAGAAATCTGCATAAGAACCTCTGGGCTGTTAAAATACTTGTGCTCCTGGTTAGTAAAGATAAAAGAGAATAAAAGGACAGAAAAGGCAAGACAAAGACCATTTGGTATGATTTGGTGTCCTAAAAGCATGAAACTGATACTGTACACCTCTTGGAAACAAAACAAAAAGACCCACAAAACAAAAACCCCACAACATATGCAAACAGGAGTGAGTCACAATAGGTTGCCCCAGGGTCCCGTAGAGTTTCACTCCAAACAAACAATTCTACCAGAAATAGGTGACATATTCCTCAAATCTGACACACCATAAAGAGAATAGAGCCTGTCACCCTGCTTAAGAGGGTCACTGCTAACAACAGCCAGAGACACCAGACCTGAATAGAAATACATGGACTTTCCATTGCCTTTTCCATCCTGAAGGAGATGGAAAAAACAGCAGACCAGATATCTTCCATAAACTCTGCATGCCTAATACAGGGTTCCTCAGGAGATAACTGAGTACTAGAAACACTTTTGGTAAGAACTAAAATAATTATATTAATTATATATAATGTATAAATTTGGGTGTTGAGTCTTAAAATTGTGCCTTGGAAGGAAATGCATAGCATCAGGGTTTGTGATATGTGGTATGAACAGCTCTTGCCCCAAGTGCGGTGGAGCACTTTGTTTTTATGGACAGTCAAGTACAATATAAAGCAACTTTCTTTTAAACCCTGATATAATAAATGATATTAATAATTCCCTATTAGACTACATGACCCACTGTATTCCAGTAATAATTAACCTCTAAAGTGTTTAAGTCACTCTTGGAAAAAACCTAATGGTAATTATTTCAGGTTACTCTAGGAGTCTGCATCTGGATGGTGGTAAGAGAGAATCTCTAGACTTTGTGTGTGGGCAATGTTTGGTCCTTCTCAACTGCAAAAGAGTTGAGTCATCCGGAAAAGCAACTGCGTCTTCAAAGAGATGTACTTTCCTTAGGGGGTGATACTGGCCACATCACTAATTTGCATCCCCTAACTCCTGTTATTCTTCATGATTTTCACTCACCAGTAACCTGAACCATGTGAAGGGTCCGATCTACTACCTAGTCTCTCACATGTGTAGCACAAAATCTTTAGCTTGAAGATGGAAGAATCTAATTTTCACATTTGTGTCTCCTGTTTTTTCTTCAAAGTTCAGGTGCTGCCAGCCCCTAGTGGAGCTCAGTGTTTGCTTCATGCCTATTTTTATAGCACTTCTGCTTGTCCTGCAGAATTTGATAAATGAGGAGGTGCAGAGTTGCTTGTGGGAATATGATTATGCAGAATTAAGTTGTCAGGCTCATTAATTATTCTGATTAAATGCACAAAACCAAGGAAAGGGATTTTTGTGCCCCCTACAATGAGTTGTGTACAGCCAATCTGTGGACATTTACATTTTTATGCTTGAATAAATGCATCTTAAAACATAAACATAATCACTCACAGAAACAGATCTGGAGTTTGACACACAGGGGGCTGCAGGCAGAAAACTTTCCCATTGGTATACTGATATTTGCATCACTTTCTGACTTAGCCTAGCAAGCCCACCAGCCACCCCAATGTGCAAGTGGAGCCCTGTTCACTGCTGTGATTGCTCTCCCCCACACTCAGTCTGCCTTCATCTGTACTTCATTATGGAATTATGCAAATCATCTCTTTTTACCATTGTGAACAATTAGCTTACAAGGGAAGATAAAAAAATATTTTGTCTTGTGTTCACCCATAATTATTCTGGCATGTTAAAGGGAGCAGGGGAGAGGAGGAGCCTGCAATTTAACTCTAATAAAAATACCTATCACTCAAATAAGAAGCATGCTATCAGCTATGTTTTTTTCTGAAGAAACTGACCCATTCAGCATTGTTTAATTGCTAATCTTACATGTGGACAGCCACTGAAAATAAAACCATCATTGAAAAAGAGTACATAAGATAGCAAAAATAATAAGGTAACAATAGGATAAGATATCCATAATGATTACATCCACAAAAACTATCACTCTATCAGCTGTCCAGAGAAAATAGAAGATCCTTCCTTTTTATTACCTCCCTACTTTTCCTACATCAGTTCTATAAAGGAGTTAGACTAGTTTGTTTATACACCAGCATATAAAAGGAACTGTCAAAAAGCCATAATAAAATTATGTGCTGACCCCAGACAGGATGGCATTTCTGATCATAGAGTCATAATGACAGAATCATTAAGGTTGGAAAAGACCTTAGGTATCTTAGGTATCTAAGGTATCCTTAGGTAGATTCCTAAGATAGACCTTAGGATCATCAAATATAACCATCAACCCAACTCTACCTTGTCTCCTAAATCATGCCCTGAAGTGCTGTGTCTACATGTCTTTTAAATACCTCCAGGGATGGTGACTCCATCACCTCTCTGGGCAGCCTGTTCCAATGCCTGACCACTCTTTCAGTAAAGAAATTTTACCTAATTTCCAATCTAAACCTCCCCTCACTTGAACGTCTTGAAGCTGTTCCTCTCGTTCTATTGCTAGTAACTTGGGAGAAGAGACAAACTCCCACCTCGCTACAACCTCCTTTCAGGTAGTTGTAGAGAGTGATAAGGTCTCAGTCTCCTTTTCTTCACACTAAATTACCCCAGTTCCTTCAACATCTCCTCATAAGAATTGTTTTCCAGTCCCTTCAGCAACTTTGTTGCCCTTCTCTGGACACACTCCAGCACCTCAATGTCCTTCTTGTATTGAGGGGCCCAAAACTGAACACAGTACTCGAGGTGTGGCCTCACCAGTGCCGAGTACAGGGGCACTGTCACCTCCCTGCTCCTGCTGGCCACACTATTCCTGATACAAGCCAGGATGCTGTTGGCCTTCTTGGCCACCTGGGCACACTGCTGGCTCATGTTCAGCTGACTGTCAACCAACGCCCCCAGGTCCTTCTCCACCAGGCAGCTCTCCAGCCACTCCTCCCCAGACCTGCAGCATTGCATGGGGTTGTTGTGACCCAAGTGCAGGACCCTGCACTTGGCCTTGTTAAACCTCATACAACTGACCTTGGCCCATGTTCACCTCTATTCTCTAAATCAGTAAATCCCAGCCTTTTGGATCAACAGACCATGATAAACCCTCAAAATTTTCCTTGAACTAGCATATACATTTACCAAATTTCTGACTTAGAAATCCTACTAAAACTATCAGACCTATTTGTCTGATTGGCCAAAGGGAGGTTCCAGAGCTCCTCAAAGCCTGTGCCCACATCAGAATGGTTTGGAGGAGAGACGAAAGACAGAAGGGTGGTAAGTTCTTTAATTTGCAACAAATATAAGAAGTGGCTTTGAAGCAGCAGAAATCTTGACTTGTACTCTAGAAGCAAGAAGCAAACCAAAGCGGAGAGAGGTCTGGGCTCACATGTTAGCTTAGAGCTCTTTCAGACTGTGGAGCTCACAGCTTTACATTGGTATTTAACAGCAAGGTGGACAAGCACCCTTGGATTTCATCAAGAGAAACCTCAGCTGAAGTTTAAGCTTCTTATCTCATAGCTTTGACAACCAGTTTACAAGAAATGTGGCTCTCAATTCTACATTGCAGCTGAGCTTGAACATTTTGGGAAATGTTTATATATGGCCTCTGCAGTTCTCTTGATCCTGGATCCATAAAACAGAATAACCTAATATCTTCCAAGTTTACAAAAGCTGGTTACCTTCACAAAGAGCCTTTCTGTCCATCCCACCATTTTATAAGGCTCTCTGACCTGGACTTACTTGCTGTGGTTTTGGAGGCTGGTGGGAAAGCTCTGTGTAGTGCTCTCCTGAGACCTCAGCACTCCTAGCGCAGGGTAATACGTGTCTCCAGCTCTGTCCATCTTCCCCTCGGAGAAATCCTCCACCTGATTACATAAAAAAAATGCCCGGGGACTTTTTCAGTTTTCACTGGTGCTTTTGACAGCAACTAGAATAAAAATAAGGATGCTTGCCAGAAAGGCTTTAGAGAAGTTTTTGTTCGAGCGTCACTGTCTGCACTCTGACTGCTGACATGAGCCCTTCACTAGCCTGCAGGGAGAAGTGATTAAGACTCATGAACAGAAAAATCCCACAAGGATTACACTCATCTTCCTGTCACTAACAATGACCTGAACACAGTTTTATTTTAAGGATGAATTAAAGGTTATGCAAGAAGGCTTTTTCCAAATCCCATTTCCCCATTTCCCCAGTGCTGCCTCTCTTTACTAAACACTTGTTAGATACAAACCCAAAAGATGGAAGTCTGAGACCCCACCACATTCACAGCTCATAGCAGTATTTGCACTGGTTTCAGTGCATATTTTTCTTTCAGGTAGTGGGGGTATACAAAATCTACACTAAATAGTGTATTGAAATCCATTCACCATTTCTGGGCCATTGCCTAGGGCCAGGTTGGAAATGTAGGACTGGTCCCCTGCAGCAAAGCTTTAGCTAACAGTTCAGAAGCGATGTCTTCCAAAGGTCTGATTCTTGTCAGGTGCTGAATGTAGTTTTTTTGGACTCAGACATCAGGGCCCTTTACATCAAGTAAGGATCTGTGCAATGCAGTACAATTTGCAGGATGGCAGAATGATCTGAAGTTAAGATTCCTTTTTGAGCATAGTAAAAGTATCCCCCTCCATTAAATTTCAGGAACTGTGAAAATCAGAAATTGTGAAAAAGAAACATCTTTTAAAACTTTCTGTTTACTGTCTTGCAAGCCTGTGTTCACATTTATGTCCACTCACTTTCATGCTTTTTATCCAGTAAAAAATGAATATACAGCAGCATGTGTTTTCTTTCCCTCCTATATAATTTGTAGATTTTGCTTTCCATTTCAAAGTATATATTATTAAACAGACCAGATGATGAATTTTTGATAAATTTTTGAAACAGAAGCCAGACACAGAAGCACTCATTAAGTAAATTGTACCTATAAATAACTTCATAACCAGGCCAAATATATAGTAAAATGAAGTTTGCATAAATATCTCTTGATCCAGCGCCTGTGTTTCCTCTCACTAACATAAAACTCATTACTCACAAACATACTGGGTATAGTATTTTCAAAGTCTTTGCTGCTTGGGCCACTAAATGTTTCCCACATGGTTGTGATATTTCTTGTACAAACAGAGGATTAATGTCAATTGCTACAAGTGTGAAGTGTTCCAGGACATTTTAAAGGGTGAGACTGCTGCTGGCCTTCATCCATGCGCTAGCTCTGTGGAGAGGAATAGTGGTCCCCAATGACACATACCTTCTGAGAAGTTACAGGCAATCACAGGCCCTTAGTTACGATTTTGGAGATTTCAGTGTTTACATTTCAAGAAATTCTGTGTAACCCTAAGTAGTCAGGGAAAAAGTGAGCAATTCCTCACGTCCTATACAGAATGAAATCTCTGACCATCAATGTTCTTAGAGAAAGTTCACCATCAAAAGAAGTGATGGATCTTTTAAATTTCCCTATATGTTAAAATCTGGTTGGAAAAGAGAACTGACTTTTCCTTTTCTTTTTACTATGTCCTCCCTGTTTTTATAGCTTGTATCTACATACAGATCTCTGAAATAGCTGGTTTAGCTCTCCAATTTCAAAGAAAGTGTACAGTTCTAGGCTTTGCTTAGAGTGCCAATTTCTGTAAGAAAAAGCTGAATATCTGGCAGAAGTAGAAAGAATTAAAAAATATCCAATGAAATAATCAGTTCAGATGAACTCTTATTTTCCTTTTTAATTTTGTCTCATTTTAAATCCAACATTTTGGTAAGTGGGGATTTGCCTGAGTAAGTTTCCTCACAGTTTAAAGCCTGACCAGGATAATGCACGTAACACCTAGAATTTGCTGCTGTAAGTGATCTCTGCATTCCTCAGTATGTTGCTGTTTATATTTAATTGTTTTTTCAAGAGTCAACAATGCAGTCTGTGCAAAAGTGGCAGGAAATTGTTTAGCTCTGACAGTTTGGTATGTTGCAATTCACAGTATTTTGCAGAGTTCACAGAAAGGAAACGGTATTTGTTCAGTACGTGTCTTTCTTACCCTACACATCTTCCTTTCCCCTTAATTCTTAATCCCACATGCAAGGTAAAGCATGAAAAAAACTAAAAGGAAATACTGGCGATAAATTGCATTAGATTTAATAACAACCATTTTATGACCTTCAAACTCTTGTTCCCCAGTCAGAAAGATATCTGTCTGCTTTGATGCTTACAATGTCAAAGAGATGTTGCTCTGTTGTTGCCTCTGTTCTGGGTTCTCCTCTGTTTTCGTAATCTTCTTTACCATGCTCTTTCAATATGATTTTCAAACCTCATTCACATCACTTTCTGTGCGAATGAAAGAGCTTCCCAAATTTATCCCAAGGTCTGTCTCCTTTATATTAAAATCTTCCCATTTTTCAGAGCCTTCCATTCTGGTCTCAGCACATAAAATCCAAAATCTTCTTATGGTAATAATTTGAAATATATTGATTTCTCTGAGAGTCATTAGCTTCATCCTTAATTACTCACTAACTTGAAGGGGCTTCTAAACTTCATGCAGATTGTATGGTCCTTCCTGTAAAGGGCCTATTGCATATTAACACTACTTATGTTAACTCTCTTCCATATTTGGTTTGTCCTGTTCTACACATCTATAAATAAACACAGTCAGTGGCATGAGGTATACACTACCTCAGAGTTGCTGACAACATATGGTGAGAAAGCGTGCTTTAGGAAAATACATTTTTCAGCTACTCAGTTTTCTTACATCATTTTTTTATAGAACATAATCAGGATGCACACCCCATGTTCTCTCTTCTGTGTGTATCTTCTGTGTTCATTTAAACTTTGTCGTTATCAGGGGACTGAGACAGGGACAGCTGGACCATTTATGTGATAAGCTGCAGAAATGAGCTGAATGTGTAAAAACTAGAACAAGTGTTTCAGTAGCTATTCACCAGAGCCTCACTACAGCATTCAAATGTTTTACCTCTTCTGCACACTGCTGCTAGGCTTTTAAGAAAACCTTAATGTAATGGTCCCATTGGACAGTCAGGTCATCAAAAAGTGTCTCAAAAAAAAAAAAAGCTAAAATCTTATTGTTGCATTTACCTAATGGTGGTAACTACCGTGTTTTATTTTGCAAGTATACGAACAAAGGCCTGAATTCCAATCAAATTAGAAGAAAGAAAAGAACAAATCTAATAATCTGGAGTTTGTTTGTTTGTTTTTAAATCAGAGAGGTAGGAGGCACAAGAAGAACAGAAGAAATCCCACAAGTCAATTGGAAATCTGTTTTTAATTTCTTAAGCATCAAACTGTAAAAAAGAGCATTTCTTAAACTATCCAAAGGCACCTGGTTCTTAGTCAATTAAAAACAAATAAAATATATTTTCCTCCAGACTTGCCTGAGTTTTGCAGAAGATATATATACATATTTCATTTTAACAGCACTGTGTAATTCTGTCACTTTAACTGGAGAGAGTCACTGCGTAAGCAGTTAAACATATGCTGAAATCCTTGTAGATATTTCTATAAATAGCCTGCCTCGGACAAGGAAGATTTTGCTCGAGCATAATTGATTTTCATAAAGGATACCAGACACAGTAGCTCCCTGCAAACATTCAGTGTTCCCTAGCTATTGCCTTTTTCCTGAAAAACTTAGCGTTTGCAGACATTTGGAAGAGGAGATAGCTTCTGTCACAAACCTCCCAGTGCAGTAACCATTGGTAAAAATCTTCTTTCAAATGCTGACCTTTCAATTTGTCTGTGTGGATGTAGCCAGAATATTATGAACTCCAGCTACTCATTAATGACAAATTAATGAAGGGGTTTTGCCAGCAATCTTACTTATTTCTTATCCAAGAGTTAAGATCTTGATCCAGGATCCATTTGAATCAACAGAATGAAATTCTTTAGCTTCAGCTGCCTAAAGACTGTACTCTAACTGAAAATCATACTCACATTATTAAGTACATTGAGTACATAATCTCTGTAGTCACTAGAAATCCTAAATTGTCTTAGAATATATTAGTTTAGAATACTAGAACGTAGGGTGTAAGTTACCAGTGTGAAAAGGGGAAAAAAAAAACAGTCTGAAGTAGAATAAACTTGTAAATATGATAAGGTTGCTCTTCTAACAGAAGGCACTTATTTGGCTCAGTAGTGTAAGAAAATAACAGGCTGTGTGGAATAAATGACAAGCTACTTACTGGTTTTCATGTTGGAAATTCTGTTGCCAAGCTATACCTTTAACTGTAAGTACCATAGACCTAAATTTACTCCCCCTGAATTTACAGGTATAATTTCTATTTATGTCAAAGGGATGGGTATGGTATGGAATAGATTAAATATAATATTAATACCTCAGAAACAAAATAAATAGTGTAGTCAATTGTTGGGTATGCTAAAGAAATCACAACAGTCATAGGTAAAATCCCTCCTCTTTATGAACTTTTCTGAGGCATGTAACATTATTCTTGGATTTCATGTGAAACATGGGGATTGATAAAATTTTAAATGCCACGTTATATGCTATAATCTGTGTCTGGATAGGCAGACAGATGCCTACACACATGCACACACACAATAATAGTATATGAGCAGTATATAGTGTAGGGTGAAGAAGTTTGGCAGACGCTTTAAATAACAAGAATTTTATCATCAGGCAATCAGTTATTACTAATGGAAGGATGTGCTTGATATTGCATTCCTTGAAAGTTACAAAAAAAGCCAGAATGCATGTGGGCATTAAGGTTATAACAAAAAAGTAACACTTTTATTTAAAGTTATATTATTTTTAAATAACTCTTGTTAAGAAAATATAAACTTGTAACAATTTTAATACTCATTACAATATGACTTTTAATATCCAAGCGGCAAGACCATGGAAAAACTGTCTGTGACCTGTTTCTCCTCCACCTACTCCTTTCAATATGATTTTTCCTTATCAATGGATTGCACCTCAGCTTCCCCCAAAATTAGATATTCCTGGGTTTGGAACAAGGGACGAAAAGAAAAACAAGAGGTGGTTTCTTGTATTCTGTTGAATCTGCTGTGCATTTACATATAGAACATTGATTATAGAGTTTGAGGCAATTGAGAATTTTAGTAAGAGGAAAGAAAATTGCAGCCATCTAAAAAAGGCAGTGTTGTCTATTAGCTGAGTGAAAGAGAACAGCACTAGAACACAGTGGAGTTTTCTGGTCCAGGATGAAAAACACAAAACCAAAACCAACCAAACAACAAAAATCCCCATGACATTTTAATTATACTATTGAACTGGAAATAAATAACGTAAGTGCTAAACACTGCTGCTGGGGTGGGTTGACCTTGGCTGGACACCAGGTGACACCAATCCACTCTACCACTCCCCCCCTCAGTAGGACAGGGCAGGGGGAGAAAAATGAGATGGGAAAAAAACCTTGTGGGTCAAGATAAAGGCAGTTTAATAAAAGTAAAAGCAAAGGCTGCACAGGAAAGCAAAAGGAAATCAAAGATTTTTATCCTCTACTTCCTATCAGCAGGTGACATCCAGCCACTTCCCAGGCAGCAGGGCTTCAATACATGCAGTGGTTGCTCTGGAAGACAAACATCGTAAATAATGAATGCCCCCCTTTCCTCCTCCTTTCTCCTAACTTTTATTGCTGAGCAGACATCATACAGTATGGAATATCCCTTTGGTCAGTTTTGGTCAGCTGTTCTGGCTATGTCCCCTCCAAGATCTTGCCCACCCCCAGCCTACTGGTTGGGGGCTGGGGGGGGAAATGTTGAAGAAACAGCCTTGATGCTGTGCGATCACTGCTCAGCGGTAGGCAGAACACTGGCATGTTACCAACACCTTTCTAGCTACCAATACAGAGCACAGCACTATGAGGGCTGCTATGGGGAAAATTAACTCCATCTCAGCCAGACCCAATACACCATTGTTTCATTTTCACACCAGCAACAAATTTATTTTTCCAAAAGCAATCTCAGAAATGCTAACTTTGACTAAATGGCCTAAAACCCCTAGAAACGCCCACCCACCCCCAAAAAAAACCCCAAACCAAACCCAAAACAAATTAAAAAAATAAACCTAGAATTGAATTAAGAAACTAGAAATGTAGCATCTGTTATATCCTGAGCATTCTACTGTGAAAGTCAAACAATTTTTACTGAGGTGTTCCAAGTAATTAATTTTCCAAACCCTCCTCTCTCCTTCTTTCCCATCCCATTTCATCTAGAAATGGGAAAATACAAGCAGAAACCTGATTTTCATTTATAGTAGGTCTCTTCTCATTGTGTCCAGTAGGTAAAGTAGTCTAAGAGAGAGTTGATTATATTTTGGCCTATTTTAAAATTCTTGTCCTGGCTAGATCAACCGCTACAGTCACCCTAATGTAAGCAGAAGCTGAACAATTAAACTACCTATGACTCTCAGACAGCCACTTCTGGAGTAAATTCAAGACACCCAATCTTGCCTTTGAACCCATCTTCCTTATAAAACACTATAGCTGAATGTTTCTTTTCTTTTAATATGGTGTCTATGACTTCCCTGCCCCCTGTCCCCTACTGCTTGCTTGGTGTTTTGCTGAAGCAGTTCCAAATCACATGAAATACTCATTTAAGAGAGTAAAATACATCCGCTTTCCAACCTTATCTAGCTCATTTGCAGAACAGTTTAATGCTCTTTTAAATTCAGAGACAATTTATATCACAGCCACACGTTCAGTCACAGGGAAAACAAAAGCCATAGATAATGCCATAAAACTAGTACAATTGATTTCCAGAGATAATTAGTTCAAATTAAATTAAATTATGTGCTTTCTGGAAGTTTATGAATTCTGAGTTTATTGTTTTCTTTTATTACATGCTCTCCAGAGAGACATTTTATCCTGAAAATAATTCTTATTGTCCAGAGAGGCGTAAGAAATAAGTGATAAGGAACAACCTGCTTTAGCCTTGAGAATAAAAAAGATCGAGGGAGAGATATTTCTAATAGATACCAGAAACTGATTAAATGAAGGTAGGGTCAAACCTCCACATAGGAATCTAATTTTAGATCCTATGAGAAACACAGAGTTTCTCCAGGCATATATTTCAGGAAAGCTTACCATACGTGTGGTCTACTTCATATAAATAAAAACTGTGCTTGATAGTAAATGCTGTATTTAAATGCTCAATTCTTTAGATACTAAAATCTAGATTCTAGAAATTCCAGGGATATATTAAAATATAGAAGAGCAGTACTCACCTCACTACTAGAAATGGCATAGCATAGTAACTTATGCTCATTAATAACTACTAATGAGACTAGTCAAGGTTAAACTGCTTTGACTAGTGAAATTTAGAAGCCCAGCAAAGTAGATATCCAAAAAGAAAGATACTATACCCACCCCACTATCTAAATACACCCACCTAAAACCAGGTTGTATTAACATATGTGAAACAAGAGAGGTTTCCCAGGAAAGTATTATTCAGAGTTGTAGTCAGAGTAGCCAAGGAGAGACCCAGCTATCCTTTGCTATGGCTAAATAAGTGCGTGGAGAAAAAGTTCTGCATCTGGCAACAATCTGTTGGATTTCCGTCCTACCTCACCTGTATCAAATAGATATAGTTAAAATATTAGATGTTAAAAAAGTATAGGAATTGTTCTTTTCTAAATACCAAGCTGAAGATTTTAGTCAGAACTTAGATTTCATTTTGCCTCAAAATGGGCTGAAAGCTATGTTATGAAATATTTACATTGATCTTTAATTAGCTTTGAGAGGAGCACTTGCAATCTCAACTGCCTTCAGCAAGAGCTGGGATTGCCAACACATCTGAAAGTCATTTTAGAAGTACAAAAGAAAACAAAAAGAGAACTGTAGCTTGATAGTCTGTGGAGTTCATTTTGCGGTCCACAGCAGTGATACAGCTGACGTAATCCCGTGGGTTGTAATTCCCCGGCGCCGCTGCCCTGTGGTGGCATGCTGAGCCACGTGGCCAGCCTCCAGCCAGCTGCTTGGGCACAGCTCTGGGGTGCAAGCACGTACACCTCCGCGCCACAGGATTTAAAATAAGTGCAAAGCCTTTTTCTCTGCATGTGGCAGCTGTGGACACGCCAGCACCACTGAGAAGGCAGCCATCAGCATGTGGAAGTTCACTGTGCAAAAGCTCTCAGTGTTTGGTTTGACCCAAAGGGCACAGTTTAAATCCCTGCCTAAAAGAGCATAATTGGTGAGTTCCAGTATGGACTGAAGAGGTCTGTGAGGCATATGCAGTAGTAGCATATACACCATGCAGTCTCACTGGAAGACATACATATTGCAGGAACGAGGATGGCTTCTAGGAATTTGAGAACTTGGAAATCAAATACCTTTCAGAAAGTCATGAAGGAAAAATACAACTGTTTAGTAAAAGAGTCATCTTTAGTGTTGAAGTGCAAATCTTTTTTAGTAAACAGGCAGGTTCATGTTCTAAACATATTCTTTGAATTAGTTTATTAATTTGATTCTGTGTCTTTCTTTATCAAATGTATGTCATGATTTTAGATACAAAGACAGTACTATAAGTAACAGTATACACTTGACAGAATCCTGATTTCTATAACAAGAAAAAATTACTTTTGTGGAAAAGTTTTCCCCTTCTGTGCCCCTTGTGAGATAAGATTTTTCTTAAAAAAAATTGTTTTACTTACACCAAACAATAAAGCAAGGACTAAATAGTTTTTATACAAAAGTGAAACAAATACATACTAGCCCAATACAAAGAAAGAGGAATACTTCTCACTGATGATGCAAAACGGAGTGCAACATTTATGTGACGTCTGCTGGTTTGACTCAGAGCAGAAGCTGAGGGCTGAGAGTCAGACACTGGGACATGCAGTCAGCAGGCCCTGCAGTGGGAATTCCCCTGTTGCACCATGCCAGGGTCATTGAATTATAAATCTCACATCTATAGTGGGGATATACCACAAATAATAAAAAAAATATGTTATAGCCTCCCAGCCAGTAAAACGTTCCACATGTGGATGCAGGTAGACTGGTAAATGTATACTTTGTACAGCATTTGCTTAATCAATCCAAGGTCGTAGTTAGCTCTTTAAGTAGAATTGAAACAAACCTCATGTGGGCCTGTTGAGCTCTGTCCCAAATAAGATTGATTGGGTGGATCAGCTCCAGAGATAAAGGAAACCAAGGGGTTTGGCAATGGGCAAAATGATAGGGGAAAGGCCCTTAGGTTATTGTTTTATTTAGGGAATCTTTTTTGTTTATTTTTTCTCTGTGTTTTCTCCCCTCAGATAGACACTAAAGAATGGATGTAACTTGATGGAAGATTCTGAACAAACAGGTCAGATGTATAAACACTTGTATTACTGGTGGTGCACATGCATATAGCCCAGATTCTCTTTCCACAACTGTGCTGGGTAGAGACCATGCTACTGACAGATTTGTCTTTACAAGAGGGATTTGTAGAACTCTCTGCAAAAAAAAAAAGAAAAAAAATGTAAAAGTTCAGGGTGACTTAAGAGGAAAAGTTAATGAAAAAGAATTATTGGTGTTCAGCATAGCCACAGTGTCAATAAAACAGAATGATGTAATTTAAACTGCAATGATTTTTATTCTGCCAGAGTCAGAACAGCCTAGATACTTTCTACACTTCTCTCTAAGTCCCTGATTTCTTTGAAAAACATACCCTAACATCTCTTTGGTTGGGTCTTCTTCTTGTTGTCTGCAATTTTTCAAATATAAAATTCCTCTGTATATGAAAAATTGGATGTCAGATAAGAATAAATTTACATTTAATTATGAAAGAGCTTATCCAAAATGGCATTGTTATTTAGACTTGAAAACTAAAGGTCTGCATTTACCAGGATTATAAATTACATCTTCTTCCTACTAGGTCTCCATAGAAACATATTTAGAAATTTTTTTGTCTAACAGTTACTAAGCTAGGGATTTAAACTGTGGAGTATGAATATTACTATTCTGCAAAGAACCTGTCTTAGTGAAAGCAGCTATAATTCTGTGGAATAATGAAGTAGTATTGCTTGATTAAAAGCAGTGTTAAGATTCCAGTCTCTTGAGAATTAGCAAGCTTCAGGGGACAGTTCAGAAATTAAAAAATGGTGATAATGAACTCCAGGGATGTAAATAGTGCTGTTTCCAATCTACATAGTTCTCGTACTAAATTTGATGTAAGATATGCATGTAATCACATGAATATGCATGAAAGACACTAAATCAAGGTGAGGGGGGAACTGAATAAGGTTATGGTTCTGTAGCACACAGGAAAGTCCAAGTAACTATTTAATGTTACTGTCCATCCCATTTAGAGAAATTTAATAAATATGTAACAGGTGACTGCTGAAGGGGTGGTTGAACAAAATGTCTATGAACAATGTTCCAAAGTAGAGGAGAGCTGGGCAAGGACAAAAGACTTTACATTTGGTGTAAAGACAATGAAATTACCACTGAAATGACTTGAACTTGTTTCATGCCATCAGGGAGTGCCTTGTTTTAGGACTGCTGAACTGGGACTGCTTCACCAAACACCTCTCAGACAGCACCTAGACAGATTCTAGTCCTAAATACAAAATGCCAAACCATGAACCTCAAGTCCTCACAACCATGGAGGTTTCTAAACTGAAGAGGCAGCTGTGATTGCCCCGAGGAGTGTCCATGAGCTTGCAGTTCTGCATTCACTGCCTGGCCAGGGAACAGTGTGCTCTTTTCTGACCCACTGGGTCCACAAATTGGGGAAAGCAGCTGGGCTCCGTGAGGGGCCGGGTGGTACTTAAGGCCTGTGTTTGCATCTCCTCAGAAGAAGGTGAGTACTGACTGCAGGATCCCATTTCCTGGATGAGTTTTCTAAGACCTGTGTGGACGGTAATGGCAGGAGAACCACTTTCACTGGCTGTTTTGTTGTTGCTGTTGTTGTTTTGAATTCACTTTCTTTGATAATTGCCTAGGATAAGTCTAAGTGCTTGCCTGCATAGGGTATTGGTTCTCAGTGCTTAGAGCTGTCAACCTGAACTTGGCTTCAACTTTCAGATCTGAAAAAGGGTGACATTTCAGACTTTTATTAGGCAACACGTTTTTTTCAGTTGCATGATGCCAATATGATTTCTCAGGCTGCCATGCTGCCCACAATACTGCATATGGAATCTGAAACCTAGAACAAAGTTATTAATTATCTAGATGCCCAAATCTAGGCTTTTGTTTTCATATTCAGGACTGGGTCCATAAAAGCAGCCTTCAAGTTCTAGTCTTACAATATTGCCAGAGGTTGCAACTTTGCATGCAGAGCTACCATACTTCTACCACCTCCCTGGCAGATACTGCAATGGAGGAGGTAGCGGCTGTCTTTGCTTGTAAAGGCAGAGTGGAAACAAGGTGGACGCCAGTCTGACAGAGTTACATAGAAGAAGTAGCCTGGGTGAAAAACTTTCAAATTCTAACTCCTCACTCCCCCAAATGAATGCAATATAAGTATAACATAAGCTTGTGTCCTTGTATAAAGGTATAAACAATATAATGTCCCGGTTATACCAAAGGAGTATACGCATTCTGTTCTGAAAATACTCACAAATTTAAGCTTCTGCCCCTGCCAGTGGTCGCAGTAGTTAACAGCATCCGATCCTGCACATTTCATATAGGCCCTGCATCATGGGTTAATATACCCATACAGGTTTGGAGGTTTATTAAGATCTCCAAGCCAATAAGCTTCTAAATCCCCAACCCTCTTTAAAGAGCCTGTGGTATTTGATGCTGGTAAAATACAGAAGTCAGGTAATTCTGGATGTACTGTAATGGTGAGATGGGTTTTGCCGAAGCATTAAACTTCTGGAATCATTAACTGTCTTTTACAGTGTGTAAACAGTAAACTGCATTTATCTTTTCATTGCAGAAAAACAATTTTATTTCTTTCATTTTGCTTTTAAATGTATCCATAAAATACATCACTGTGGATGTGCTGCACAGTTACACAAATACACAGAAATTTCATTTTTGTGCAGACATAATTTTTTGGATATACACAGCTTTCTTCAGCACCTTGTCCCTGCTTTTCTCTATTAACTTACTATTTTAAGGAGCAATTTAGGTGAAAAGAAGATGGACTAAGTTTAAAGTCTTTACCCTGAGAATCTTGCCATTAAAATCCAATTTTATAAGCAAGATGAATGTAATAATAGATGAGGACTAAGCTTAATAAAACTTCTGGTTTCACATTTGAAATAAACTGGTAACTCACAAGGCAGCATACCTGTAATGCAGCAAGTTGCACTTGGTTCTGTAGAAGCCAGATCCAGCACTTAGTAAATGCATCTCCACTGGCTTCAACACACACTGCACTAGTTCCTAATTTTGGAATTCTATTTTGGGTGGTATAATAGTACTTCTAAAGGTGGCTGAATTAATACCTACATATGAGTTCCCTAAGTTTTTTCCTTCTAAAACCAAGATCCTTTACCTAAGCTGACTTGGACCATGTTTTAGAAGGCTCTTTAGAGAGGGATAACTCAGAAGAGGAAAGTCTTTAATACAAGAACCCCTTTAAAAGAGTTCCAGGGAGGTGGTTATCTAATTCTAACAGCCACTCAGCCCAGCAAAGATGCCCAGTGGATTTGACTTCCTGCTTTTTCACTGATTTGGCCATTAACTTAGTCTCAGTTATAGTTTATCAAAAATCAGTATAATTTTCCTCACTGAGGCATGTTCAGACCTCAGAGCTTTGAGATCCTCTAGTGAAAATTCTCAATAAGCACTAAGTAGTGAAATAAAGTATTTAAAAAGTTATAAAATATTGCTTATGAAGAAAAGGTAGAAAACATTTACTGCTGTTTCTTGAATCACTCAAGTCATTCATTTCAACATGCCCAGCTTACAGTAAATTCAGTATCAGCATTTT
The DNA here is from genome assembly GCF_949628215.1 of Phalacrocorax aristotelis. Lineage (NCBI taxonomy): Eukaryota > Metazoa > Chordata > Aves > Suliformes > Phalacrocoracidae > Phalacrocorax > Phalacrocorax aristotelis. Next base: position 34,540,755 of record NC_134277.1, on the reverse strand, counting down.
CCATACGCACTGCTTGTGCCATTGGTAGATGCTACGCATGGCTGAATCATAAAGTCTTCCTCTGTGTAATACCTTGAGACAGAAGTGTGAGAGGTACCTTTTTATTAGTTATGCACATTATCATTATTTCTTCTGCTGCTATAACATCTGATTTTCGTGGATAGATCTTGCATTTTCCTCTTTGCAACACTGTAGTACCTCAACAGTCAGAGAAAAATTGCAACTCAATACACTTTACTGAGGGCAGCTATATTTGAAAGCAGCTGTAATTCTTGTTGCATTCTTCACAGAGCATTCATTAGGGCTTTATAAACACCATTTGATACATAAAAAGGAAAGACCAGAATCATTTGGACATAGGGTGGAACAACATATTTCATTAAATATTAATTCCATATAGTAAATGACAACGTAGTGCATACAGCAAGTGTGGTACACATATCAGTGCTATTTATGTAAATATATATGCACATATATAGTGCATACAGTAAATACAGCTATTCTGATGGAGTACTAGCTTATACTATGGTATATTTGCTTCAGTAGTCTGAGGTATTCTCTGTTGGGCCTGTTGCACCAAGGATAAGGGGACATGGAGCATTTCTCCTTCAAGTGAGGGACAGTAGCTTTCTATACAGTTTCCTTTAGGGACCACAGGCCTGTTGCTGTGCTCCCTCAGAGTCTTTGGTTTGTTTTTCAGTGCTTAACGTAGAAGCATATCTTGCACATTTTGATTAGCTGGTCTCAACTCCTGGCCCATGGGTTCAGTGGAATATTTTGGAAGGAAGGGGAGATCTGGACTCTCCCCAGAGCAAGTCCAGAGGCTGAAGCCAGGGCACTGACTCTCTTCAGGAACCTGGGGCAGATTGGGGTTCTGCTGTGGCAGCTGCAGAGTAGAGTGATGGTGCTAGTGTGCTGTAAAGGACAGCCCACAGCTACGTCTTGGGAGGGGAGGAAGGAAGGAGACAACCCTCAAGATACAGACAAGACCAGATGGGACTGAAGAAAGCTATGGGAAATTGTTGTATTAAAATGCAGAACTGAAGGGTCTCCTCCACTTCCCATCAGGAACACTGTAGGCAGGTTTGTTTTCCAACCATTTGGTTTGTTCTCTCCTTCCCAGCAGATCTGGCTCTTCTGTACTGAAAGATAAATATGTTTCTACATCATTATTTTTGTGTCCCAATGAAACCTCTCCTTAGAGGATGGGTGCTGCTGGTGCCTTAGAAGGTGCTCACACAGAAGTAAAGGTGAGGGTAGAGCCATTTTCCTATTCTGATTAAGTTCTGGTCTTATCTCAACCACGTTTCCTGCCTTCCTGGTCATACATCTGCAAGTCTGCACATGAATATGAAGGCCATTCACCTGTCCCAGTCAGAAAGGTGAGTAAAGACATCTGTAACATTATGTCCCCAGGGTCTCCTCCTTTGGCAAGATTTCTGTGGCTGTGGCAGTAACAAGAGCACACAGAACTAGTCAAGACAGGTCATGATCTCTCTCTACACCTGCCTTCCTGCCTGCTTTGTCTCTGTACATATGACAAATTACGCATCTTTATGTATAGCACTGGAGCAAGATTATCACTGTCATATCAGTAAGTGGTCAGAGTTGGTACAGAGCAGTTGCTTAAAAAATGTATCTATGACTGCTATATGCAGTATCTAATAAGCTGCTTTGGTTTTATGTGTGAGTTAAGAAAAAAGTGTTGCTAGGAGCTGTAGGATGAAAATAGACATTTTTTTCAGAGGAACAAGAAAAGGAAGCAAAGGAAACAGGTAAAGGTGAGAAGAAGAAAGAACATGACAAGAAATTTGCTCTGAAAGATGTCTCGTAGCTCAGAAAAAATTTATTGATTTGAGACAGGAATTACTGGCATTATAGTCCATATTCTGCAAGAAATCCGTCTAGACGATCACAATAGTCCATCCTAGGTTTAAAAATCTATGAATCAAGAGCCATAAAAGGTAAGAAATATGTAAATCATAAAACATTAATCCAGTGTTTCTTCTTCCAAACCAGTGTGACCCATCTGCTAAAGTTAAGAGAACTACCACAGTCACAGTACAACAGAAAGATAGGTGTACGTTGTATGAAAAAAGACATACATAAGACTCATTGATATCTTTCACAACAGTGATTTTATTGCAGTACTTTTATACTGACTATTTTTCTTGAAAACTGACTTTGGATCATTTTACTCCAAGCCTCACTTTTCAATGTGATCACCATCACAGTGTACCTCCTGGGGCCACGTATTTCAGTGGACCTTGGGCAGATCATCAGCTAAATCTTTCAGAAATTTCCAGTCTTAAAACTAAAGATAACTTTCCTTCTTTGACCTTGCCAGATGTAAATGGCACATTATGCCTTCAACCTTATGACATTTGCCTATCCATTCTCTGATCCTTCTTTCCCTCTCTTTAACCATGCATGGTGTTGTATTTTGGAAGCAATTTTGCACAATAAAAAACGGAAACTGTAGCTGCAGGCACTCCTTTAGAACAGAAATGTTGGGAAAGTATGAGATATAGTTCATGTGCTAAGCAGGGAGCATGTCCTGCAACACAGTGTTTACCCTGGATTCAGAGCGTCTTGCAACATGGAATTTGCCTGATGCTGGGTGGCCGTAACAGGAGACGGAGTGCTATAGTAATGTATCCTGTAAATTCTCCCTTGCTGGAAAAAGGCGGACTGTGGGCTTTGTTTTAAGTGATTTGCATCAAAAGACAGCTGGAGGGGAAAGCTTCCAGAGATCAACAGGAAAAAAAATCTGTGAGTTCCTTTCCCCACGCTTACTTACAATGGCACTGGCATACTATGTACTGGCAGACTATGTAAGGTGGCCAAATAAGGACGTGTATTTTCCTTAGTGTTTTATATTGATCTGGTTATAAAAATTTGTAAAATAAAACTGTAGCATAAGTGCTTCAAATCAAAAGAAAGAGGAAATGAAAAGATGACAGGATCAACCATTTTCTTTCTCTGCTCCTTCAGGACTCCAGGATACTTACTCTCTGGGCCAAAGTCATAGTGCTGGTAAGTACAGTTCCAGTAATATCCAGTAACATGGTTGCCCCAAGTAAGACAACTGAGGATTTGTTTCCTAGTTAGGATACAAGATCATTAAACCTAATCTACAAACAGGGTTTACTTTCAGAGTTTATCCTGATTATTTACACTTCACATTTCTACACTTACTCTCTTCAACTTTTATTCAAATAATACACTGTGGTTTTTTAATTTATTTTCTGTTCTGTTTTCTTCTGCAGCCATTAAAGGGGGCTGTAAATGGACACATGACTGGGAAAATATGCCAACAGAAAAGAGATAGGAACAAGCCTGCGCATTCAGTCCATTAGAGACCATGGGCTTATTACCAAAAGCTGTCACTAGAAAGCACTGGGGAAGGTGCATCATGCTTCACAGATTCTGAGCTGCGACACAGCATTTGAGCTTAATTTTTGTTTCTAATGCACGAGAAGTGATCTGAGCTGACTGTGCTGACTACTTGCAATGTGCTATACTTCCTCTGCACTGTTTATATTACAGGTTTTATTTACTAAGAACTAGGCTGAGCAATCAGCATGACTGCAGCAAAAGATATTATGGGGTACTGGGGACCAGTGAGAACAGCTGAGAAGAGCCAGTCAGAAATCAACTGTGTGAAAGAGTATGTACAGAATATCCATTAGTTCAATTACACACACATGCCTACATTAGAATAACGCTACTATAACTATAGGGTCAAACACATGCCAGTTAAGAAGTGTCATAATTAAGGATGCCTCATCACCCATAATTAATTTCTTTTCAGATATATATTAGGACATGTTCACATACTATTTTTTTTTTCCACAGAACATCTGCCTCCTCCTGTGCACATAATTGGTAATGCTCATTTAATGACCAGTTATTTAATATTTTTATGTTCATCCCATCATTTCTAGAGCTTATTTCATTTTCAGATTGCATTTTTAAGAAAAATTACTAATTGATTGTGTTTGTCCTTGGCAAACATCACTTAAGGATCATGGTACTCAGGCCTTGGGACCTGTGGGGATCAGAGTCTGCTGTGAAGACCCTTAGATTAGTTGAAGTCAGTAGTTCAGAACTAACTAGGACTGGATCGCATTCACAAGCTCTCAGTTGGGCCTCATTCACTCACTTCAGGTACCATCAGGTATGTATTAGCGAATGAATCTTTTCAAGATCCTTCTGAGATGACAGCGTGCTGTTGCTGTTCTATATGTAGATGGAAGATAGCTAAACTACAGAGATCAAAATCAACTTTGATGCTCAAAATGAACACAAATGGCCCAGATATTTTTCCTTTAAATAAGTAGGCAGTATCCGTACTTTTTGAATATGAGCCACAGCTTCCATTGGCAAGTGCGAAGTCATGCATGTTAAGCACTTCTGCAATTCAGACTCCAGGCAGAGGAACTTCAGAGTAAGTACAATTTTTCAGTTTCTAATTGGTACAGTATAGAGATCACTCACAGCTTCTGCAAGAAATGAAGTAGGAATATGAAATGTGACAGTCACTTTATTTATAAAAGCCCAATTCAACCCCAGAGCAGGTCTTTCACGTACACTGGATGAAATGAACATACTATGGGTTTTTCTTGAATTTGTTTTCCTTGAAGGGTACTTTGCAAAGTCTTTGTACAAGTGGATTCAGCTGTGGTTGGAGATGGGTTAAAGGGTTAAGATAAGCATGCTTTCACCTGGTGTTTTGTCTGCCTGCACAAAGTTAACCACTCATCTGCTTTTCTACTTTACCCATTTTCCTGAAGAGATATATGCCTCCTGGCTTAAATTTTATCTGTAGACAAACTTACTTCTAGTGATTCCTAGGTGGACTCTAATCTTATGGTAACTGTGAATGTCACATATTTCATGAGAAGAGTAATAGTCTTTAGATCAAAGTAAATTTCTGCCGCTTGAGAAATTAAAGTAACTGGTAACAACAGTAGTTTACAACCAAAAGATCAAACTGGTGTTCACTGGCAGACAAAATAGTCACCATTTGGAATCACAGGTTCCGTATCAAACTCAAGACAGTATGCGCTCTTGAGGAACAAATTATTTGCTTTCCCTGAGTATTGATAAATGATACTTTTACCTGCCCTCTCCCCTTGGGCCCTTTGTTCCGGTCTCATTTCTACCTGCTTATCCTGTCCAACTCTTCTCAAGCTTTCTAGTTCGGTCCCAATTTCAGGATGTTGCAGAAATCAAAATGCAAGATGATGAATTACTGGATGAATGTTTGTGTATTGGTAGATGTGTCCTTACTAATCTTAGTTGAAAGGTGTCAGGAAGACTTAGTTATAAACTTCTGCAGGGCTTCACATGCATGGTGCATCAAAGTCAATACCTAATTATAAACTAGTATAACAAACAGGGTAGTGCTTAGCAAAAAGCAAAGTAGCAGAGAAAAATTGGAAAAGAAAATGTAAGACATCTGTTTTGGATGTGTTCAACTGATAGAAATAGAAAGACAAACCAAAAAAGATTGACATTTTTATTTGGATAGAAGGATTCTATGTAGGGTGCATCGGTATCAGGATAGGAATTGAATTTGTATTCATAGAAATGGATCTAGGGGCAGAAAAAAATGTGTCAAAGATATTTGGATATGTTGAAGCCCTGACAGAAGAAGGACAAATAAAAACTATGGAGAGGGTGGACAGAAAAAGATCAGCTGGAGCCAGGGAGGCCACGTGCCGGAAGAAGGGGCACATAAAGTATGGCTGGTAGCCCTTCCAGATGCGGCAGTTCTGCATTTTGGCTGTGAAGAAGCAGTAACAGACACTGCCCATTCAAAGGTGGGAAAGCAGGTCAACAGTGAAGTTGACAGAGCTCTGAAGAGTCAGAGCTCTGTAGGTTAATGCCAGACATCAGGAGTTACCAGGAGAGGGGCTGCTGGAAACTTGAGAAGAAAGCAGTGTTATTCAGAGCTGTTCAGAAGACATTAGGGAAGCAGAACAGAAAAAAAGATATTCAATGTCCTCCCAGTTGGTGAGTGGGGAGCAGAGAGAAAGGAAAAAAGTTGCTGTTAGAGAAGGAAGTTGTAGCGTTTCTTTTTTGATATGGCTGTTCTGTACTGCCTGAATGTTACCCTGACGTGAAGAGTACTGAATCTTGACAAAATTGTAAGAAAAAGAAAATTATATATTAGGAAATACTGGACAATTCTGCAGATTTTTCATGTAGACAATTGTCCCATTTTGACATTTGTGGAAGTTTTGATTCATTCATTTCCAAACTCACTTTTAAAATCTATTTCAATACAGATCATGTTTTTAAAATGTTTTAATAGTAAAATGTTTAGCCTTTATTGTAACAAAGCAATATGATTCCCCCAAATGTTTTTAATGATGTTTTTGAAAGGGTGTTTTATAGGTCATTTTAATTCCGTTTCATAATAGAAAAAAAAAAAAATCAGCATTTCCTGAAGAATGGAATTATTCCCTCCTGACTTATTTCTTTGCTACTTCAAAAGGCATTGTGCAGCTTGGACTGGAAAGAGGAACACTGAACTAATTAAAGATAAAATGAGAAAAGCAAGAATTAAACAAACAACACCAAAGCTAATACATATAGAAGACAGTCCAGGAGAAGCCCAGAGGAATTATTAATGCCATCATTCATTCAGGCAATCAAGACAAATGATGTCAAGTTTCACAGTGTTGTTTGGGAAAAACGGCAAATGTAAAATACAAATTTCATGTCCCACCCAAGACAATACAAATACAGAAACAACTAGTTCTTGCAAGACTGACAATAATATTTCTATCACCTCTATCCCTATGCTTTCTATACATTTCCTTATTGTATCCTCATTCTTTTTTCAGTCGCAATCATCCTGATGTAACTTTGGTGGAAAAGCAAACGGCAAAATGCTGCTGCTATTTAGTGATAAATAGAAATAACTTCAGAAAAAAAATAATCCCAGGCTTTTGAGTGTTGTTGCTGCAAGTTATTTCTGAAACAGTAATTTCTGAGTGAAATGAGAGGAGGCTTAGGGAGAACTAAAAGAAAAAAAGTAAAAAAGTTTTAGTTAACTGTGCTACAGATGCTATATTCACTGATGTCAGATAAAGAACTTAATATGTACTTTCAATCACTGATGGACCGGTTTCAGTAAATATATCCCTTAAAAATGTATGGAAGTTGCCAAACACAATGGGGTTCGAATGGCTGAAACATCTTTGTTAGACTTTATGAAGAACAAATACAAAGAAAAGAATACTTCAATGTGAAAATGTATTAAGCATAAATCCATTGAGGCAGAGAGAGATGTGAAGTACAGGTTAATATATTTTTTATTGTGTTTTACACATTTCTCACCTAATTTTTTAGGTGCCTATGAGCATCCCAGAAATGTGGATCAAGGAAAACTGTTATTAAAGTCATTAGTTTGACTACCTGACTTTAGGACCAATACACTACTAATAACAGTATTTCTAAGAGGAAGAGGACACAGAGATGTGAAAGACAGAAGAAATGGTGTGGTAAAAGCATGAAATATAAAAAGGGCCAGTTGAAAAAGAGAACTGAAGCTGGTGGAGGGGAGAGCCTAGAAATTCCAATGCAAAGATCAAGGATGGTAATTTTACCCTGGAGTTAGTGCAGAGCTAGTGAGGATTTAATTAAGGACATTAGCACTGAAGGAAATGATTCAGGAGGTTCAAAGGTCTCACAAAACTATTCCAGAAGTTTGTAATTGAATTTCCTTTTCTCATCTCATCTTCCTAAATCGTAAGACACCCTATTCAGCATGATTACTTTTATTTCCTATAATTCTAGTGTATGTGAGCAAAGGATGAATGTTACTAGCATTTCCACAATGAGACTGCAGATATCTGGAGTGCTAACTTGGCAACTCAGCGTCTACCAGGTGCCAAATCATTTATCTCAGCTTCTACAGCAGCATGTATTTGATGTAATGTATTTTCTACATAGCAATTTAGAGATTTAGAGAGGAAGGAAATGTGAAGAGAAAATGAAATATGTATCTCAGGCCAAATATCAGAAAAGCAAAAACTGAGTAATTATGATAAAACAAAACACTGGTGGATGGATAGCACATATAGATTAGAAGCAGGGATAAAAAATGGTTGCAAAACAAATAGCGAGAAGCATAATTGGAAAAATACTAACAAAATAAAATGTTGGAACTGAAGGTTACCACTGTGGCAGGCTCCAGCATAGCCTTGATGTGCTCATCTTGGGAGGTCTTATTCAGGGAAGTACTTTATTTTTCTGATTCAGTACTTTTTTTGCTCCAATGTAATGATTTGGGCATGTATGGGCATGTATGACTCAGCTCTAGAGCAGGACACAGTATTGCTGACCAAGAACCAGAGCCACAGCATGATCAGTGGGAGTGAAGACTCCCACTCAGCTCTGGGTGTAAAATAACCGCATAGCTGTGGAAAATGTGGGGTCAAGGATGTGTTCACTTCCTTGACTCTGGAAGGAAAGAGGTAGAGACTACCAAGTAGACACAAGTAGAGACTAGCAGCCCTTCAGAGGTTTCTTTTTCAGTCTCCGTTTCTTACTGTACTGCCTGTCAAGACACAGACACCATACTCAGGGTTTTGCAAAGCCTTTTATTTTCATGTGCAGGTGTAAAGCCAAAGCCCTTCTCTCCCAGGGCTTTGGCCTACATCAGATGAACTTCATCTGTAGCTACGAGAAGCATTTGTTACTGGGTTTTTTGTAGGCTGCTGGTCTTGTCCTCAGAGACCCTCAGTGCTATACAGACATTTTGGTTATCAACTCCTCAGTTCTATCCTCAGAGGTGGGATTTTTGTCGGATCAGGATCCCAAAACACAAGAAGTTTCTGTCTGAGGGACACCTCTTCTGATCTATCCCTACCCCCTTGGTTTGCATCCTGGCAAAGACCCGCCCGGTTCTCCTAATATGTGCTGTTTAGTGAAACATCCTTCAGCAGCTGGAATTGCATTCACTTTCTTTTCTCCCTTCCCTAAGCAATAAAGGCTCGTCTTCTTTGTCTTCCCATGGCTTGTCTGCTGTCTTTGGTCTGAGATGTTCTGCTGCTTTAGGAGAGGATGCTGAAGGACCTCATGAAGCAGCTTTGAGGCAGGGGGTGGGAAGAAGAGGATGTGGGGACTGAGGAACAGGGTTGCTGGTGGGAGAAGGGTTGTGGGACACTGTAGACAGTGATTTTGAGGCCTGTGACTGAGTAGGGGCCTGCAGTTTTGGTAGACTGTATGGGGGACAAGGATGCTTGAAGGATCAGTGATTTCAGTATCACTGCTGTCAAATGATCATTCAAGAATCAAGATTGATTTAAGGATCAGGACTGATTTAGAACTTGGTTGGAAGATTAATTGCTGATTTAGGGACTGGTAAATGTGGATGGCAAGAATTTCTGCAGAACTAGGACCTAAAATCATCTTACTCAAATTCTCTCCAGAAATGGACTATATTTAAAGTACCTCACAGTGGCAATTGGTAAGGGAAAACTAGATATTAGCTGAGAGATTATAATGACATAATCTTAATTTAAAACACCTAATGATTTGGAAAGCAGACATAATCCTGCACCTCTGATTGTTTGTCTTTTTTCTAGTCTTACTCAAAATAGTTTGCTTATTGAGATTGGAAAGATGAAGATGCGTAAAATAAAAAAGACATGATATTTAAAAAGGCTGATCTCCTTAGCATAAAATTTATTTACAGTGCCTGGAGAGAGAAGGAGTGCTTTGGATGAGTATAGCTCTCTGCTCCCAAATGAATAATCAATCTATATCAAAACTTAGAAAATGTATATGAAGAAGGTAGTGGATAGGCAAAAAACAGCAAAGAGAAAAAAAAAAATAAGTTATGACAGTCCTATACATTCCAGTATAACTTTTGATGTGAATAGTAGCCTCTGGATTGAGGAAAAGTTAAAAGCAGGTAAAATCCTCCACCTTTTTAAGAAATGTCTTTTAATAAGTAAGTGTGCTCTAGTGAATTCAACAACTTAATGGGAAGACTTTGCTTGCTAAAACTGAACATAAAGCATTTGCCACAGTGAGAATACTGTTTTGTCTCGTGCTTTTTCTTCTTATCAAAATAATACAATTTTAGTGAAAGAAGTAACAAATATTTACTCCTGCAATAAAGCTGTCTCTAAGAAACACTGTGGCTGCAAAAAACAATTTAGAGAGAGAGGGAAGAATTAACAGTTATAAAAAGAACTAATCAATCTGGGAAAGCCTGTCTGCCTCAATCTTGTACAAAACTAAATGTCATACTAACCTGATCTGCATATGTAGCTACATCAAAAGAGATAATTCTGTGAGCAGAATACATATTCAGATAATCAAGATTGTATTTATTTATTTGTTTGTTTGTTTGTTTGTTTGTTTCATTAGCTAGTTAATTCTAGGATCCTGTACTCTCTGAAATTGTACTGAATAATGAACAAGGTAATTGAATTCAAGTATGTCAGGACATGTGCTGCAGTGGAAGGGAGAAGGCACTGTATTCTCTATGTGAACTCCATGTGGATGCCACATGTCCCAGCTAAGATGATACCATACAAAGCTGAACAGAAATTTTATTTCAGGACTTCATTTACTGTATTTCCCTTCACACTAATCCATCTGGGAGGATGTAGCTTCTAAGTAGCTCTGGTAGTGTTCAAACAGCAAGAGTGAATCTTACTCTTCTGGCTCGGTAGGATGGATGGTGGCGTGGTGTAGCCCTCAGTAAACATTACACTTCACAGTCATTAAGCTACAAGAGGCCAAAGTCTATATGTACACAGCCTATATAAAACAGCTGCAATCATAACACTTTCTTGATTCACAGCAGAGCTGAGTCAGACCAGAAATCATTGTGCTTCCTTGCAGACCTCAGCACTGCAAGTGTTGTCCATATGTTAACTCCACTGGACACACCAGAGCAGAAAGCAAAACCAGGTTAATGTTTTTCCTGAAATCAAGCTGACCTGAAACTAAGTTATAGCTTTTAATTCTGCCTGTAGAATAGACTCTGTCAAAATGTGGAACCTGTGTTACTTTTTAAAGCAGCTGAAAGATTTTGGCTAATCCTCCTTAGTTATAGATAACACACAGGATTAGCTTAAGGAAAATATTTTTCCTACTTTATTTGTTTGCTCTCTCTGTTTAAATTTTTATATAATTACTCTCAGTATTGTCTCTTGATGAATTTGTCTGATCATGGTTATTTAGTGAAGCAGTAACATTTATTCTACATCATTTACAGTCCTTATATGAGTAAAATTAAACATGTGCCAGGCAGAGGTCATAATTTCTCCCCTGAAGTGGAAACTTTTCTAAATAAGAAGAGGAGAAGGAAAAAAAAGTTCTTTAAGGGAACTACAGCTTTACAACATCCCAGTTAAGGGCCTTTGAATCATAGGCCAATGCTTGATTTGAATTGGAAATGTTTCTTTCAGAACTGAGTAGCAGCCACAGAAATTCTTTTTCCCATTATTCATATATCCACTTTACTTATTAGAAGCAATTTAGAGGAAAATGTGGTAAATAGCTGGGACCAAAGATCTATGGATTAGTTTCCCTGGAATTTGTTCTTCATCCTTTACTCTATGCTTCATAAGATTTAGGACACCATTTTGTTGAGAGACAGCTTTTAAAGCTCTGCTAACTTTAGATACTGACAGCTGTATTATTAAACTCTTAGTTCAGCATGATGGAAACTCATACATAAAACCTGATGTAGTTAGACTTTAACTGGCAGTACTTCATAAATTACGCTGTTTGCATTAATAATTCATTTCAAAAAGAGAATGCAGCTTTTTTAAAACACCACCACCACCACCACCAAAAATGCTGTACTTGTCCAGCAACATTTTGTAGTGCTTCAGAAAACAAGGTGCATCAGGACACTTCGCTTTTTCATTAAACTTGCAGGCTGAGAGAGCACAGTCTGAAACAGTATCCATGAAGGTAGGTTAAAAGAAAATTAATAGGACGGGAGTTTTGAGAGCTCCAGCTTCACTTCCTTGTTTTTTCTTAGCGTGTGAAGTCATTGCACTGATCTATGCCTCACTCACTCACCAGTAAAGTGAGATTGGTTAATCCTCCTTTCTTCTATATTCACGTCTTGTCTGTCCTAACCTTGCCAAAAGGTACACTTGAATAGATAGATCCCTTGATTGCTACCAAACAATTGCCCTCTGCACTGGTCGTCTCAGGGTTGTGAGCTAATAAATTACCCTGTTTGCAAACTCTTTGTGGCTACATGGAGCCTGGCAGGGTGAAGGTACAAAGAGATTCAGATCTTCTTTTTGAACAGAAACATTGTCAAGTGATTAGTCATGCTAGATTGAAAATGTTTTATACAGCACAGTGTCTTCCAGTAAATCACCTAATGTGCATCTCTTACTTTCAAACAGATATACTTGTGTATCCACTAGCATACAGTAGTACAGAAAAATATAGGGTCAATTGGCTCTAAGAGACTATTTTCCTTTTAATATAAAAGAGAAGATATAAGAAGAAAACAAAAGATATATGGAAACTTTGTGTTGTCTGATTTTCAGAAAACTGTGCAGTAGTGAATAATAGAATATTTTAATACCTATGGTTCTTTACTTGTCTTCTAAGACTGTATTCAGATTGTAGTATTGTTGATTTTAAGTAGTCATGATCTAGCATAATATATTAATGCCAATTATCATCAGCATTTTATTTATTTCAATTATTTGGCTCCCTTTATTATTTCTTATACATGGCAATAACTCTGCTGCCTTCAAGAATGTGATTTGTATGAAAAAGACCTGTAAAAATGGTTGCAATATTCATAGGATGTCAAAAAAATGGTCTTAATCTCCTCTCATTTGTAATAGTATGACTCCAGCAGAGTCAGCGGGTTTGTCACCAGTGTAGCAGAAACACTCTGGAACATCAGGCTTCCATTTTCTCTGCTCTGGGGAATTTGTTCCCACATTTAATTGAATTTAAACCAGTTTTATAGGGTTTAGATCCTTGAAACACTAGCATCTCACAGACTAGAATAAAGCAAGCCCCAAATCATCTAAGAACATTGAGAACAGCATTTAAGTAAAAGTAGCAGATTTGAGGGATAAGAAAATTTTGTGAGTATGAAGAGGGATTTTTGTGTCACATACAGGCTGTAAGTAAAGTAGGTGTTGAATCAAGAGTGGGAGAAAGGGACAATGGTGAAGGAAGGCATGGTGTATGGCAGTCAGTCACAGACAAAGTACTTGGCAGGTCGGTCTGATGCTGTCTCAATGCTTTTATTTCACATAAAACTCCTAGCAGGTCAAAGCGGAGGATTTTTCTTTTCATCTTCCTCCTGATATGTTTTCCTGCAAGACTTGACAGGACCACTTGCATCACTAAGTGTGGACTCCTGTTCTTGCAAACACAGGAACCCATATAAGGATCTTTAGTCTTCAGTGGTCTATAGAAAGTAGTCCACAAGCCCTAACTGACCCACTCTGTAAAACACTTTCTAAAACCTAATCAACACTACAAACAAGGATTAAAAATTGCAACCAAAGGTATCACAGGACAAGGGGGGTAAGGGAGAAGGAAAAATCATAGAATCATAGACTGGTTATGTTGGAAGGGACCTTCAGAGGTCATCTAGTCCAACCCCTGCTGCAGCGAGCAGGGTCGTCTTCAATTAGATCAGGTTGCTCAGAGCCCCATCGGCCTGACCTTGAATGTTTCTAGGGATGGGGCATCCACCACCTCTCTGGGCGACCTGTGCCAGTTTTTCACCACCCTCATTTGTAAAAAATTTTTTCCTTATATCCAGCCTAAATCTACTCTAATTTAAAACTAATATCCCTTATCCTGTCACAACAGACTTTGCCAAAGATGTTTCCCCCATCTTTGAGTTCCCCTTTAAGTACTGGAAGGCTGCAATAAGGTCTCCCTGCAGCCTTCTCTTCTCCAGGCTGAACAACCCCAACACTCTCAGCCTGTCCTCGTAGGAGAGGTGCTGCAGCCCTCGGATCATTTTTGTGGCCCTCCTCTGGACCCGCTCCAACAGGTCCATGTCCTTCCTGTGCTGAGGGCACTACTGAAAAGTAGTTAGTAGCAACCAATATTCCTTAATATACTCCAGAACATCTGGATTCTGCTTTGAGGCTGAAAACAGTGGAGTGACTGAGGCCCTACCATCTTTCTGTATCCTTTGAAAAAGAAATTTGAAATTCTTTGCTACATTTGGATAGTACTTGCATTCAGCTAACCTCTTCTAAAGTCAACAGAGATTAATGATTTCTAGAAAGTTCTCATTTAATTTATTCAAGATCTGGGAATTTTGAAAAAGGTTTGGGGAAGGCAGGGGTTTTTGTTGTTGCAGTTCTTTTATATTTTGACTTCATCCTTAGTTGTTTAGGTTTTGAACTGCAGGAATTTTGGAGGTTAGAGCCTTCTGGAAAAAATACTCATTAAGAAAAATATTGTCTTTTGCTGGCAGGATAACTTTCAGTAGTTAATGCTAGATTTTACATTCCTTATCTCTTCCAAGCTGTTATTAGTTTGATGGCAGGCTGTGACTTTATTAAGTATTTTTCCCTTTGCTAAATGCCCTCCTCTGACCCTTATTAGTGAAAAGGCGAGATTTAGTGGGCTACTTATGCCTAGAATGAGAAAACAGGGTCCTTAGGGGTGGAGGGTGGGCAGGGAGAAGGTTATTTTCATTCTTTCCCAAGACTCCTATAAAGGTGGAGGTGGGGGTCTTTGTAAGAGCTGTATTGGTACTTCTTTTATCTGTTTATTCCAGCTCTTTGCTATCCTGCTTACTGTAGGGTTTATTAATATTTTTAAATGATCTTCATGTCATGATTATAACCTCAGTATGCAAGAGGAGAGGAGAAATTCACTTCTTGATTTTACTTTTGTTCAAAGCAAAGGATGACCATGGTTGTATTACCCAACTTTCTAGAAAAAACTACCAGTGTTTTTACCAGTACAATTTCTGACACTAATCCCCTTAGTCTGCAATTTGAGAGAAGGTGGGACTCCAAAAAGTGTAAGGATTAGGTTGTTTAAAATATGAAATGTGTCCTTTTTCCAAGTATTGAGGGGCCTTTGTGGTTGGTGATTACACAAAGCCACAAACACAGTCTCACCCACAGATACAGAAGATTTATACTAAGCTATATACTGTACCCTTTCATATTCTAGTAATTTGGCTGGAGGGAATAGCATCAGGTTGATATGGAGTAGAGAAGTCTTTCTAATAAGATGTGAATTCTTCTTGGAGACTAATAGCCAGCTAATGGAATTTTATCAGGGAAATGAAATAAGAGTATGACTAAGGAATCTTGCCAGGGTTTTGAAATCCTGCCATAAATTAGCACTTTTCTGAACTGTCTCTATAGAGGCCAAAGTGAAATGAGTAGTAATATAAAAGATTCTTTTTCTTCAGACCTGCTCCAAGGAGCAAATATTGACAATGTGGAGAAATTTGAACTGCCCTTGATTTTTTCTTCCACTCCTGACATTACTTCAGTTTTCTAGTCAATGCTGTTAATTTGGCAAATAGAAAATCAGTGGCTAACAGTCAGCAACAATATGTTCTACTGTGACTAACGATGTATTTTCAGCTAATCTATGAATGCTGAAGGTCTCAGGGCACTTACTGATGTCGATAGGACTTAGTGGTGATGGTGGTATTGGGGCAAGGGTTTCTGCTTCTTGTTTGTCAGGCAAAAGTCCCTCAATGGGATGGCACATTAGCAAAATTCTGTGCCCTCGTGAAATGTCAGTGTTATCTGAGAAACTATTTCCAAGTTTTGTGTTGCTAACTGCAGGAGGTGCACTAAGTTTGGCCTTGCTGTCAAGCCTGCTTCTGATGTGGTGAAATGAAATATGTGCTCTGTGTTCCCAGAGAGAGCTTTTATGACAAATGGCAGAATAATAGCCCTTGCTAATTTGTATTGAGGTATACACGCTGCTGGCTTGGTGGCATCACTGCAGCAAACTGTGAATCATGTGCAAAATGGAAAAATCCCTGCTTTTTCTGTACTGGGAGTGAATACAGAAGAGGCTGTTGTCTGCTCTGGATTTTAGGCACTGGTGCTCCAGCTTTGGCTTTTCTTTTTTAATAAAAGAATACAGGAAACCAAAACTGCCTTGAAGAATAAGACTAAAACTAAAATAAATTCCATTCCAAATATTGTTCTTTATCTGTTGCTATATTAATATATTCAAATACTGTCCTTATTCTCCCAAGTTAAAAATCAATGATTCCCATTTCAAGCACCTTAGATGTTTTAAATAAAGTTTCATTCTGTGGATTTGGCTTTTTGTCTGCTCCTCTCTTTCTTTCCTATACATGTTTAAGAATTGTGACTTCATAATTCATAAACCTCATATGGAGGACCAGCTGTGTCACTGTAACTTTGAGAGAGAAACAAAAAAGGGCAGTCTTCAGCACCTAGAAGCCCTTTAACCACTTCACTGGGACATAAATCTTCTGTATCCTTTAATGTAAGAAAAGTATTTACCCCCACAGCAGTATAGAGAGGTCCAGCACATTTTGTCCTTCAGGCCCTGGCCATTGGGCAGGCTGGAAGGCTCTTTAATAAGCTGAATTAAGCACTATGCAAAAGCACCCTGCATTGCAGGGGGGACGTTTGCTAAGCAGGGCTGTGCATACAGCATGAAATTGTCCTGTGCATGTTTCATAAGTGACATCAACAGTTTGGCTCATGGAAAGCAGGCCTGAAATGCTCAGCAAGAATGTACTGCACAGGCACAATGTGTTTGTGGGACATTGTTTCCACAAGATCAGCACAATGAGAGTCAGGCCTGCAATGTTCCTGCAATTTGTCTCTTAAATCGTATTCTCATTTTGACATGAGGACATTAGGTATGTAATACACAAATGCTGGGGGAATAGTTGTTTCGATGCCAGCTTGGTTAGGTGGAGAAAAAAGTTGCTACATTTAAGCTTGGCATATGAAGAAAAGAAAAACCGTGTGGGAGTCATGAGTAGCAACGTGTTTTTTGAAGCAAGGGGTTTCACAGTGCTGGAGGAGTACTTCTCTGGAGTAGGCTTCATCCCTGGCCAATTCACAGCATTAGGAAAACAGTTCCTGTGAGTAAAACGATCGTGTTCCCTTTGACTGGGAGGAGAGAAGCAGGTGAGATGGGACCGTGGAGGTTCCCACTAAAACCCTAGGATAAAGTACAAGGAAAGTCTGTGGCTTTTAAGTATAATGTCTTTTGCATGCAAGTTGTCACTTGTTTTTTGTTGTAGGAGGGGAAGAAAGTTGGGATGTTGCCAAATGTTGCAGATACTGTGAATGTAACTTTTTTTTTTTTTTTAAGGTTGACCTTAGAAGTTAGAGGATCACCTTGGGACTTTCAGCTTTCTTTGTTTCTAAATTACTTTTACTATTTTATGGTTACTCAACAAGAAGCTTGAAAACATGACCTGAGTGCTCCTCAAAGAATTTATTTTTAAATAAACAAAATTGAAGTCACAAATATTAAATGTCTATGAAAAAATCTTGAGATTGTCTTAAAAAAATATAATTTTCACTTTTCTACTTCAGTTTTTTCTGTAAATCATGTAGGATAGACACATTAATTTATTGCAACTCACCTTTTTCTTTGATAGCTTTCTTTGATAGCTTCTTCAGCCTTTCATTTGGACTCATTTTTCATGCAATTGCTTTGCTAAAGCATTCTTCTCCTCCCAATTCCCCAAAGGAGAAAGAATATAAATTATCTTTTCTGTAGTATGTCTAAATACTACTTTCATAGGTATACAAAATTCTGCCTTTTAAAAATGTGAGTAAAAATTTATGCTTTCCCCACTACATTTATGAAGAATTCCTAGGCAGGAATCCAAATAAAGAGCAAATCTATGGTTATTTCTTCCTGATCAGCTAGTTACTGATCACAATTTTATAGATATGTTAAGTATCTGCATCTCTTGGTTTGATCAATACCAGCTATCTTGCTATCTTTTCTATCCTTCCTTTCTTTTCCAACAGGAATAAAAGAAAAAATAGTCAAATACAAATTTTCAGGTTTCTTGCAGGTATCTTCTGTTTAAAAGTGTTACTTATTTTTTCAGTTGATGTGCATGGGAGCCTTTGTTTGATCCTTATAATAGAAATTCTACAGATATAGTCCTGTGCATTCTCCACATCAGTTTTTTCATATTTTACTATTTACATACTCAAGACAAGTTTCTGCTGCATATCTTAGACCTAAGCCTGGATCAGAAATCCAGGCTCAGAAGTTCAGGAATTTGACTCCAGTCTACAGGACTATAGAACTTTATAGAGGGAATTCATAGAATTTAATTTATTAACAGATCTTGCTACAGGTTGAAAACATAAAGTAATTCAAGCATTTCCTTCATTTATCCCCTGTTAAAAGCTTTTGTTATATGAAGATGTTTGTTGCTTCATTTATACTAATTAACTAAAAATTACAGAAAAATGAGTTAATGAACACTATTGTTTTGGATTTGCTAGGTTGACATGAGAAAGAAAATATTTGGGAATTGCATATGTGTGTTTGTGTACATGCACACACAGCTGAGAAGTGGTCAGCCACAATTAGGAAAATAAATGTCTGTTTCTTAGTCTACTGTAAAACATTTTCTGGTAAAATTATTCATGATGTTTAGGAGTACTGGCGTTCAGTGCCCTGAAGGAGGAATCAAATTTCCTGATTTTATTCTAGCAATCCCCTTTTGAAGACTTCCAGAGAAACTTAGTTCCCTGGACACCCTCCATATGTTTTAACATATGTTTTAACATTGAGAAGTGACTCTTAGATTGTAGACTTCTAGTTTGTTGCCACAGGTACTCTATAAGCACAAATTTTAGCAATGTCAGACCAGACCTTGTTGACTGAAAGTGGGTAAAAGTGGTTATGGTGAAGGATCTTCACCAATGGATAACAGGATGTTTGAATAACTTCCTGCTTCCACAGACACCAAGTTCTTTACACTACACTTGGGCAGAATACATATTTTTTTAGCTATTCCCTTCCCCCTCCCCCCTTTTTTTAAGGTTGTTTATTCATTTTTGCATAGAACTACTAAAAAGTTCATCCACTGTGCCTCACTGAAGAAGTCATTTAGTAGGGACCTTACCAAGGTGCTACAGAACCATTCTCTGTTGGCAGAATACTTGGAGTTTCTTGGTGACCTTTTTTAACGTCATTTTCTTTCCCTGTTCTTACATGAGGCCACTGCTTATCTTCAGAGTTTCTCTCTGTGTCAGTGGTTGACTCATATGCTAGGTACTAGCTGGTGCAGCAGCTCTTTGACCTGAACTAACCCTTTTCCAACTATTCTTCACTTGCATCTTGGCTACTCTGGCTCTCATTGAAGTGACGGTTATTGTTCTTTATGTTCCATGTAGTGAAATATGATGCAGTGCCAGTGTGCTATACTTTAAATGATTTACAGAGGAGCCTGTAAATGAAACAGAAATCATGTGAGGGCTGAACTCTGAACTCAGCTTCTTGGCTAACCATAGACTGACCAACCTTCATATCTTGTTAACAACTTAAAACAGTGAAGGCCTCTTGCTGCTTATCACAAACAATATAGATGCTGTTTCCCATATATTTGCATTTTGAATCTAAAGCTCAAATAAATGGAACAGGGGGAAAAAACAGTGTTGTCAAGTATCTTTATAGGCACAAGATAACATGCCAAAAAGCCAAACAGGGATGTCAGCTGACTGGGGAGCAGAGACAGCACAGCTGGATTTATTTTCTAAATTAACTACTGTTTGTTTGGCATAGAGACGGCTTTTTTTTCTTGAAGGTGGTATTCAGTGTTTTGCCTTTTCAGCACAGAAGGAAGATTTTTTTTTCATTATAAAAAGACTTCAGAGTATTATTGCATCTTACGTAGGGCTGAAACATTTGCATTAACTCAATGAATGTTTTGTCATGGGCTTTGTGGGAGCTAAACAAATTGCCGATTCCACAGCTTAATGACTACAGCCCATTTCCACATCCATCCCACTCCATTCCATACCAAAAAGGCTGGTTGCAAGACAGAAGATGAATCTCCTTTTGTTTATCCTTCCCTTGTCTTATTGTGCTATGTGCTGTAAAACCAGGTGCTATAAAAGCACTACAAAGGATGGGCTCATTAGGCAGCTTGGGCTTTGTTTTTCCTAGTTGTTAAAATGATAGTCTGGGGCATTAAAGAATAGAGGTCCCTTCTCTGCCACAATAGTAGCCACTTCTGAAGGGGCCCATCCACAAAAGGATTTTGGCCTCACAGGATCCAAGGCCCTCAGTTAGATACATAAGCTCTCTATACTGGTATACATAGGTATATCCGATCTGAACTCCTAAAACTCACTGAAGTGGCTGCAAATTTTTGATAACTTACAGTGAGAAATCCCAAGAAGAACGTGTATTTTCAGCATACTTCCTCTCTCCATGGAGTCCATCCACTGCTGGCAGTCACAGGCGGGTGGTAGAGTATGTATGGGTGCCTTCCTTCCACAAAACATCCCACCATGTGGGACGGTAGAAGTTATCCAGTATTCAGGTAAACTGAGCCTACATATCATTTGGCTCTGATGAATTCATTAACAAGCATGCCTGGAGGTGTAAAAAGCATCATAGTTTATTCTGCTGAAGATGTTCTACTTGTGAAAACTGAAGCTCGTTAGAGATTTGGTATCTTAGTGGTTAGGGCACTTACCCAGACTTCAGGGGAGACATTAACTTCATCCCCTCCTGCAGTCAATGCCTGATATAAAACATTTCATTACTTAAAATTGATTCCCAGGTGACTATGCTAGCTATAAGGCAGCAATGTCATGCTTCTTCCTGACCAAATGGTTATTTAATTAGTCTGAGGGGATTAGTTTTAACGGGAAGGAGTCCGGCGACATACTCTACACTGAGATATAGCTGGGTAGTTAGAGCATTTCCCAGCGAAATGCAAGTTCAAATCTCTTCAAAGGGCAAGAAAAATGTATGTGCATCACTGATACCTTGATACTAATACCTCAAAACACTATGCTCCTGGATAGGAGGATGGAAATACATCTTGTTTGGGTTTGTTTCTGAATGTGGGGTTCATCTCTCCTCATAAGCTCTGACAATGCCTACTTGATTAAAATCTGCAAAACATAAAGGCAGAAAAATATGTCCTTTACCCAGGCTTCGAGATGCCTGTCAATGAGAGGATCTGTGTCCCTGAGTTATTCTTACTCCGATAAAAGAACTGAAGCATATGGTTGTCCAGGTTGCTGAGCGATAATCCAGCAGGGTTTTGAAGATGTTATTCACAGGACCAGGTGGAGTCCAGGCACTGTGTGTGTGTGGTTTAACACAGCTGCAAGACGAGTCAGACTTAGCCTGGGAAATGCATGTTGCACAGGTAACATTAAGAGCTATAATGTCCTTGGCCACCCTGTCCCCCTAGATCTGTACCTGGAAAAGTCCTGAGGATGACTGCATTGCTTTCTTGAGGAGGCCTAGGTAAAATGAGAGGTAAACCACATGAAAATAGCAGAGGAGAAAAAAAAAAAGAGATATTTATTTACGTACAGAAAAAAACACAAAGATGTTAAACAGTGCACCTTTAAAAAATGAATGTTTTAGAAAATAAATCAATCTGTATTGGATTAATGTGTTATTCTCTTTTACCTTTAGACTTCTGCAATTTGGACAACTAGTCAAAATCAAGAGTTTCATTTGGACCTGCATTTTATTCTGTATATATACGTGCAACAAAAATACAAAAAACCTGTCCTGTGCAAGTGAAAGAGAAGTGAGGGGTTCCAGCCTATGTGCTCCAGTTTTGCTCTACATGCGCTCCCAGGTGGAAAGCGGTATCTTCTAGCAACTGGGAACTCAAGTTTCCAATAAGGTTAGCAGCTGCAGTTGGAACAAGGCTGCTTTCTCTGCAAGCATCTGCCCAGACCCATATTTCCCAAGGGATTTTGAAAGAATTTTGGCTTTTTCTAGGTTTGGATAAGATCTAAGCAGCTCTGGAATAATGCTGATATCATGTATGTGAATACCCAAATGTCCTGAACTAATTTTCCTCCATTGTTCTGACTTTTATTGAGAAAATCTTTCCCCCCCCATTCTTTGTTTCCTGGAACTAACAAGTACCGATTGTTCTCTGTTACTGAAAACAGAGAGAAGAGTACTCTGCTTTCTATTATTTTGTTCATGTGGCTAAAATTTGCTATTAGATTTTTATCTAGACAGAAGGAAGTGGCAATGTAAATGTTTCTTGTAATGATTCTACAAGATGGCTTGTCTCCCCAAAGTAGATATCCACTAAAATTCCCCTCTAAAAATAAGCTTTTTGTCTGTAAAGAGGCAAGTCCTTGATTTAAACATTTCTTCTGCTATGGAACTTTGAAATCAGTTGCAGCAGAGATAAGAGCTGTACCCATTAATTTGCTAGCTCTGTTAAGCCAGACTAGATATAACTATGCTTAAAATGCGTTGCTTTCCAAAAAGCAAACAAGTTTTTTTTTAATATTCTGGAGTATTAGAAAGTGCTAGTCCAATATAAGATACATAATACTCCAGGTTTTGAGATCATCACCCTGGTATGGATGTAATGCCATTTAATGTGGTACTTCCCAGCACTCACTTTCAAAATCAGATGACCGTCTATTGTAAACTAAATATTTATTTTCTGTAATCCCAATATTAACACAGTTACCGAGGTTAGAAAACAGATAACTTATAGAGGAACACCACCTCTTTTTAACTTCCTGAGTTCTGGATACTGCTCACAGTTAAAGCGATTCAGATCTGGATACAAGCCTCTCTTTGTATATTCATGTTTTCCTTCAGATTGCATTACATTCACATCTCCTCTGCAAGAGTTCTCATAATTTATAACTTAATCATAATGTAACAGTGCACTTAAGAAATGTTAGTGTCCCTTGGGTATGGCTAGCTGGAGCCATCTCCTGTTCAGACAGTAAACAGACTGTGTTAATGACCACCCTTGTTAACTTAAACTTGTGTTTTATTTATTGCTTTGGAGTTGTTACCTTCTAACTTTCCAGGTGGGGATCCAAACTTTAGTGCATAGTCTTTCATATATGAAATCCATAATTCCAGTAAGTGGTTAACAAAATTCAAAGCTTTGGTCTCTATAGATTCATATCACAAATAAATACAGTTTTAAAACACAGGTAGCCGATTTCTGTATTCTTCAGATTTGATAAAAGGAGCATTAAAAACCTAATTTATGTAAACATTTTTTTCAAGATACCAGATTTCTCCATTAGCATTAAATTATCTTGATTGAAGTATTTAGTTTGTCTGTGCAGCAAAATTTGCAGCTCTCTTGTGTTCCTTGTGGGAGAAAAAGATATGGTCTGATGCAGAGCTTTAAGGTGAACACTCAATTCTTTGTATCAGATATCAAATAGAAAGTGTATTGTATTTAATTTACAGACAAGGGCTGTTACTAAATTAGTGAATAAGACCTTTTTCATACATATGATGAGAGTGAAGAAATACTTCAGAAATCTGAGTTAAGTAAATGTTTATTCAAAGAAAGGGACAGAGAGAACAAGTATAGATGTTGTCACAGAATCCTGATGCAGAAAATGTACTTCAGGTTCATTACTTTGTCATCAACAAGAAGAAAATTCCCTCAGTCCAGAATCCTTGTCCTTCTGGCCTGTTTCTTAACCAGTGCACCTTATCCTGGAGCACAAAGGGGTTTTTTATTGCCTATAAGTGACCAAATTTATTAGGTAGATAGGAAGTGCAAGCAAGCCAGAAGTACAGAAAATGCAGCAAACCACGTAATTTCACAAAGGTGAGGGTAAAATGACCAGAAAGAAAATAGGATGAGCTCACATAATAAAAAACCCTAGAACAGGTGACATATTTCCTATGATTACTGTCTGAGGTTCAGACACAATGATGCAGACACACCACAATTGTACTTTTTTTTTTCCCCCTATATATCAGGGAACCCTGAATGAATTTAAAAGCTGACTTTATATATCACCAGTTTAGGTGACTTCAGCTGTATTTTAGGGATCCATTCTGTCATACACTAAATCAGTCTCTAAGCACAGGGAATGGTTTTAAGGAATTACAAGATTTTTATGTTGGATTTGAATTGCTTATGGTTACCAGATAACGATACAGTGGGTATAATATAATAGCTATGCAAAGTGTAAGTATGATGGATCCAAGCCTCTTTGAATCATAAAATCTGAAGCAGAAATGTCACATCGTCTCTGCAAATCCAGTTCTCACTCGAGACTCGCTAGGAAACTGCACTCTTACACTGCATACAGCTAGGGACAGCTGAAGGAATAGAATACACAATAATCCTGATGAAATTATGTATGAATTGTGCTTATGAATGAATCTTCAGCTTGGATCAAGACAGCTGGAGTTCAGACTTTTAATTTAATAATTTTGCACGGTTCTGGCTTCCATCCCTTAATGGAAATAACTATTTCAAATCCACATTTTCATCTCCCTCCTTGGCTGTGATAGTTAAGTAATTGTGACTCTGCTAGCATATACAGGGAGCACTTAGTTGACATTTGAGAGGAAAATTACTGTGAAGGATCAGCCACATACCAACATCAGTAGTCTCCTACCAGCAGTGGCTGTGTTAATCTTAGTGCAGTCTTATAGATCTGTTGCAAACCTTGACCAGTATTTGGAAAAGTTTACCAAGATTGTTGGGTTCAAGGTGTTTTAGAAGTACAAAGAAAACCCTGGACATGGAAGATTTGTTTGCTTGTTTGTTTTGCTTGAACGGGCAGATATCCATTGCAATTTTCATTAAACAAAAGTAATTTTGGGGTTAGGACCACGTATATAAAGTTTAAGATATTGGATATGGTTTTGTTCATAGTGAAGTGAACACAGAGCTGTGGTGGAAATCTGGCACCTCCACACAGCATCTACTGTTAGAAATAACATATGTATACATGTTTAAAAAATTCACTGCTAGTAATTGACAAAAAATAACATGAATTTATGAGATCATGGGGAAAATGTCTTTAAAGTTTTCTTGCTGTAGATCATTCCAGTTACATTCTTGTGAAGCATGCCATGTTTGTATCTCTTTATCACACTTCAAAAGGAGATTTTAATATGAGGGAAGTTGAAATTCAGAATGTCTAACTGGGTGAGTAGGGTGTCCTTATGTATGAAATAAGCAGTGCGCCTAACTGATAGATACAAATGGGGTTCATCAGAGGTACAATCCTGACACAAATTCCTGGCTGCCTCCCTGGCAGTAGCAAGAACAGGTGCCCCTGGAGGCCCTTGTAGTAGCTCTGCCCATAGTGCTGCAAGGATCTAAAATTAGCTATGCAGGACCTCTTTCTGGAAAATTTCTGTCGTGTGGATGAGTTAAGCATTTTTTCTGCTGATGTTTGGGGGACTGGTTCACTAGATGCCTGAAACACCAGACACCAGTCAGATTGCAACCCAATGTATCTGTAGGACCTGGGGAGGCCCTATAAAAGCATCCCAAGCCTTGGCCCTCAGCAATCAGCATCTGAACACTTTCTCATTTAATCCCTGTTTTCCTATCCTCTCCTTGCATTGTGCAGCATATTTTTGCTTTGCTTTTTAAAGAGGTTACTGATACTGATTTTCATTTTCCCCATGAAGTTGCTGCAAAATACATGGATCCATCTGAGGAATGTGGTCCTGGGTTGAAATGAGGCCTGTTCTATTACTTTTGATGGACACTAGCTTTCTTTCAAGAAGAGACAAGTAGAGATGATGATAACACAGGTTTTTTGTAAACAAGATCCCCTATCCGGGTTAACTTTTGTTTGGGGGCTATTGGTGAAAGCATCCCAAACACTACCCTGCTAACCACTCTGTATTGAAAGCCTGTGCTCAGTGAGGAGGGGAAAAAAGAAAAGGAATATTAAAAAATGATGTTTACTATTTGCATAGCATTTTCACAAGAACGTTACAAGGGAGCACAGCAGACATTTTGACTCTCTCACAAGGCCACCCCTGCATCTGCTCAGCTATATATTTGCTAGATAATGAAGTGCAGTTAAGAGACTATGGGCACTTTGCAGCTATTCTGTTTTGGTCATAGGTTTGTGTTGTTAATTTGGAAACAAAGCTATTATACTTCAGATGCTGTTATGGGTTTGATAAAGGAAGCAACATGATAGATTAAAACAGCCTCCTTTCAGGCATTGCAGATTGCCAGAGCAGTTGTATTTAGGCTCAGTGGGTCATTTATCTTCAAACTACACAGCTGACTCTGCACTTGGGTGGGTTGAGAAGTAAGTGTTTTTGACATTTAGCAGCCCAAGGCTTCTTTTCTCCTTGAGAGACTTGCACGTCAGCTATGTTAGGTTTTGTCTGTTGCTACTCTTTTGAAGCAGATGGTAAAAGCTCACCTCAGCTGGGTGGTTGGGACCCTTGCAGCATTTAGCAAGGCTAACCAATTGAATTATAACTGATCATGCCTGCGGGTATGGAGTAGCATATGATTTATGATTATGGTGTTTTAAATATAGTCTGTGGAAGGTACCAGAACGTAGCGCTGAATATATTTTGAAAAATCCAGAGAAAAAAAACCCCATCACTCACAGGAAACCAAACAGAATAGTTTAGAATGAGATAAGGTCCCTTCTGTTACAAACAGCTCCATCATAAGCATTTTAACTATTGTAGACGTGGTCCTGCATATATTTAGTCTGCGTGTTTAGTCTTCATTATATCTTGAAATTATTTAACTATAAGATTTGCACAGAATGTAGCTCTTTGCTGTAATATGTGCCGTTTAGGAAATGCAGATTTCAAAGCTGGAGTCTGTATAGATGCTGAAGTGATAAGCCCGAAATAGCAGAGTACATTCAATGAGGTTATTGCATCGGCACCTCAGCAAGCACTTCTGTTCAGTTAGGCATAAAGCCTGAGGGTAAAGTAACGACCATTGTGGGATCAGCAGTTCTATTTTTAGACAGATCTTTTCCAAACCTCATCCTCTTACAACACAATATTTGCTAATTTGGAAATAATACATCCCAAACAGGCTGAATGAGATCATGAGTATTCATGCTGCAACAAAACAGCAATATATATATAAATATATATATTTGCCTTTCTTAAAAGAACTTCCCTTAAAATTATATGAAAATGTATTTATTCATAATGAATATCTCCAGATAAATGCCTAGCAAGGGATATCTTATTTTCAGCTGTTTAGTAATCCTCCTTAATTACGCCCCTGCTGAAATTGGGAAACGTGTTAGGGAAAAGTGATTAGGAGAAGCTGAGTATTTGCTGCAAGGTACTACTGTGAATACAGTAAAAAAGCTGCCAGTCCCTCAGTAAAGGCTGTTTAGTAATATACAAGACTAATCCAAGGTGTACCTTGCAAATGACATTTTTAGTTGCATGTTCTACATTTCTATTGCATTGGCAGAAGACAGCTGAGGTCTGCAACCTTACAAGAAGAATATAGCGAATGTTTTACTGGAAATAACATAGAGGACAAGTATAGCCATTTTTAGTTCACAAACCATCAGTGAATGTGTTGAAATATGTGTTCAGTTTTTCTGAACACTCTGATGAAATGTGCTTGTTAGGTAGTGAGCTGCTCAGGATGGGAGCACGCTGCGTGTGCTCGCATAGCATATGATGGGCATTACCAGAAGATAGAAGTTTGTCTGCAATCGAGTACTTACTGTATGTTATTAATTAGCATCCACTATCGGCACCATGGGTTTAATCGTGCATGTCATCTTCTTACTGTTTCTGTTTCCTGCTGGGATAACCAAAGCTTCAGAAATCTGACACTTCTAAGAATGTTTTGGGAATGTGAAGTTCTTTAACTGTATTTTGTGAAGTCTGCTATCAATTCAGATTTATTTGTGAATATTTGCTCACATTAACATTTGTGAGTAAGCATGCAACCAAGTGTTAAGAAAACTGTACGGTTTGCAGGTATAAGCAAAGCAAACTGAATAAAATGTCAACAGTATTTTTGGCAATACTTTCCTTATTGCCTACATGTATTCTGCTTTGACAACCAGCTCAAATATGTTTTGTTTCCTGAGGGTAAAGAAAGCAGGCAAATGCACATACCTTGCCTAGCATGCTCTTCACACACTCTGAACGCATATCCATACCTTATGGGGGCAGTTATATTTCTTTCCTTGGAACAGACAGCAAAGTTCTTACTTCTGAAAATGAGGTCTCAAAATTTGTAATGTACCTTGAGCAGAGCAGAGGAGAGAATAGAAAGGCAGCCTTTCCTCCCCCATCAGCCTCCCCCCAGAATTCTCTGTCCATCTGATCAGGCTAAAACTCCTTCCTGACCACAGCTTAGTGCTCAGTTTGACCCTGAATGTGTGAGGAACATGCTCCACCAGGCAACTTATTTCTTGCTACTGGAAGAAGCATAGATGTATCCATCCAAAATCTTGTCAGTAGTTATGTCCCACCCGCAATGCCTTGCAGCAGGAGCTGACCTGAAATGCATATACAGACCTGGAGTCCTCATAATGGTGACTGCAGTTCAGCTTTTGGTTTTGATCTTTCAGGAATATTAGAGAAAACTCAGACAGAAAGATTTCCAAAGAATGTGCCTCACTAAAGCATCTTACTAGCTGTGCTAAATCTTAAATCACAGTATTTCTGCTGATGGAAACACTGTATAAACAAAAGTCAGCTATTTACTATGATCAAAGAAACACATTTTGTGGCTTCATCTAACCAAATGTTTTCTCCAAAAGGCAAAGCGTTTGTTGGTTAAAGGACAGGAGCAGAAACTGTTTAAATGAAACAGAACGTACTTGCTCATATTTCTAGAGCACTAAACAGCCCTTCCTGTGAGGTGCCATTTGAGAACTGAGGTATTGAACTGTTCTTATTATTCCGCCAAGTTGTTGGTTTCAGATGATCATTACAAATGCCATGGCAAGGGATAATTTTAAAATTGAAAAATTATGAGGCAGCCCCACATCAGTATTTTAGAGAAGTTGAAACACCACTGAAACCCAGAATATGTCTGAATTTTCTCCAGGTGGGGATACAGAAGACTTCAGAGGTCCTTTTGTAGCATTCAACAGTGAAGCATCTTACAATGAATCACAGAATCTTCTGAATTTTAGAAAGTGTCTTAAAGAGCTAGATTTATACATGTCATGGGTGTTATGGGCCTCTGGAGTACAGAGAATTTATGTTGTGCCACTGTATTCTTCATCAGGATGACATAACACCATGGTAATGATATAAAGCTTTTTTTTTAGGCACCAATTTAATCAACTATAAATACACATACATACATATAAAACTCCCTGGGTCCTGGAATTGTTTGATTTCTTCCATTTCTTCAGTTATGTTTCTCCTAAGTCCTGATTAGTTTAAAGAGATAAACACCACCATAGTCAAATAATATTTTCATTTCCTCCAGGAAGTTAGTTTTTCATTACCACTTGTTGGCATTTCTGGTTTAGGGGTTTTTGCTTTTTCACTCAATTCAGTAAAGCTGTATCTAGTGGAAGCTTCCACAGACATGAAAAAACTTACCCTGAAGACACAGAGCACAGGGGCTATGGGTATGCTGCCCTTGGTAGGGTCCTGTCTGTGATATCAAACCCTCAAGTCTTTTGACAACTCATGTTTTTCCTGCAGGTGATGATACAGGTGGCTGCTCTATGTCATGTCCATTGTTCCGTAACTGCCTTCAACTTGACCCATAACTATATGATATCCTGCATGCAACCTTTCTAGTGGGTGCCCACAGCAGTGTGCTGTAAGGTCCAAACCTGAGTTAAGCCCTCTTTGCTGCTCCTGGCTGCCCTTATGTTTCTTATGGCTCTGGGGCAGATTAGAACAAATAAACACTGTCATGGCCATCACCAGCCCATAGGATGGGGCAAGGCTAGGCAGAGCTTGAGCTCTACATCACCCTTGGGGATGGAGAGGGAAGGGATGTCCTGCTGTGACCTGTTGCTCTTAACCTCTTGCAAATGTAACTGTGAAAATTTGACTCATTCCAGTATCTCTTTCACTGAGCTGTGGTTTTGGCAGTATAAGAAAGGTGCCCACTGCTTTCATGCAGAGCAGAGTAGGGTGGCTGTGACACTTATAAGAGATGTTCAGAAAGGATAATGGATAATGATTGACACGTCTTCTAGTGCTGGATGAGGATCCACAGAAGAAAAAAACAAACAACAACCAAACTCCCTCTTCATTTCAGGAGGGACATAAACTTGTCCCACAGTAACAGGCAAAATGGTTCTTACAAGCAGAATTTGACTACTGAAACCAAAACCAGGCTCATTTTATATTAATCAGACCATTTTTGGAAAGTATTCCTGCTAATCTTTCTTTCCTATGTATGTTACACCAGAGTACAGTCTACAAGAAAGAAGCAACGCTTTTATTAATTAATTATTTGCAATTATTAATTGCAAGGAGTTCTGTTATCAGGTAGTGCATTATGTAATAGTTACAATGTTAAGTGCTAAAGCACATAATTTCTTATGGCTTCTATACATCCTCTAGAGATTTTTCTTTTTTCTCCTTCAGCATCTAAAACAACTTTTAAACTTTGTTAGACTATCTGTGTTCTGTACCTCTTTCTTTTGTATTGCTCTCTTAAATCATGTTTTCTTTTTCTATATTTCACTGGTGCAGGTTCATGCTGTTTGCCACTCCTGCTCTGATGCTTGGTTTGACAAAACAGACTTGCTTAAGTGTAACTTAAAGGGCTTGACTGGGCTCTGTAAAGTCTTCTGGAGGATACTCTGACCAAAGTGTCTATTTTAGTGTGACAACTAAGTAATAAAGATATTTGCATTTTAATTGAAACACACATTTTTCTTTTAAAGAATGCGAACAAATAGATGTGAATATCCTTAAGAATAGTACTGCATCAGAGTTATTATGCTAGTGAAGGTACAAATTTTGTCTCTTGAAAGCATTTCAAAGTTTGACTCTAACTGATATTTAATTAATGCAAAGCATAGACTCATATCAGCATATCAGAACCATTTTGTGCTCGATACTTAAAAAGAAGCCAGCTGGTTCATTGGACATGGGACACAGCGCTGTTCACTGCAGGAGTCCGGAGATGGTCTGCTCCTCAGTCTCGCAGGGAAGACAGATTTATGTTTAGCTACAGTAATTCACTCTTGTATTACCTGACTTTGCCATTTAGCTACAAATCCCAGAAAACAAAGTTAAAAGGGACTATTAGACCTCGTCTTCATGAGCAAGGCAGTGTCTGTTGTTTTTCTTCATAGACACTTGCCCCTTTTTCCCTCCCTCCCTCAGTGAGAGAGAGACAAGTGCGTCATATCAAGAATCTGGTTTGGTAATTAGCTATGCAAACCATGGAGAAGTTTTCTTAGTGTCTAACCTAAATCTTCCTCGCTGCACTTCGATGCAGTGCTTACTTGTTTTATTTGTAGATTATCCCCCTTCTTTTTACAGCTACCTTTTATTCTTTTGAAAACTGTTACCTTGCTAATAAAGCTGTGGCAGATAAGGGAGGTTCTGTAAGGTATTCTCCACACAAAGACAGGATGACTAAGGAAGAGAGAGAAAGGACAAGCAGAATACAAGGGGGAGCTCCTGTGATACATGTAGCCAGTTTATAAATTTAAAACTTTTCTTGATAGAAGTGGTATGTGCTAGTACATGACAGCTGCTCTTTGTTGGCAGCTGGGTTGTTTGAAGGGTCTGGACAGGTACTGCTACAAGCTGGCAGATTATACTTAGCATTCTGCTTGAAGGAATCACTTGTTAAAAACAAGCCTCTTCTCTGTTCTCCAGTTTGGTGGTAGGGAACAAACAACACAAACATTTAGGATTAGGGTTATGTCTAGAACTAGGGTTTGCCTTGGAATGCCAGCAAAGATGGACTGCAGTTCCTGCTGAGTTTCTGTAAGTTTGCTTCCCTAATATTACACTTGTTCTGCAAGGGGAAAGGGAAACATGATACAGTTTGGTTGGGCAATAGCACGAGCTCTCGGTTAGGGAAACAGTAATGTTTGGGAACAGAGGGAGGGCTGAACTGTAGTGTGGTTAGGTTTGCTAACCTGTCTTAAAGGACATAAAACTTGATGGACTTATTTCTCTAGAATTAAGTCCAATAGTATTTTTAGAATCCTGGATTAGGATATAAAATTCCAGGATACTGCTTTGGAAGTTAATGATGTACGTAGCCGTCTTCTGCTCTAGAGTTAATTGCGTCAAGTTAAGGTTTAAAAAAAAGGTACAGAAATCAAGGGGGTACTAAACTGGAATTATTGCTGTGTTTAGACAGGCTTGGAAGGTAGTGACACTTTTTGGCCACTTGTATTTCCAAAGATAAAGCCTTGGGTTTGCATGAGAAAAGTGCACTACCAGAGACCACAACATGGTATTTTCCCTAATGTCCTAAAGCTATCAATCTGACAGGACCAATCTAAAAATCAGTTAATTTAGCTAAGGCCAGCACCGATTACATTTAGGCATTCCCGCATTTCAGAGTCCTAACTCTGACTTTAGCCATTATTTTATACTAGGACAAGTGACGGCCACAGCATGAAGCTCCATATAGCATCCTAGCTCTTTACATTTGTGTATGTTATTCTAGAAATGGAAAGTCTGAGCAGCTCCTGTTACTGTGGGACTCAGACACCTTAACTGACTTAGGCTTCTGGCTGGTTCCTTTAGGACCTAGAAGAATGTAATAAATTCTGGATGTTTCCAGGGTATTTTGCCTGGATTCCAACATGTATACGAGATCAGGTTTCTAATGGTGTTGTGGCTGCAAGGGTTAGAATTTGGTTAGGATTCTGAAATGTAGAAAGATATGAGCTGTAGTCAACTCTAGATTTAGAAATGCTCACTAACCTAACTTTTAGGGCTTGTACACCAAAAGAAGTAATATGCTAAGTGACTTTCTGCCACTTCCATTATATTGCTCCTGAGTTAAATCTGGAGTTTGGGACAAAGAATGGCAAGAGATCAGGGTTTGTTTTAATATTTTGGTTAGAAAACATGGCTGGGCTAAATTTAGAACTGCATTATTTGGACCTAAGAGATTTTGTCAAGTTTTTTGAGCTACCTTTCAGTCCTTGGCAAAGGCCAACAGGATGCTGGGTTGCATCAAAAAGGGCATCGCCAGCAGAGATGAAGTCATCATCCCACTCTACTCAGCGCTTGTCAGGCCACACTTGGAGTACTGTGTACAGTTCTGGCCCCTGCTATACAAAAAGGATGTGGACAGGCTGGAAGGGGTGCAGAGAAGGTCCACCAAGATGATCAGAGGACTGGGAAGCTGCCATACAAGGATAGGCTGGGAGAACGGGGTTTGTTCAGTCTTGAGAAAAGGAGGCTCAGAGGGGATCTCATCACCATGTGCCAGTACTTAAGGGGTAGTTACAAAGAAGATGGAGACTCCCTTTTTGCACGGAGTCACATGGAGAGGACAAGGGGGAATGGACACAAGTTGCTCTCGGGGAGATTCCGATTGGACACGAGAGGGAAATTTTTCACATTGAGAACAGTCACCCATTGGAATAATCTCCCCAGGAAAGTGGTTGACTCGGCCACGTTGGACACCTTCAAGAGTCGTCTGGACAGGGTGCTGGGCCATCTTGTCTAGACTGTGCTCTTGCTAGAAAGGTTGGACTAGATGATCCCTGAGGTCCCTTCCAACCTGGGACTCTGGGATTCTGTGACCTATCATATCAATGCCTTAAGAGAAAGCATGGTTTGACTGGAATAATAAGAAAAGGTAGATGCCATTAAAATTCCTCATCTTTGTTTGTAAAGTAGCCTAAGTGGGATGAGGAAGGAAGAAAAGATGGAGGCTTAGTGATAAAGCACTGAATGCAGAAATGAAAAAGAATTAAGCATTAACAATATTTTAGATTCTTGTGGTTCCTATCCACCAGTTTCTCTTTCTCAGTTTTGCTGTCACTAGGAATGAAGGTCATTGAAACATTGTGGAATGAGTGAAATTCTAAATTCTTCCAGCCGAGATCCTGAGCTATATGCATATATAATACCCATATGTTTGGTTTTTGCATAGCCCTGGAGGTTACTCCAGTAGAACTTTATCTGCAGCCCTAAAATAAGCATATATAATTAAATACATATGAAAAGCAGATCCAGTGAGTAAGAAACTATACCAAGTTTTACTATGAAAACCAATTATACTTTATATTCTTCACGGCTGAACCTCCTAGACCACAAGAATTATCCAGCTGCCAGGTAACTTTTGATAGAAATATTCATGCTAGGAAATATGTTTTGCAAAAGATCCTAATGCTAGACACAGGCTACCCATGCATTTATTTAAGATGTTTATGAAATATAGGCAAGCCACAGCGTAGGTCCACCAGGGTAATATGAAATGACAATACTTTCAATTTACTAATATAAGGAGTCATTATTTCATGCTCAGCTGCACCTCCACTCACTCAATCCTCCCCCTTCCAGTGGACAGGGGAGAGAATAGGAAAACCAAAAGCAAGAAAACTTGTGGGTCAAGGTAAAGAATGTTCAATAGGTGAAGGAAAGAGGGGGGAAAAACCTCAAAGATGTCTGGAAAAGCAGTCACTGACCACCTTCCACAGTCAGACTGATGCCCAGCCATGAACAATGGCCACATTGGGAGGCAACTGCCTCCTTTATTTCTCCACCTCAGTTTTATTGCTTTTTATGGTGCTCTACAGTACAGACTAACCCTTTGGCCAATTGGGGTATGCTGTCCGGGCTATGTCCCCTCCCAGCTTCTTGCCCACTCCCAGCCCACTTGCTTGGCATGAGGGAGGGAAGCAGTGCAGAGTGGCAAAAAGAGACAGCCTTGATACTGTGCAAACACTGTTCAGCAGAGCCAAAAAAGTGCTGTGTTATCAACACCATTTTAGCTACAAATCCAAAACACAGCACCATGTGGGCTGCTATGAAGAAAATTAATTCCATCTTGGCCAGTACTCATACCAGTTCCCTTACTTCTATTAAGAATCACAATCAGAGAGAAATTGGTATTGCTTTGGAAAAAGCCACCTTTATTTCCTGGTTTGATAATTGTGTTCTATATAGAGTACCGTAGCATGGTTCTTATTATCTTTTGGGTGTATTTTTGAGCTTAATCTGTTTTGAGCATGGAGGGAAAGAGTTCTCAGTGGGACTCCCTGTTCATACAAATGCACCTATTTTCTGGTACAGGCTTATTATTATCTCCCCTGCTATACAAGCAGAAATGCTCCATACAATTAAAGGTGAGCCCTCAGCTGCAAATTTACTAGCAGAAATAAATATGTTGATCTGATATCTTTGTCTGCTTTGACCACTGGCCAATATCCTCAAGCATTGGGTGCAGTCAAAGGGCACGTAGCTCTGCAGCTCTCACTCTCTGACTGGGACTGCTACTCCTCCTGTCTGCTTAATGGGGAACACGATTACTTCAGATCTGAAAGGGTACTTGTGCAAATAGGCACAAGCCCAAATAGTGATCCACAAAGCACAGACTAGCTTTTCAAGGGACGAGAGGAGTATCTCAATCATGAAGAGAGTGAAAGGCATTTGTATAGGACTGGAAACAGAATAAGGATTTAATATAAAGCATTTATTTTTGGGTTCTGAAAGTAACATTTTTAGAGAAGAAAGATTCCTGGCTGGAGCCTATAGTGGAAAGGAGGGTTGGAAATATTAGAGTTAGGAGTTTGAACAGAGAGAGCCTCATGATCCATGCTTCATAATGATTTGAGAAAAGTTAGCTGACCTAAATTTATGGCAGGATTAGAAGGAACACACTGAGTTTTGGTCAGTGCTCTGCAGTTAAATATAAGATTGGGGCTGGGGTTAATATGAAGGTTAAGGTTTCAGTTTCAAAACAGGCTTGAGAACTAGAGTTAATAAAGGAGCTAACTTTAAGCAGGTTTACCAGTCTAGAGTCAGAGCTAATTCCTTAGAGAACTAGGGGAAAATGCGGAATTTTAGCCAGCAATGCCATATTCTTTAAGGTGCAAGTTAGGGTTAGGTAGGTGCTTGGAAATAAAGGGAGTTAGGAGTTGTGGGCAATACTGAGATCAGGAGGGCTGTGGTAACCCGACTTTGTGTGTGGTTCTGCTGGGGCTTAAACAACCATATTGAACTTCGGTCCCTAGCAGAATGGTGCCTTAGAATTTCAACTTATGCTAAATTTAGGGTATATAAACTCAGGAAATTACAGACTCTCTGAGGAGGACCTTGGAAATATGTTACGTTATGTTACATTTTCTACTGGAGAAGTCTCCTGTTTTAGACTGCAAAGCTTCATGTACTCTCAAGATGCTATATGAACAATACATAACCCTAAAGAGGCAAACTTAGAGATTAGAATTAAGCTTTGGAAGTCAACAGAGGGCTCACCCACTGTATTTCCTGAGGTTCGACATCTTGTTTTTAGGACTGGTCCTGTTAGGAGCTAATAGAGCTGACAGTAGTGACAGTCTATTGCTGTCAAGCAGAATTTCAGAGAGGACAAATATGAAGTTAATTCTTAGTACGACTAGGTATTTCAACTTATTTTTAGCCTTGGCTCTGTTAGAGTCTATAAAAATATAGTGACTATCTACTTCTTGCAACCCAATGTTAAGTAAATTATTAGGATTATAGTTTGAAATAAGTTCCTACATACAGGGAAAGCTGAACAGTAGTCAGCTTGTGATTTGAAAAATATTGCTAACTTAGTTCTACTGCTGTTTGCATCAAATGCCTGATGAGTACATTGAGTTTTATCTTAACATCAAGCATAGGTCATAGCCTTAGAAAGTGCAAGGAAAAAAGTTCTGGTGTTCGACTAAAGTAACAGCTCAATTTTCAACTAGGGGAACAAACTGAGATTAAATTATTTATTTCATAGCTGTACCACATCCGTAGCCATACCCAAATCAATTCCTAAACCTAAATGAACCATGGGGTCTCTTGCTTCTGATGAATTATAATTTATGAGATTATTCCTTATGGATTAAGTCTCACATTAATCACTTATTAACTGGATCTCTATTGACTACAAAAAGAAGGTTAGGCATCTTGCTCACAAGCAGTAACATATACTTAAATGCCTAAATTCAGGTACTTTAATCTCAAACAGAGTCCCATCCCAAATAATTGATATGGACTATCCACTTACTCTTTCAAAAGCAGTGGTTCCAAGATGACAGGCAGGTAAAAAACCTGATGTTTTCACAGAATCCCAGAATCCCAGGTTGGAAGGGACCTCAGGGATCATCTAGTCCAACCTTTCTAGCAAGAGCACAGTCTAGACAAGATGGCCCAGCACCCTGTCCAGACGACTCTTGAAGGTGTCCAACGTGGCCGAGTCAACCACTTTCCTGGGGAGATTATTCCAATGGGTGACTGTTCTCAATGTGAAAAATTTCCCTCTCGTGTCCAATCGGAATCTCCCCGAGAGCAACTTGTGTCCATTCCCCCTTGTCCTCTCCATGTGACTCCGTGCAAAAAGGGAGTCTCCATCTTCTTTGTAACTACCCCTTAAGTACTGGCACATGGTGATGAGATCCCCTCTGAGCCTCCTTTTCTCAAGACTGAACAAACCCCGTTCTCCCAGCCTATCCTTGTATGGCAGCTTCCCAGTCCTCCTTTGATCATCTTGGTGGACCTTCTCTGCACCCCTTCCAGCCTGTCCACATCCTTTTTGTATAGCGGGGGCCAGAACTGTACACAGTACTCCAGGTGTGGCCTGACAAGCGCTGAGTAGAGTGGGATGATGACTTCATCTCTGCTGGCGATGCCCTTTTTGATGCAACCCAGCATCCTGTTGGCCACAGCAGCACACTGTTCGCTCATGTTGAGCTTCCTGTCCACCAGGACCCCCAGGTCCCTTTCCACAGAGCTGCTCTCCAGCCAGGTGGACCCCAATCTGTGCTGCGCTCCCAGATTTTAAAGAATTGGTTTCTTACTGCCACGTAAGGCAAAAATAATAAAAACCTAAGAATGATTTTGTAACAAACTCTACAGAATAATTTATTAGTACATTAATGACTCCGTCTTGACATTTAACACTATTAGTTGTTAAAGAATGAATGTTTCTGGATAGGTTTTCTAATTTCTCAGGAATAGATGGCTGGGCTATGGTATAATCTCACACTGAATCTTATAAAATTGTTCAGCAATTGTGGTCATAGGTTTGCAGCCCTGAACTCACTTTTTGAATGGTAGTAAATGTTCCATAAAATTTGCAAAATTCCCAGCCTTGTAATTATGAACCTTTCAGCACAGAAATAAAACAAAAGGTAGCATTTACAGATAACCTCACTTTATCACTGAAATGTGCAGGGAAAGTTCCAGTTCTAAAAGCTTTCATTTTATCTTTAAATTCAAATAATCCTTTAAATTATGTGTCCAGGAAAGGTAGTTTGCAAACTGTCAAAGACAGAATAACATCATCATAGATACAATAAAACATAATCAGGTACTGAGAGGATGCTGTTCCTGAAAATATTAATACTTTCTAAAGAAGAGCCTTTGCATAATTTCAAGCTTGGTAGAAGTAGTGTAAAACTAGTTTGCCCTCATATTGACCGGAGTGCAATCATGAAAGCTTTCTAGGTGTATCTTTGGTTCATCATTTGTCAGCGTAAAATAACATACCCTTCCCTGAGCTTTGTTTGGGTGGAAGATATTCCTGTGCTATGATATTGCTATCAATGTTACAACTAAGCACCAGGTGCAGTTTTAAGCACGCAGCTCTACCTTTAAACATGCAGTCAAGATTGAGACATGCTTTCATGGCTCAGTCTTTCCACCTGAATAGTTAGACTACTTAGATGAGCTTTCATACAAACTAAAAAATGAAATCCTTATTGCTACAAAAGGCTTCCCTAATACATAACACACTTCGATTTGAAATACTAGTTACAGAAGGGCTGATTCCACTCAAAACACAGATTACCAGCAGCCTAAATGAGATAAAGTGTGACAACCACATACAACGTCTTGGTTTGGTCCTGGGTCACTGCCCCAGATGCCTACCACACCTGATGTCAGTAAGACGCAAGCTAGGAACAACATAGTTCAAAATGAAGCTGAAGCAAGTGCTCTCTCTTTGTGGGTAGTAGCTACCGTGACCCCTATCTTCTCAACAGCTCTGTCCAGCACATGGACGTGGGCAGGTAACATATATATAGAATGTATAAACACTCATTTTCCCAGGAGTACAAAAATAGTTCCAGGAACACTGAAGCTAGCACCAAATGTCTGGCTTCCAATCTTCATACATCACACCATCATCTCTGCATAGAAAAGCTGCAATGTTGTGAAAATACAAACATGTGGTAATTTTTTACATGCACCAAGACTTCCAAAATCTATAGGGGCCAACTCTAAGGCAATACTTTGAACTATTTAGGGAGAGCGTGCTAGCCTGATGAGAAAACATCGTCAGAGATCTGACAAAACAAACCCTGAAAGATTAAGTCATTGTGGTTTATGAATTGCTCTAAATTGCATCAAACCGTGACAAAGGCACTGCAGTCACTTACTATGCAAACGGAAAATGAAAACAAGTTCAAGACAACACTGATAAAAAGGGCTGTGTAATTAATCAAACCTCCTAAACCCAGTTGTGCTTAATTCTATCAACCTGTAAACTGCAAAACTGCTGGCTTGCCATATTTGAAGAGAAATAACATAGCCTTTAATTTTCATTTTTCTTCCACTGTTAGCTCATGTATTAAATGAGGATTAGGACGAAAATTAATATGTTTCATAGCACTACTGGCTGTGTGCTCTTCTCTAGTTCATCTGTTCATGCCTGCATATAAAAGAGAGCAAAACAACAGACAAATAGGTATTAACAAGACTCTTCAAATGTTCGTAAAGAGAACTTACGTGCATGGTAACTTGATGACTATTGCTTCTAAAAAGCAAGTGAATTCTGTGTTTACAGAAGTGAAAGGCATTCTTTGAAATGCTGACTTTGAACTCAGATCCAGAGAAAGTAAGTAACCTGTGAGATTCTGTAGGCCTATTTGTCCTAAGACACCTGGTCTCTAATCTTTTATTTCTGACCTTACCTTGTGTAGAAGTCATGATCCATGCCAGGTTGTCTTCTTTTGTAAGTTGCATGCACAGGAACTGGAACACTACCAGCATCTTGCAAGTCTAAAATTTGAAATAAAGTTCA
Source organism: Phalacrocorax aristotelis (assembly GCF_949628215.1). Taxonomy (NCBI): domain Eukaryota; kingdom Metazoa; phylum Chordata; class Aves; order Suliformes; family Phalacrocoracidae; genus Phalacrocorax; species Phalacrocorax aristotelis. Next base: position 34,500,632 of record NC_134277.1, on the reverse strand, counting down.
CAGAAGAGAGTGCAAAACTGTACCCAAAGTTGTGACATGCAGATCACCACGCAGGTTCAGAGTTATTGACCATGAAGTTTTCTGATATTTTGGCATAAATGAGTGAATTTTTCTGAGGGATTTTGCTGTAAGTGCGTACATTTCTAGGACCAGAACCCCATTCCTGTTGCTCTCTGAAATCTGTATCACCTGCTTTCAGCCAATTTACTTACATTTCTCTCTTTTTCTGAGGCAGGTCAATAGGCTTCATGAATTGCATTGCCATTACAGAATACTAGCAAAAATTTGTAGGAGAGGTTTGTTTTGACATGTGGAAAGAGCTCTTCATTATGTATTCATCATTAATCATCATCTCTCCTTGTGTGAAATTTCTCACTAAGCTCAAAGGAAGTATACATTCAAAATACATCTGTTACACTGACTTAATTTTTCTACCTTGTGTAGTAAAGTTCAACTGCCCAGGATATGTAGTCTGCTTTCAAATTTTAACAAATGCTTTCTATATTTGCTTCTTTCTTTTTCTCCAGCTTTATGGACTTTTGTCACTTTTCTGCTACAACTGGAAAATTGAAGAAATCATGAAGTTCCTGGGTTTTTTTCAGAAATAAGTCAAACCACTCACGAAAGCTATGAGGCAAAAATACACTTAAATTTGCATCCTGGCTTCACAAGTGCAACTAGTAAAACTGATACAAACCCAAAACCACAGGTATTCAAAGACTTCATTGGAACTGAGTGTCTCATGCTTGTCTTCAATTTTTTTTTCTGGATCATTGTAGATGGAGTAATTCACAATGATAGAGTTTCTGTCAGAGCTGTAACCACTTTGCAAATGCTTATAGTTATGCTGGGCTCATTGCAATGAAATGTCAAACAAATCTCAGTGATAGTTCTCACAATGGAGAAATGCCTCTCACCCAAGCTTCTAGGCAAATATTCTTTCAGTCTTCCCTGAATCTTCATTGTTTAAAAGCCTGTGTCATTTTGAAGCTTGCTTTGCAATGTGTCAATTTGTTTTAAAGAGTTTATTCTTTGAGTTCTGCATTGAGTGAAAATTTGCTTGCATCTGTGGAAACGTAAAACCAAAGTAACCAACATTTTTTTCACAGATTTCACTGAACTTAATTGGAAAATGATGTCATTTGCTTAATTGGAAATGGTAATGTAAAATTTACAAAGGCAATCCAAAGGAATTAAGCACAAAATCACCACATTAAAATGCTAGCTTGTAGGTGTATCGTAAGCTGCCCTACTACCATGGAAATGAATGTAGAAGTCCTAAATATAAAGATAGCTACCTTTCTACCTTATGCAATTCAGTATTTAAATAAATTCTGTTAGCCAAAATAAATTATTGCGTAAGCCATTTTAGATTAAAACGGAGGGAAAATTTGAATTGAACAGCACACATTTAGCAGGTCAACATTTAGCTCTGTGTAGGTCCATAAATATCACGCCACAAACAGCTTGTTTAATATTTATAATATCTTCCATTGTCTTCTCTTCTTTTATCCTTTCATATCCTCTCCATCACTTAGCACAGTGATATATGTTCGACAGAAATTCTTTTCCATCACATGCTTCTCACGTGACTCTTTTTCCAGATTTAAATTTGCAAATTGCTTCACCACCCCTCAATTCCCTTCAATTTGCTTGAATCAAGCATTTATGAGAAAAAATGAAATACAGAAGGGAAAAGGACTTTCAAAATTTTCAATGTCTGATGCCAGCTTGTGCTGCTTCAGGAGAAGTGTTTCTTTTGAATGGCTAACAGGGATTCTGGTGGAACTGCAGATTAACTTTTGATGCATGACATCGTTTTTATATTTTATATTTCTTGTTTTTCTCTTCTACTCTCATACATTTTTTATGAAAAGGTTGATAGAACACCTTGAAAGCTAGTTCTTTTTCCACTTCTCTGAAATCCCAGCCATATGCCTCAGTAACTTGTAGTATTTAAATCACAACACCAGGCTAATATTAAACCCCATACTGCATAATTCATAATGTCCTGGGTACATGAAGCAAAGGGTTTTATGGCAATAATAGAGGTGTTAATAGAAAGGTTTTGTCTGCCATCCTTTTATGCATCTAGAGAACGAAATTCCACTGGAGTTCATTAGTGAACCGTTAATGTAAATGCTTACACAGAGTAACAGAAGAAAAATCTGCTTCTCATCGAACAGAAAGACTAACAGCATCCTAGATAGGAAAGCCAAGTATGCAATTATTTACCACCCCAATATGTACACTTGTGAAGAAAATAACAATATAGAATTGCTCTTTTTGTGCTATGCTGAAGACCTGGATTACTCACAAATCCTTGCCTAGCAGAACATCCTTCTCTAGAGGCCCATATCTGCTGGCTGCAGACAGCAAGCTGGCTGCTCCAAAATTCTGGTAGTCTCAAATAAAAGCATTTCAGGAAACTGTACACTTTAGTGTTAACTAAGTAGAGCCAGGCAGATATCTCAGGATGAAGGTATTAGGTGAAGAAAAATGGGCACATATACATGGCATTGCATACCAAACAACAGAAGCTTTTGGCAATTGTCTAACTACAATGCTAGCCAGACCCAAAAGCACAGTAGCAAGAGGATATTAGCTCTAGACTATAATTTAATGCAGAAGCTCAGTAATTTTTCACGAATTAGAAGCTAGATTAGATATTTGTTTACATCATTACAGGAGAATTGCATTTATTTCAAGGATACTTTTTTTGGTGTAAGGAAGAATGAAGTCTGGCCAAAGCTGAAGACTACTTTCCTTTTATGGTGCAAAGCACTGTGAAATCAAATATTTCCATGGTAGTCTGAAAACTAAAGTTCCCCATAAGTCCAAAATAATTAATGAGAGGATACTGTAGTTAGACAATGAGGAGCCTGGAGTAGGGAAACCAGATTACTGTAATCCACATGGCTGATTCTAATGTAGGTCTAAAAGATGTATTGATATTTAAGATATTTAAGAAGAAATATAATGAATTATTCTCCCTAAAGCTCTGGTTATCCATAAATCCTCCTCTCTATGGCTATTTGTCCCATGAAGAGGGATTGTCAGATGGAACTTGTGATGACAGAGGACAGCAGATGTTAATTTAATAACATTTTATATTTACTGTGCATAGGAAACACACTTACTGGCAATTCAGTGCAGTTGTTCTTAAGATTTCTGTCCAAAAATCAGGACATCGTGATGGCAATTGTTCTTGTTTTCTGCAGGATTTTATTTCTGACTCCCTAGTAAATGCTGGGGACTGGGTTTTCATTCTGCTTTAGGAGTGGACAAGAAAGTAGGATTTAACTTTTGTCTTAAAATTATTCCCTGCTTTCCTGAGTAGAAGCCAAAATGATCAGGCTTTTTTGAACTGCTTGCCATATTGATTCAATTATTACTTCCTGGGCCATGCTGTGGACTGAACAATGGAGCTACACAGCTTTGATTTTCACCAGCTAAGCTGGCTGAATATTTTGGGTGATTTTAGCACTGTGATGAACAAGCCCCCAAGTAAATTGAAGTGTTGTTCTAAGTTTCCTAGGAATGTTCTTCTGCCCAGAACTATTGCAGTAAGTTGTGCAAAAGCTTTGTCTTTTCTTATGCCATCTGGGGATTCCCAAATGCTGACTAAACTGGCAGCTGCCTACATACAGCAGGTGTAAAATCTTTCTATACCACTCTAGAAGGAAAAGGGAATTTAACTGGAACCAAGAATTTTATGGCTTTTATTTGTTTGTTCTTGCAAATATTGACTGGATGGTTCAGCTCAGGTCACGCTTTGGAAAAACAAACCAAACTTCCTGGGTTGTATTCAGGCCACATTTGTACTTCAGATATTTTGAATCAGTGTTCTTCTCTCCCTTGGGCCAGATTATCTGACCACTTTCCAACAAAACAGCCAATCTGGGCTGGCCCTGTTGATATAAAGATTAGACCAGAAAAGTTGTTTGTTTTATTTCCTTTGGATGGGTACAACTGGCTAAACTATATTTATACCTGATAAAGATGGGAAGAAGAAGGGAGTTCTAATACACCGTGTTAGGGTATTAAGAAAACATTCTATAGTTGAGCAGCCCTAGGCTGTCCTAGGTTATGTTCAGGCCAACTTTAAGCATCAAACTAAGCTACGTGCAAAATAGCACATACACACTTCACCTTCAATGATCGTTCATTTCTTTTGCAACAAGTGAATTTAGGCTGAGGAGAGAATCTGGCTCAGTGTACTGTACATTATAGGAGTCAACCATGGGATGAATTCTGCCCAGCAGTAGCTGCAGCACTTCAAGCCCTTTATCTTTCATGTCTTCAATGTCTGACTTTTATACTGAATTGCTGCAGTGTCGGTGGGTTGAATTTCCTCACTCTGATAGAACTGATTTTGCAGTCAAATGCTTTGCCCTCATTTCATTACTTTTAAATATGAGACACTCTATTGCTCTTAATTTGTGGGCAGTAATCAGCTTCTAAACAGCCCTACCACACTATAAAAATCTGCTGAGGAATTGGCATCTGGGTCAAGTGTTAATGAAGATGTAGAATGAGCAGATGAGGATTCTGGCAGTAACCATGCTGACCTGTCCCTGACCAGCTTGTTCCTCTTATCCTTCCCTATCTTTTTATATACTTAGTAAACTCATTATTCCACTTTTGCCATATTTTAACTCTCTTTTTCTCTCCCCTTCACCCCTCCTATTTTATTTTATAGTTGGAACATCTGTTTTCATGTTTTCTGTCTTTTCAGATTGTCTTCTGTGGCTTCAGTGTAATGGCAAACAGGTTCCGGGTAAGAGGAAAACCCCTAAACCTGGAACTTACGCAGCTGTGCACTGCATTTAGGAAAGAGTGACTTTGACATTGGTAGTTCAGGCGAACTGAAGCTTTATAAGTAGTATGTGAATCTTTATAACTGTAGCCTTAAAGTTACACTTTGAAATATTCATTGCAATGGATTACTCTCCTCCATATGAAATTCTCTGGAGTAGCCCTTCACATTTTCAAGTTGTACTTAAATTATACTACTTTGAAATTAGTAATACTTTTATTTCCCCATGGTAAGAGTTTCCAGATATTCAATAACCTTAAGAGGAAATGAATATAGGAAAATTACATAAGCATATGCCCTTAAGAGCTTAAAATAACTGGGATGATTAGAATGTAAATAAAGGCTACATAAGAAACCTGAAAAGAATAGCATTTATTGATAAGGGTTTTCTACGTAATTTAATTTAATTTAATCTTATCCAGAGATTTCTTTAACAGTTAACAGAATTAAAAGACTAAGCCATTCATCATGAGCTTTGTGTTTACTTTTCTTCTGGTGCGATATATGTGTGTGATATATCCCATCTATATACATATATGTATACACCATATATATATGCATGGTAATAAGGTAAATAAAAGCCTGATACTATATTGTCTTCATAGTTCCCTCCTAGTCTGTACCATGACTTTCTGAGCTAGAAAAGCAATGAGCTTTGACTCTCCTGCCATGTGTACACGTTAGCAGTCACTGAACAACAGCTAAACTAAAACCTCTGAAATCAGAAAATTGGGCCTCTTAAATGTGAATATTCTGAGGAACTTCAAGAAACCTTCCAACTACAATGTTTACATTTGTGTCACTTTTTTGCGAATGTTCTGATAAATGAATCCAGTTTCAGGAAAATTTACCAGAACAGTGACTTCTAAGAGAGAATTACAAAATATTTTTAAAAAGGGAAGTTTATCCTTCATAACTGTAAATATTAATGCCTGACTAAGATGAATATACTCATCCAGGAATGGGGCAGAATCATACTGTGTGATCTATGTGCTGAATGATCTCAGATTTGACTATTCCATGGTGAATATTTGTATACTTATATAAAATACTGACTTGGGTCTCTCTAAAATTCTAAGCAAATCATTTCTAATGCAGTTTGAGGAACTCATGCAGTATGCTTGAGTTTGCCAGTTTTATTACTAAGGTTTGCTTCCTGCATGGCAGAACTTGCCTTAAGAAAAAACACATCAGGACAGACGTGGGAACTTTGTGCTGATAGGCGAGAATCTGGAATAAGAAATATTTACTTACTGATATTCTCATGAATACATAGTGAAAGCTGTCCTAGAATCATAGGGCAATACAAGTAAGAAGAGATTTCAGAAGTTTTCTTGCCCATCCTCCTGCTCAGACCTGGGCCAGCTCAGAAATCAGATCATGTTGTTCCAGGTATTGAAAACTTACAGGAGTATAAACAGCACGATCTCTCTTGGCACTCTGTTCCACTGCTCAACTGTCTTCATGACCAATCTTTTTTTTGTATGTGTTATATCCAGTCTGAATAGCTCTCTGAAGTCTCTCATCTTATGCCCATTGCCTCTCAGCCTCCCACTATGAACAACTGTACATACAACTGTGAAGAACCTAACTCTGTCTTCTCAATAACTTCCCCATAGGTCCTGTCAGACTGCTGCTAGGCCCCCTGGAGCCATCTCTTTTCCAAGTTGTACAACCCCAGTTCTGTCAGCCTTTCCTCACAGGGCAAATTCTGCAGCCTGCAAGCATCTTGGTGGCCCTCCACTGAGCTCACTCCAATTTATTGACATCTTCCTTGTAGTGAGGATCCCAACAGCGCATGCAATATCTAGATGTGGTCTAATGAGTGCCAGGTAAAGGGGAATAATCACTTCCCTCCATCCCTGACTCTGCTCCTGTTACAGCCCCAGGTGCTGCTGACCTCCTTTGCTGCCAAGGGAACACTTCTGGCTCACGTTCACTGTCTACTAATATCCCTAGAGTTGCTTTGCAGCCTGGCAGTCCACAGCCAGGGGTTGATCCAACCCGGTGCAGGACTTTGGCTTTTGTCCTTATTGAATTTCATTATATTCATGTCAGTCCATTCCTCCAGCCCCTCTAGAGGATGGTAGTCCTGCCCTCCAGCATGCCAACTGGGTCTCATCTGCAAACTTGATGAGCAAGCAGCACTTCGTCACCTTCTCCAGGCCACTAATAAGGACGTTAAACAGGACTAGTTCCAGTACAGATGGCTGCAATACTTCACTTGTTACCAGCCCCCAGGTAGTGTATGGCTCATTAACCACTGGTCTTTGAGCCCAGCTGTCCAACCAGTTTTTCACCCACTGAGTTTTCACTCATCTGTACTGAAGTGTCCCAACTTGGATACAAGAATATTGTATCCAAGAGACAATATACTTTTACTGAGAGACAGTAAAAGCTGAGGTAAGAGACATCCACTGCTCTTCCTTCATTCGCAAATCCAGTCATATCTACTCAAAGAATTACATTTTACTTCAGTCTGTAACGTGCCTTATTAAAGACCAGAGCAGAATCAACCTTATACACCTAAATTAGAAATAAATCTGTTGAAATGTTGTTGGGCATCAGTGACAAATAAAAATGCAGGTCCTTATTTGGTGTAAATTGGTACTTGTGCCAGCTGAAGCATGAGTCGAAATATTTAGCATTCCATTTTTAGCTATAGACATTAATAGGATATTGGTTGCATCTTCCTCTCTTTATCTATTAGTCTGTTTCAATTAGATTCATACAGGTTTAACATATCTGCACATTTAGTTCTTAAGCTCTCAGTGAATTAGACATTATGTTATATTAATCTCTGTTGTAACTGAATGGAGATAAATATCACAAAGTGGTATGATTTCACAGACAATAGTAGAGTTGTACTAACTGTGAATTTGATTCATGTTTCTCCCTCCCTTCATTTTACTATGTCAGATATAATTCCCTGTCAGTATTTTTGTGTGCTACACATAAAAGACTTACTCTGCACAAATATATGTATGTGTACATACAGAGGAAGGACACCTCTCCAGAGTCAAGCTATATTATAAAACTCCACCTGGAGTTCAGCCTTGTCTCAGATGAAGCTACTACATATACAAGACTGCACAAAAATGTACATTATAGCTTTGGGTTGTGACCTTTGGAGAGGTGATAGCAGCAATGCTTTCTGAAGTGTGCTTTTCTCTAGTTCAGTCTTGCTGCATTTAAATATTATTTTATTAGATAGTATTTTACTGGGAGACTTGCTCTCCTGTTCAGGGTTTTGCATTCATCAGTAAATTTTGCTACCAGGAATTCTCCGGTTAGAGACTGCAACCTCCTTTTCTCCCACTCTCTTAAAATAAGGAGCCTTCCATTGTTTTATTTTTCTTCCCCAAAGTGTAAAGTCCTGTGTTGTGTAGTTTTGTTGACAGATTTACTGAGCTGGAGGATATCCTTGGTAATCAAAGTAATGCTGCAAGTTTTTCACTTTAACAATTATTTTGTAGTTTTGGAAAACAGCACAGCTCATACTGTACACCCAGTATCCCTCACCCAGGTTATCTATTGATTCTTTTGGGGTACCAGACAAAATAAAAATGAAGATTATGTTGACTGCTGTAGGCTGAACATTTATTTTCCTTTATTCATCTGGAAATGGAGAAATTTCCTAAGTTTTTTTCTTCTTAAATATATTCCTCCTTCTCTTTGGGAGATTATGCTACTAACAAATATTTTCTTCCCACTTTTTAAACATGATTAGGATTTCTCAAGACAAGGACTTTAAAAACTGAGGTTGGTATGTAGCACAGCATGGTCAGTAAGGCCTTGTCCACACCATACACAGAATATTCTTGGCCAGGATGTGTGTGAGAGATTGGAGTTGAGGGAATTCCCATCAGTCAGCATTTTATTCTCTTTTCATCAGCAACAAAATGTGTTGACTTTAAAAGATCATTCAAAATCCATCTTTTTGCAAGTCTGTTGTAGTGGGTGGAATTGCTCATCTGGATTTATGTGGCAGGATGCTAGGAAAGCAAGTTCAAATATTTTCTTAAGGATTGGATTTTAAGAGGAATTTAATATTAATTTCTGGGAGCTGATATAACTGTCAGAGTTATTCATTCTGTATAGACAGTGATTAATTTGCCGTGCTACTTGGGCTTACAATAGATGACCATTATTTTGGCCTCCAATTTATTATGACCTCAGTGAGGATTTGTGGCAGACCTCACAGTAGATTCTCATTGTATTTTGCTTAAGCCATGCCTCTGCTTTACATAATCACTCTCAGGATGATAATAAATACCCTGGTGACCCACAGAGAGAGAAGGAGCTAGTGGGTAGGTTCTAATGAAGTAGCTTTATTTCTCCACCATTCAAGGGAGCTATCTGCTTCAGAATAATCAAAGGCTTACAGAATACATTTTGTTAGCTTGCTGTGAACCACCACAGAGAAATGATTGTTTCTCAGGCCAGCCTACAATAACCAAACCCTTTGGCTTGTCTCCAGTACAATCTAGAAAGATTTCTTCCTCAGGCAAGAAGACTTCCCAATGTGATTTACAGCCCAATCTGGCTATCCAGACAGATATTTGCTCTCCTGAAAAAGTTCTTTGTTCTTCTCCTTTGTTCAACCAAACCTCTTTTTTGCAGGGGGAACTTTTGTAGGAGTACTGTTAGACTCAGTCTAAAACTCTTTTTGGCTTCCTCAGCCAGGGATGCCAAATCAGTGAGCATTGATCAAACAGCCCTCCTGCCAAGGCCAACGGAATCACAGTGAGCCTCTGAAAGAAGAGCTCCTGAAAAATCACATATCCCGATAGCCATCTGAGTGCTCTGGACAATAGCAGCAGGTACTGTAGACAGCTATCAATGTTTATTATTTGCATTCTGATGGCATCCAAAATGCACCCTGCTGTGTCCATACCCCCATAAAGTCTGGGTTGAAGGACTTCTTTCCCATTTTGGCATTGTCTTATTTCCATCAGAATTTCACACCGAGTCCCTGACTCAGAGCATTTATTTATGCTGCAATAGTAGAAGATTTGCTTGTGCTCAGTATGTATAAATAGCCTATCCTGGGTTCTTGGTTTGTATTGTGAATTTCACTTGTCTAATTTTTTTTTTAATAATTATTTTATACTCTGACAATGTTTTTAAAGTTGTATTGTTTGAGTTTGTAATGAATGAAGAACTGTAAGCCTGGCAACAAACCTCCATCATCATTAGGATGTAGAGAAACCATCTACCCCCACAACCACATAGGACTAATACTGTGAATGTTTTCCTTCTTGCATTAAAGTAAACAGAAGAAAATTCTACAAAATTATGTTGCAAGACAACCAAAGAGATGATTTACTGTGTTTGTTCATGCTGATTTCATTATTTTTTAATGTGCATTTTGTAGAAAATACTCCATGAACAATTCCAGACTGGAAACCCACTGTACAAGAAGGATGCTAATAAATGTAATTAGTTAAGTGGGCTTGTATTTAAATTAAAAATTGACCATGAGAAAATACCGTTTCCTTCTTGTTCTGTCACCTGGTAGAAAAATGAATTGCACCATTGATATAGTTCCCTAAGCTAGAAAAATAAACAGATAATGGGAGGTTGGTGTTTAGCAATTTCACCAAAATAAACAGTGAGAAAGTAGTCAAGGTGATCTGCAAGGCCGAGCAAATTTCCGGAGAATAGCGGACAAGCTTTACTGAAGAGGAGAGCATGAAAGTGCTCATATCTCAGCATAGCACCAAGCAATCACTTTATTATTTGACCAGATCAAGGCTGAACATGTTGCACCCTATCTGAATCAAAAGCAAACAATCCAGCGTCTCTTCCTGTGCACACTTTGGATGCTTTGAGCTGAACCAGCCTGCTGTAAGACACTGAGGAGAAAAATGTTACTGGAGTACTCATTCTCGGTGTCCTTAGGAGTGTCTTTAACCTTAGGGAGTGTATGTAACTTCTAATTTACTTGGAGTTTATTTAAAGTTTTCCAAAAATAACATTGTGAAATACCAGTGCAGGATGTTTCATTATACATATAGCAAACCACTTTCTCATCATCATTATCATAAGGTGCCTGAAGCCCATGTGTATTGAGACAGATTTAATTATGGAAAAGAAGAGCTAGTTAGTGACAGAAACAAATAAAAAAATTTAAACTCTTCATATATTTTATCTTTTTAACAAAGTAAGGCAAAGTCTGTTCTTACTGTCTCTAAACCCCTCCTTTTGTCATGTACTTTGTAATTTTGCAATCCTTTTTGGGAGAGATTTTTATAGTGGGATGCCTCTTCCCACTTTCTTTAGCTTTTTCACCCACCAGCTCATCTGTATGGGTTCTTGCTGATGTGGAACATTCTCTGAAATACATGTAGGGCTTTATTTTTAAAGATACTTCTCTGAACTTCAAAGCATCTGCACAGCAATCTCTCCAGTTTGACAATTGCTCATGGAAGACTCAAATTCTAGAGCTCACTCTTGAAAAAAAAATTGAAACTGAAAATTGAATACTGAAGTGAGTCTTCTCAAGCAAATTGTATAGCACATGATTTTCACAAAGTCTAATAGTAAGTTCCATTATTTTTACTCAACGCTGCTCTGGTCAGCCTTTATTTTTAGCAAGGTCAGTAACCATTATACTTGTATTTAGGAAAATGTTGTATTTAATTAAAAATATTGCCATTATTACCTTCAGAGCACCTCTCCTTAAATAATAAAGATACCATGAAAAAGGAACCCTCAAAATAAGCAAGGTGCAATTAAAGAGTGAAATAACTAAAACATAAGGATAAATAGAGGCAGAAGACACACTAGAGAGAAAAGAAAAAACATTTCTAATTATTTTTTCTAATTATATTTGAAATCGGACAAAGAGGTAGAGAAATATAAAAAGTTATTCTGGATGATTGAACAGATGAGCTGCAGCAGTTTGTCTATACTGAGTTTTGTCTGAGCTGAAATAGAAAGAGGCTACCTGCTGCATATACCTGGGCATGTGCAGTGTTCAGATAAAAAATGAGCAAGATCTCACAACTTGTGGTTGGAGGAATTCAACTGTTATTTTTGCATTGAGAGGAGGAAGGGCTGGACACATTTTGACATGGACTGAAACATGAATATTTGACGCTGATGCTGATAGCTGTCTTTCTGCATGTTTGCATTTCTAGTAATGTAGTCCTCTTCAAAGAATTAATTTCTGTACACTTAGAAAAATCTAACCCCAATAGGCAACTTTGAACTGAAATGAAAATTATATGTAACCTGTAAAACCTTAAATATATTAAAACAGGCGAAGAAACATATGAACATTACTATTAGGGAAATAATACTTGTGCTTCTGTCAGTAAGCCTTATCCATATGAATGCATCGCTAAGTGGTTAAATTTTCTCTCAGAGTTTCAGGACCCCAAATAGGTGTTCATACCTGTCATGATGCCTGTCACTAAAGTCCACCCATACACCTGATGGTATTCAGAGCTAACAAAATATTTTCCCTCTCCCTGTTTCCATCATGAATTGCTGTCTAGTCTACTTTCTTGTATTTTAAAAGGAGATAAAATAGATATGAAGTACAAGAAATATTTAGGGAAAAAAATAGTCCTTAGAAAAGATGAGCATTACATGGTGGGTTGGCCCTGACTAGCAGCCAAGAACCCAAGCAGCCACTCACTCACTCCCCACCTTCCAGCGGAACGGGAGAAAATAGGAAGAACAAAAGAAAACTCATGGGTCAAAATAAAGACAAGGAAATCACTCAGCAGCCACTGTCATGGGCAAAACAGACTTGACTTGAGGAATTTAACTTAATTTACAACATTTAATTACTGATTCATGTATTGGGAAACAAAGATGACAAACATTTAAATACTATGCAGCTGCAGTCCCTGTCTGGGAGCATCTGCTCTGGTGTGGGCTTATCCATGGGCTGCAGTTCCTTTGGGGGTGTCCCTGCTCCAGTATGGAGAACCTGCTGCTCCTCTGGCCTTGTTCCTTTTCTCTAATTTCTAAGATATATTTTCACCAAGTCACCACAAACTCCTCTGACTGGTTCAGAGGCAACACCAACCCACTGTTGGGATCATCTGTGGCCTGCAGTGGGTCCACTGTGGAGGTGGCTGGAACGGGCTGTGTTGGCCACGGGGCAGTCCCTGACCTCCCCCCACAGAGGTTGGTCATTAGGGTCCCCCACCCAACCTTGCCATTTATACCCACATATTAGCAACATTATTGCAGAACATGAGTTCAGTTGCTATGAAGTTGTGATTTTGGAAACCTATGTACCTGCTTGTGAAAGGTGCATGGCAGGGATTGCTTGACTGATGTTCTCCTCATGAATAAAGTTCAACCTACAGGGCACAACCTGCCAGAACATGAGTCCTGGGTGACTGGTGTCTAACAAGGCATTATGCACAGTACTAATCTTCAGCATTGGCCTTGTAGTCCATGAGGGCCTGAATGTGAGCAGAGGACTTGAGATAAATGAAACTGGAGACACAAGGTGCTCTGCAGAGCTCAAGAGCTGGCTTGACTGCCAGACAGACCTGGTTAGCCAGACTGGCACCAGCAGTATATGGCTTCTGTTCCCCTCTAATATTAAGACAACCTACAGCAATGCTGTATCTGCCACTGATCTGAAGGTTGCAAAGTTCAATGCCTAAGCTGTTGGTGGAGCTTGAAGAGTGTTACTGACAGGAGAAACTGGTATAACCAGTCTTGGTAGGGTGAGTATATGCATACGTATACAAATGAACTGCAGTTTTGTAACAGTTATGCTATCAAAACTGCTCTGATACCACCTCACGCACAGGTACTCATTAATGCTCTGCAGACACAGAGCACGTCCCGTTGGCTAAGATGAGCTGCAGTGCAAAAATGGAGTACAAGACCAGTATGTGTTTTTCCAAGAAGCTGAGAGACTAGGTCTCCACAAGAATAATTAGCAGCTGCAATAATTAGCAGTGTTAGCTCTTTTAGACAGTAACCAAATATTCACTGAAGCCTCAAGTATCCACTGAGTCAGCGCAGCTAAGGCAGAGTAGACTGTGTAATGAGCAGCGCATGGGGAAGTGGATCAGCCGCTTCTTACTCCTGGGCTCAAAAGGATCAGGTAGAGCAATAGTGGGCAGCCTTTTGGTATGGGTTCAGACTAGTGTGTGCCATTGACAGACACCTTTGCTGCTCTGTCCCACCAGTTAATGCAGAAAAGACTAAGAAGAAGCTCCTTGGAAAATTAGCTTCAGAGTAGTTAAATTTAGGGAAATTAGTTTCATGAAGTGATGAGAAGGAAACAAATTGCTTCCGTTTTGTTTTTCTTTTTTCTTTTTTTAGAACTTGGGTTTCTTTCTTGAGTCCCAGCCACTCAATTCATTGGAGAAGATGAGGTCTCACCCTAACAGCCAGTGCATCTAAGAGCATCTAAGTGTTGCTGAACTCAGAGGCTTCCAACAGCCAAGGGAGACTGGAGCAACCTGTCTGCATCGCTGTGATGGACAGCAGAACTGACCTCTGCACTTCCTCTCCTTTTCCAAAAGATGCTTTATATTCTAAGAGATAAAAAGGAAACTGCAGCCAGCAAGAGAACTTCCAGTATCAAGTAGTCCTGTGGTGGCACTAAAAAAAATTAAAAAGGTGAATGTGGAATTAAAGGAACATTGTTTGTGAAAGATTCTTCCTTCCCAAGGTTATTAAAAATAAGGACTGAAAGGTTGAATTCCATCAAAATACATTTTAATACTTGACTGAAGTTTTTCTTAATAAACACGTTTCTATAGAATGGAAACCTTTAGATGAAAATTAACCAGGAAGGCAATGGAATAAAAATTAACAGTGTTGGTCTAAATCATTTATGACAGTGAGGTTAAATCTGGCTTAAGATTCTGAGGACCAAATACACCTTTACCTTGCCATTGAAAAGAATAAACAGAAAATCAGAATAGCAATACTATGTATCAGAAAGCAGAATTTGGCCCACAGCTCCCCTGCCTGTTAGCTTGTTTTGTCCATGACACATATTCTTGAGGTGAGATGACTTTATTCCAATCTTGTGACATTTTAGAGTCACTTCATACTTTCTCCAAGCACAAGCTTGGTAGGTGTGAAGCAGAAAAGAATGAGCTCAAAGACCTCTTCTTTGCTGCCAGGCATGAGACTTTACAAGAGACACCAGAGTTGGGAACGTCAGATGCCTGTCTAAATAATTGACAACTACAACAAAGCGAGGGCAAAAGTCATTCCCTACCAGACTATATTTAAAACTGCTAACCTGAGCAGGCTTCGTGTTAGGTTTCTGGGAAACGTGTCGGAGAGTCATCTTTAAAACCCTGCTGTGTGTTTCCAAGTCCAGCCATCAGCTTCAGTACATTTTTAAATGAGAGATTTACTGAGCCAGTTACTGTACAAAACTAGCTATAGGGGAAGTTCATTGTACTGATGAAAACAAAATATCTTATGTTACATTATAGCATAGCTAACTTAGAAACCATCTGCTGTCACAAAATTTTGGGGGGGGGCATATGCATTGAAAAGAATTAGTTTAATTTATGACCTGAGGTTGTGCTTTGCTCAGAGACCTATCAAGAGCTAGATTAACTGTGGATGTAATGTTAAATTCCAGTCAATGCATAGGCAGAAGGAACAAGACCACTATCCAAAGGGTCTAGTGGTCGTGTGCCAAACCACTGAGTGGGCACCAAGGTCAGGAGACAAATTCTTCACTGCATGAGTATGCCCTGCTCCTGCCAAAGTCAGTGGGAGCAACATGCCTACGTTGCAAGGCAGAGGGTTTGACAAAGGAACAAAGATACATTTCTGCAGAGAAATCTTTTTTGTGTTCTTTATGAGTATTGTTTGGTTTGGGTTTTGGTTGGGGTTTTTTTTTTTCTTTTTATAAGCTTGCAAAGCTGCAGGATATTGAGAAAATATATATTGGATGAAACCCCGGTTCCGCTGAAGTCATTGGGAAAATTCCTGTTGACTTCCCCAGGGTCAGCTTCCATTCACAGTACAGTCCCTTGTGTATTCTTTCTTAGTGACACCCAAATAAAATGTGCTTTGCTTACAAATCAAAACATGGGGGTTTTTTTAAGCTGCTAGCTCTTTCAGCTCAGCATGGTAGCTGAAATACAAGCTGTGCTTTTCTCTGCGTCTCCTATTATTACCTGTCATAAAGAATCCACAATTAGGGTTTAGCTGGCAATTTCATTGCTGATACACGAGGCAGATGAAAATCCAGATTGTTCTTCCAAAACTGTTTTAGCCATATGTTGCCAATATAATAGCTTTTTGTAGTGGTACTGGAATAGTATGCAGATATGTACCTCCACCCACACTGACAGATCAGAAGCCCAATGAAATTGGTGCAATGGACTCCCACCCAGGAGAAAATTAATATACTCTACAATGCTGCTATAATTTAATTTTTACAATCCTGTAGTTGGGCTTACCACAGCAGCTATTCCAGTGTATGTGATCGCTGCAGGAGGTTTTTGAATTACTTCAGTGACAGCAGGACCAAGCCCATAATACTTGACACCAGTACCTGCAGACACACAGGAAGAAGCTGAGAATTTAAAATATCTTTTTCAAATTAATATGACTTTCAAGAACTCAGAGTAGAAGAGAAACATTCATAGATATGAGCAAATCTACAATACCGCAGTAATCTGTTGAGAGACTTCTGTTTTATCTATTGAGGAGTGAGAAATGGGAGACGAGAGAGGATGAGCAGAGAACAACATAGGGTGTTTGAAGTATGAAGAGGGACTATTTTTCTTTTGCACACTGACTAGCGGAGTCTTGTACCCAACTTAGGAGTTTAAGTCAGGCAATGTCTTTTACATGGAAAACATTAGTTTTCAAGTAGCATGCAGGGCAGACAAACTAGCTGGCCTACACCTTAATCTCTATAGCTGTTGAAGACGACTAGTATAACAACTTGTGGAGGGTGTCAGAAACTTTAAACTTCTTTCTGTGAGAAATGTTCTATCTTAGTTTTTGTCCTGTTGGAACATAGTCAAGTTAAAATGTTTATTTTTGCCACAGAATGTCAACATTAAATTAATAATTCTTATTATATTTAGAATAAATTCACATCAACCCACAAAAAATGGAAAATAAAATGACTAAGAGGAAATAAAGCAAATCTTTCGCATTTTTTAATTAAAAACATTATTGAAATCAAGTCATTCCCATGTAATTTATATTTTCTTGAAAGAACTGTTCTCTTAAAATTGTTTGACCCTATCTATTTATAGATATTGTTTGCACTGCTCTTCTTATTTGTTTCTTTTTGCATTACTGCTCAAATAATTTCAAATTGTGATTTCTGCTTAAATGGCAACACGAAGGATTGAAGCCAGCGACATCTATTAAAATAGCCTGTGTCAGAGATTATGCTGTATTTACCTCATCCTGAGGCATTTTCCTGTGATCTCTCAGAATTAATTTAATTTGAAAAATGTTGTTCTGGCATTAAAGAATACTGAATAATAGTCAGTTGTTTTGGAAACTGAATAACAAGAAATAACTTCAGCTCTTTTTGTCCAGCTACTAATTGTTTTGTTTATTTAAATTAAGAAAACTGTATGCCTACGGACATGTTATGAATTCTCAAGATTATACAGCATTCTTTCTGCCCAGCAGCAAAGATTCAAACAAAAAATCTTTAATTAATGTTTCTTTTCACATACTTTTTTAAATGGAGAGAAAAAGATTTAAACCAAAAGGCACATATTTATTTCCAAAAAAAGAAAGGCTGGTTTAGTAGCTCTTCAGTTAATTGGAGGCCTTTATCCTGCTTGAAACAAGAGTGCAAGTCAGGGACATAGCCTGTCCTCAAGAGCTGGGGTGGTTATCATAAACTATCTCACAAGGAAACCTTAAAGGGTTGGGGACCTTCCTTTTAATGGGGATACTCTCTTGCTGACAGGCTCTGGGCCGAAGCGTCATCACGACTGTCCAAAACCACAGAATGTTGTGCCTTGAGCTGGCATCACAGCTCAAGAGTGGCATCACAGACCTGGAGTGGCAACACGTACTTCTTTCTTCAATGTGGACAAACGGCACTGGAGTAGGCACCGTGCTGACATGTAATAGGAACCAGCCTCTGAAAAGGGCATGCTCTAAATCAAATCAGACAAAAACGAAAGCGCAAAGATTATTTCTATCTTATGAATGGGAAATACAGTACAAAAATAAGATCCTGTGAGAGGGCTCACATGGTCTCCTTGTGCATAAACACCTGAAGGGAGGGTGCAAAGAGGATGGAGCCAGGCTCGTTTCAGTGCTGCCCAGTGGCAAGACAAGAGACAATGGGCACAAACTGAAACACAGGAGGCTGTCTGAACATCAGGAGACACCTTTTCATGGTGACTGAGCACTGGCACTGGTTGCCCAGGGAGGTTGTGGGCCCTCCATCTTTGGAGCTATTCAAAAGATGTCTGGACATGGTCCTGGGCACCCTGCTTTAGGAGGCCCTACTTGAGGAGGGGGGTTAGACCAGATGACCTCTGGAGGTACCTTCCAACCTCAACTACCCTATCGTTTTCTGATTCTGTCTCATCAGCAAATCTGGAAAACAACATTGCAACTGCTCATCCCCAATCCAGTGGTGCAGGAAGCCCCTTACTTTGTGCCTCTGAGCTTAAATTATTTGTGGAATAGTTTATTCATTCATTTTTATGTTATTTTCAGGGAACAACAGGTCCTTATTTAATAGACTCATTGACTTAATAGGAAGCAAATATTCTGATTCTTATATATACTTAGATCTCTTTATGCTGCCCTGGAAATGCAGGGGTTATACATGTGCATGTGGCATGGAAACGACTTACCTTGTCACAGAAGTGTTTCCTCTCATTTTTACATCGGCTGATGGCACACCCATTTCAGTCACATATTCCTGATTTATAGTGATATAAGGGAATACAAAGTATATCTGGATGGGTTTTTCTTAAATTAAATTTTAAATGTGACTATGAATTTGGCTTAGTAAATTTGTGATGTATTTCACTAGCCTTGAAGATTTTACTCTGGTGAATGTTTTCTGGGTTTTTTTTTTTCATGTAGATAGGGCCATATACAAATAGCTTATGTCTTTGCATATTAGGATGATTTCAGAAAAGGCTTTGTTTAGAACCTAAAGTAAGAACATGTTTTGGTTGACATATTTAAATTATTTGAGTGCTTAACTGGGGCAATCACATTCTTCTCTGAAAGTGCAAGTCTTCCTTCTAAGTCAGTAGCAAGAAGGAAGAACATTAAATAATTTGAAACAATGCCAAAACAGATATAATATAAAAAGATAGTCTCCTGTAAAAACACATGGGCTTTTTTTTCTATATTCTTCAAATTCCATATCTTGTTTTCTAATATATACCTACAGTGATGGGAACCATAAACGAATTATGAACAAGACAGTCTTCTAGGGATTATGGTTTTTCCTAAGGTACTACAGCTCTGAGAAATAGCTGACAAATAAAAAGGTGTATGTGATGTGGTAGGAGTAGGCAAAGATAAAACCCATAATTATTCTGTAGTTAAATATGGCTTTTATTCATATCTATTCCCACAGGTTAGATTCTTGGGTGATAATTCATTGGTTCAGCTCCACAAGATTTAAAATAGATTAATGCACTCAATGCTTAATCCTAAATCTAAGTCTGTAAGTGACAGAAATTTATTTATTTGATCTATGTTGAGTTGCATTTGACCACATTAGCTAGGAACCAATTAAAATATGCTTATTTCAATGATGTTTTATCTTTTCCTTCCAATTCCCAGATATCATTGTAGAGTAAGCAGAAATCAATGCCAATATTTTTAGAGTGTTATTGAAGGGAGATGAGGTACCATGGCCAGAGGAAAATATATTTTCTGTTTATTATATTTGAGAGACCTCTCTTTTTTCTCTCCAAAATATCTTTTTCATAAAAGCATCTGAACTGTCACCATTTTTTCATGTAGGCATCTTGCATGCATGATACAATTTACACTGTATTTTAATTTCGTTTTAATAATAACTTCTAAATTTTTTTTTTAAATTATGTGTACATTTACCATTTCATTTTCAAAGGGAAAATACTGTTTTGGGGACATTTAATTTAGATTAAAAGTTAAGTTTTGAGAAAAGTATGCAGCTCAACTTCATTAAAGATTATTCCTAATACACTTGGGAGAAAAGGCTCTTACTGAATGTACTAAAAGGGAAACATCCTGAAATGGCTGGCAGTGATAAAAATAGTTTCCACATTTTTTTTTCATGGTAGTGTTAAAGCAGTCAAAAGATGCAAAGTGTAATCAGTGACCTCTGTCGGTATGGTTTAAACTGAGATAGCTTGGAACAATGGTGAGGGAAATCATGCTTTCGTAAGAGATGGTCTGTTCAGGCCCAGTGAAACAAGAAATGTAGAAAAGTAAAAGGGAATAGAGTCTCATAGAGATGGGGCTGAGATGGCCTAAGGCAGTGCTCTTCCTCCACTACCAAAGGTCTGATGAAGGCTCTTTCTCTTTCTCTGTCAGAGTAGCACAGTCCTATCTCTGAAAGAAAATGTCAGTCCCATGAAGATAACGTACTACGTTCCATCAGAGGCTGTGGTGCTCGCAGACACAGTTTAAGGAAGCCATGAGAGAGTCTGTGAGGCTTTAAAAATACACATTCCTTAGACTATTACTGTTTTATTTTAACATGCTTTGAGTTTCTCTCTACACACACAAAAAAAAAACCCACCAACCCTCAAAAATAATTATGCAGTAATAAGCAGTTTTTAAAGTAGTTTGGTGTAATTATCATATGGAGATATAACACACAATGTCAAAAAATGTATCAGGAACACATGTTGGGAAATGAGCTTTGAGTCAGAAACCAAAACACAGCTCTGTGAGCACCTTTTCAAGACAGAAAGCACTAAGCAGAAGTGAAAATACTATTGCAATTATGACTGTTAGAAATTATTTCAAAATCAGCCTTTGCTATTAGCTAGTAGTCACTGTTCTGCTAGTTGGGAAGGTATGGGATTTTTTTTGATTGCTCAACTACAGTAATTGCTGCCAGATGGATGCAATTTTAAGATCATTATTTGTAATCCTTCCTGTGCCCTCAGTATTTTATCTTGAAACAATTGCAATTAAGATTTCCTCAGAGTTTTTGCTGAGACACATTCTTTTCTTGCTCACCCAGGTTAAAACGCTACTAAATTAATCATTGTACAATTTAGCTAAGGAATGTAGCTTTTATGATATGCTGTTATTTTTAACATTTGATTAAAAAGAGTCGGAGAGCTGATTAGCAGTACAGTATGACAGCACAGATCATTAAGACTCAGATGCAAACCTAAGTGCGCCATCTTGTTCCACCATGTGCAGGTGGCAATTACCTGTGTAAGCAGAACTCTCCTGGCACAAAGCGTGGCAGTACCTCAGAGAGGGGAGATTTTGATGATTGGACCTGGTTTCTTTGTCAGATAAGTGTGAACTGATCTGACTGAAACTCATGGGAATCATATGCACCAAGGACAACGAGCAGTCCAGAGGGCTCAAGGTGTGTCTCTAGGGATGGTTGTTTCGGATACACTTGCTCTTCAGAGTTGTAAGGCAGAATTCTTACTTATAATATTATATCTATAGCATAGATTCATATAAAGCCCAGATGTGATTTTATTAGCTGAAAAAAGAGCCAGACTGCCTTTGGCCTCCTCCTGCTGTTAACACTGGCCATTTTTGCATACCCTCCCTAATCCCATGACAGTGATGAGACTGGACGACTTTACCAGTCAGACAGCAGATCTAGCTGCTGCTGCTAAACTGCTATCAATATACAGAAATTATTGATGAGAAATGGCCTCAGTTTTATAGATGGATGTAGTAGGATTTTAGTCTAGCAATACATGCTGTGTTGTTTTATCTGTAAAAACTATTTGTAAACGTTGACCGACGAATAGCCATTACACAGTTATACCCAATTCAACTTGCATTTCATTCACAGAAAGTTTTCTACCAACTAGACGAAGAATTGAATCAGGCTATAGATCTTTAATAAAATCATGTGTTACAGAAACCAACAATTTGCTGGGTGTAGTCAAAGATAACCCATGATTTCCAGGCATATTGACAAATCACTCTTTCAACTCTATGCCCTTTGAGTGTACCATTTTGGACTACTTTTTCACTTTCCTTACACAGTGCTTACCAAACACACATTCTTACAAAAATTATTATTACAATTTGGCAGAGAAAAGGGGTTCATGAAAGCATGTACAGTTGAAGGAAAATGTTTTTGTTAACCATTAATTCTTATTTTTTACTAATGTTCAAAATATGTTTAGTCCCCAAATACTTTCATTTTTATTTTGAATTTTTCATTATTTTTTGATGTACTCTACCTTGGGCACAAAAGTTTAACAATCATTTTGCAAAAGTATAATGCAATGAAAGAAAAAACCCAGTTCCAAATCTCCTAAAGTAACAGCCCAGAGGCCCACACTGAAGGACTTTGCTAGACACAATACATCTCATCAACAGAAAAAATAATGCAGTGGGAGATAGATTCTGATCTAATTAAAATGGCTGGCAAAGGGGAAATAACCATGGTCCTTATTCATCTGCAAAACTATCCTAATAGGCTTCAGGTTAGGGCTTTTAACAAGGTTTGTCCCAGCTGTTACGTCTTTCATGACTCATCCAAAGAATATGAGCAGGCAACAGCTGGAGCCTGGACTCTGCCTTTTTCTACAAGGTATCAGATGCCAAAAATGGGAGCAGACACTGGTCCTGAGGTTCTTGAGTGCTACTTTCTGGGTTGGCACTGTTCCTAGTTACTGTAGCAGCTTAAATCCCTATCATGCATGACTTTGTCAGGCCACTTAACATGTGCAGGTTTGTTCTAGCCCCGGTTCAGGCCATGCTCCCATTTAGGCAAATGTGAGCTTTGTGAATCTACATGATGGAGGCTGTAATGACTCTGATTCAGCAAAGCCCTTTAGTGCATATTTAGCTTACATGTGTTAGGTTCATCCTCATCCAGGAGAGCATTATTCATAAGGTGAATTTTGAACACACACTTGAGTGCTGTACTGTACAAGGGCTGATGTTACTAGGACACCTTCTAACCTTTATTACTTGAATGTGCTGCAGGATTCTAAAAAATGATGGCAGATCTATAATGTACTGAGGTTCTAGTTAGACACTAATTTCATGGCATTTTAGGTTTCAGAATGCTTTATTACTGTCTGTACTGTAAGAAAATATTTTAACTGCATTCAGATTGGAAGGGTTTAATTGAATCTCGATTTAATGGACTTCTGCGGAATATGAAACTTACCCAACAAAGTGAAGGCCAGAGACTGAAAGATGGCAAAATGTCAGACAGGTTATGTAAGTCATGCAATTCAAAGAGCACTTTAATTTACTATTCTGCAGAGACTGTTTATACATTCTGTTTATATAGCAAGACAGTAATGATGTTATCTCACTTTCGCTTTGTTTTGAACATCCAAGGTTAATGTATTAAAACAAAAAAAGGTGACTAAGTCAGGATTTTTCCTGGGCATTACATTGAATTAATTATTTGGAATAAAGATTTGTGTTCCTTTTTTTATTTTGGATCAGTATGCTTAGTGTTCATCCCAACCAGCAGAGTAAATTGGTAGAGGCTTCTTGCAAGCAGCGACAACATAAATGCCATTTGAAAACTGCTGGCTTTATTGCAGAGGACAAGATGAAAATGACATGTTCAGAAGATGTCAGTGAGATCCTTGTGGCATAACTCGTGGTAAGAACTGTATCCGGTAACTTCTGGATGCTCACAACTAGTATGGTAGTGCATTATTTAAAGTGCAATACCTTAAGACTGTAGGCAGGTTTCAGAAATGGTCTGAACAAAATGCTCACTGTCTCAGTAGATTTAATGATTACTCAGTAGAATATAAGAAAGCACTGCATAGCAATGGCTTTTTTAATTTGTAGAAATGCTGTAAGCACGCTATATATCTCTGTAACATCTCTCCATAGCTTCACAGCTTCAGGAGTGGAGCTATGAGATGTACTATAGAGCTATGGAATAACTTTTCTAGTGGTTCAAGGTGAGAGTGGGAAATTCAAAGTGCCTCTAATTAGTGTATTACTGCAGATCACCTTCTTGACAATCATCTGGGCAAAGGTCCTAGATAGAACCTTTCTTTCTAACTTAGATATAACTTAGGTGGTGTGAAAATCCTCCTCCCATGCCCTGATTTTTTCAGAGCTCTCTTACTAAGAAACCTTAAGAGATGCTAAGGTGTGGATTGTAAGACATACATCAGACAGAGAGAAGCTGGAGAGTTCAACAAGGACTCACTCCTTCAGGATAAGACCCCACTCCTACCTCAGTTTCTCATAAAGAACTCACATAATAGCTT
The DNA here is from genome assembly GCF_949628215.1 of Phalacrocorax aristotelis. NCBI lineage: Eukaryota > Metazoa > Chordata > Aves > Suliformes > Phalacrocoracidae > Phalacrocorax > Phalacrocorax aristotelis. The sequence continues at coordinate 34,476,446 of NC_134277.1, read as the reverse complement.
AAGTTATCAGGTTGCTGGGGGGAACAGATTAGTTGGTCATATATAAATCAGATGAAACAGGGACTTAATGGATCAACATGGATCTCTGTTCCTGCTGACGCGCACGTTAGAGTGTTCAAGGCAGTCTTTGCCCCAACACTTTTTAACTCACAGTCCCTTGGCATCAAAACGAAAAGTTCTCAGCAAGGTGTTTCTGAACTTTCTACCCCACACTATCTCTTCTTTTCTCTTCTGTGGAAAGAATTGCATTGGGTGACCCTTCTCTTCCCCTCACATATTCAAAATATTCATGTGCTAGAGCTTGGGTTTGTAGCAAGTCCATGCATACTTGCAAGGATAAGCAAGACATGAAAAGATCTCGCGTTACTTTCCAAACACTCTCATTTGCCATTCCCTTCTTGCCCTACTGAACTGTCCCATCTTCTCTCTCTCAGCCCCAGCCCAGCAAAATAACCACTGATTCTTCCTAAACTCCTTTACCCCCATGAGCACTGCTGACACTTCCCTGCCCTGTCAGTTCCCAACAATCCTTCTCTGGTCTCCTCCTCACTCTTTTCCAACCAGCTATGCTGTCATCATCACAAAATTGCATTTGCTATTCCCAGAATAAGGACAAAAGTGGGTAGAAAAATGTAACACTTGCCTGTATTAAGAAGACTAGTATTGGTTTTGTTTTCCTTCCTCATGGAAACTCAACAGGTTCCATTGAAATGTTCTTCCCCTCTGGCTTTCAGCACAAAACAACAGCCCAGCTCAGAATGATAAGCTCCTGGGCTCCAGTCTTCCCAGTCCCCAGCCCTCTTTGCTTCTGCCCCCCAAAAGCAGATAGCTCCAAGCCTTCTTCTCCACTGTAGGGGGAACTTTTTCTTCATTCTTTAATCCTGAATCCCATGGAAATTCCATGTCAAGATCATTTTCCTTACATCTAGATCTTACTCATCAGGGTACAATCCTGGACAGATACCATCTCCAGAAAACCCTCCTTTAACAGCTTAAATTTCTTCCTCCTACTAAGCAGGGAGGGATCCTTCTCAAAGGAAACTGTGCTGACAGGTCAAGACTGGCCCAAACCACTTTAGAGAGCGTGTGCAGTGGAACTCTCCTATGTCCGTAGTAAAGACTATGTCCATCCTGTGAAAGAAGGTAAACGTTTTAACAGTCATCTGATAAATATCTCATTACTTCATACACACAGTGTTTGACCATACAGTTCAAAACAGTTCCTAGAGCAACCAGTTTTCCATTCTGCCCTAGATTCCCCAGTGGGTGACATCTCCTTTCAGTGAATCAGAGGTGATGGGTCTACAAAATTCATCCTCTAAGTTACCGAATGTCATTTAATCTGCTTTATATTCTCCAGATCTCCGTAACAGCCTGTTCAGCATGGTGCTACTGCACCAAGAAATGCACAGGAACTGTTTTACAGGTATTAAATTAATGCTAGTAAAAGAGGAGTACTTGTTTTAATTAGGCATTTCAGTGCTGTGCATTATACACATGAGCAGAGCTGCTGGGCAACCATGGGTCTGCAGATGCATCCAAGGGTCTTCACTGGCAGGGAATGATCTGATCTGCTGCAGAGCCAGGGAATCACAGTTCCTAGGAAAAATTAGCCTTTTCTGATGATCATCCTTTCTTGCAGTTTCCACAGAAACCATATTAATGTAGAAAGGGTGTTTATTTAACAGGACATTGATGTTGGATGAAAGAGACCTTCTTGGTTCAGATACAGACTTTATGTACAATGCTAAGCAAGTCACTTTAGAGATCTTGTGACTCTCATTCTTGTATGCAACATGGGGGTAAGCAATTTCACACGCACTTTTAATGTTTTGATGAGTAGTGGAAGACTTAGAATTTGTGCGCAGATTTCTGATCTCTTCTACCAAAGAAGAATCCTCCCATCTAATCAAGCTAGTAAAAGGTGTCTGGAGGGGAATAGACTTTCTTACAGTTGTAGACAGAGCAGGTAGTTAAGAATAAATCCAAGAAAAAGTAATTTATACCCACTTTTAACTTGGGCTATATAGAGTCAATCCAGCTTTCATTACCCAACTGAAACCTGAAAACCTGTGAAATTTTCCACCCAATATCAATGACTATCACAAATCCTCTAAATTCTCCTGAATGAAAACATCTGTCAAGTAGTTTTACAATATGTCATCAGGTTTTTTCCTGTGTTATAAACCAATACCTTAATGACTTGATCGAAGAAAAACAATGGTGACCTAACAACCTTAACAGCCACAGAAGTGCCACAGATCCTAGCTTTGCTGGGGCTGAGCTACCCATTCAGCAGAACGTTTGTCTGAGTATTGAATTTTAAACAGACAAAATCAATCACAGACCCTTATCGTCTCCCGTACAAGACTCTGATGGGGTTTGCTTCCCATTTTAGAACATCAGTGCTTGCTAATTTAGAGTATGACCAAACTAAGGAGTAAAAGGTACTAAGAGTTGATTTTGTACAAAAAAAGAGAGAATGTTCTAAAGGTTGTTTTGTACACATTTCTATAGATAGGATGCAATTGATACAGCTAGTTTTAAAGTGAAATCAATGGACATCTCTTTGTAGAACCCAAGGCACTGTATCACCCCAAACACTTAAAAGCCATTGTTAGATTGCTGCTCTCAATTGTTTTTGCTTCAGCAAACTTAATTGAAGGGATCCAGGTGATGAATCAGTGTGAAGAGATGGAATCCACAAAGTAAGGTGAAAGCAGAAGATGCCTGTGAAAAGAAGAGGATTTGCGAGCTGCCCTTGAGGCTGAATTTTTCCATTTCTTAAAGAATGCCCTCATAGAAGTCATTTACTCTATGCCATTTATTCCAAGATAGTTCAACTGATATTTCTTGGGACTGACCAGAAAATGAATCCATAAGGTAAAAGAGTAATCCGTCTTCCAATACCGTTCAAATTTCTGTTTATTTGGCCAAGACTGCTACTTGCATATTAGTAACACCAACATTTAGGGAGCCAGTACCTCCCCTCTTGGAATAGCACCGACTTATTTCACATCTTCTAAGCAGCCATAGGATGGCTGTACAGTTTCAATTTTATTCACAATTTACCTAGACTGAATTGGATTCAGTGTCCTGAATTCTGATTTAATGCTATAAGATTAGTTCTTATTCACAATAAAGCTCTTCAAAGTATTGTTTTAGAGACACATGGAATTAAGGAATAAATAAATTCAACCACTTTAACAGGATATGTTCAGCTATGAATACATACTCAAGCGTTACATAAAACTGGTCATTTCCAATGGAGAGGCTATAACCTTCTTAGTGTCTCTCCTTTTGGCCATCCGAGCTGCATAAAGGGGACTTAGTATAAACGAATCTTTGTACTCTGATTTCTATTTATTCATTGCTAGTAGTATGTCATTCAATTACCCTTCATCCCACTGTGTGACTAGAATTTTTTTGTCATGAACCATTTTTAAAGTCTCCAATGATAAAAAAGAGATTTTTTTTTTCCTTCAAACAAGTCAGGAAGAATAAGATTGATGACTTCTGTTCATGAATCTAACAGTCTAAATTAAAAAATCCAAAGCACTCATGACTCTAGTTAACTGTACTTTGGAGATGGGATTTCAGTATTTCACTTTCTGCAGCTGTAATGAAAACTTGCCTGCACACTGAATGATTTTTTTTTTCCTAGCATTTCATCATAATCTTTTTGTTATGGGAATCAGAGAAGCAGGTACCATTTCAAAACCAGCCAGTTGAGACAGTAAGCAGTTAAATAACTCTTTTCCAGAGTGTCTTAATGCTGCAAAGATGTAAGCATGTGCTGAACTGTATGCATGAATAGTCCCATGTGTAAAGTTAATTGCCTAGATCAGCACATAATGATGATGCAGCACCATAGTACAAATAAACTAAAGTGATTACATGGACAAAGACTGTATCTTTTCATTTTAAAAAGATAATGATTAGAATATTACATTTCCTTCCTGTCTTTATTTGAAAGGGTGCAAAACAGAGATAACTCACACAGCTCCTCCTGGGCAGTCTTATTAACTCTGAATGAGGTCTTGCTTAGCTCTTCACCTCTCTGCAGCCCGCAGATCAGAAAGCAAGCACCCAGAGCACTTCCTGTCCTGCCCAATGGCAGGACAAACTCTAGTTTTGTACCCCTGTTTTAATAACTGTCACATGAAGTGATCTCCATCTAGGACACTCTTTTCACAAGGTCCCCCCCCCACCCGCCCCCCCTCCCCCCCATCTTTCTGACAGCTTATTATGACTGAAGTGGAAATGTTACATAAAACAAGCTGTTTATGGAAATCTTATTTCTGTCAGATGAGTTCTATCCTGATACGACAGGCACCCTATCTGGCTGCAAGTATTAAATATATTAATTATATTTGTCATTATGCAATTTCCCTCTTATCACCACTGGTTTTTATAGTCCTGGTAAAATACACTCTGAGCAGTAAAATCATTGCATCTTAGCACACTTTAACGTTTATAACAATCTGACATAATAAGGATACTGTCATTGCAGAAACACCTTCCTACACCCATGTGGGTACTTGAAAATCTGTGCTTTTTCCATCCTCCTACATAAATATAGTAGCTTAGGAACTTTTATGCTGTGCCTTGATTTTTAATGATAAGAGATGTCAGGTACCATTTAAAACATAAGAGATGAAAAGGGGACAATTCAGCTTTAACTATAACGCAGCTTTCCTTCAGATGCACTCACCTGTTCTGCTTCTGAGAACTAGGAAAAGTGTGAGAAAATATGAAACAGCTGAAGTTTTAAACTAGAAAGCATTAAGACCCTATCCAAGGACCCCCTTCTCTCACTCTTAGATACATAAAAAACATGAACAGTGACAAATCTTGATGCCAGTCTAGCTTCACTCACAGCAATTAAGTGTGCAAGATTTCTACAAATGAGATATAAACTCTGGGCTGTAATGGTGGTTCTAATCTTCTCAAGTGTATGTAATACCTGTGTATAGCTCGTTCTTTTGCACTCTAGCATCCTGTCTCCCTCCATGACAGTGGTTCAGTGGCTGTCTTCTCAAAACACAACACAGAGCTTTAGGAGCCCCCAAAATAAGTTCAGTTAGGATTTTGCTAATCTTATGCCCTTGCCTCCAAATTGTACTGTCAAAATAATGGATAAGTCTAGACAGCCCTTCTGGATTCTGATGCCTGACTGTAGGATTTCTACATAGGTTAAGAATTCTAGATCTTTGCATACAAGGAAAAATTCCGTATACGTTACGTTTAGAATAATGAAAGAAATAGTATCTATATACAGAAAACTAGCTAAATCCTGCAGGACACTGATGTTTTGGATCATGATCTAGATTTTGGGGATATAATTGTTGAAGGAGCGCTTTTGCCCTGTTGTTAAGGTAACTGTTTGTAGCTTGGTTGTCCATATTTAGGAGAGCTGAGGTGCCACATTGAATGTTTGTGTGTTGCCATGTTGTGCAGCACATCTGGATTGTAAAACTGCAGAGTGGCAAAGCATTCCCTGTATCCGAGCCACAGCAATAAAGACTGGTACCAGGCAATCCAGTGTGGCTCAAGTAGCAGCTCTGGATCTCTTGTTATATTTTGCTTTGTTGCTCGTTTGCCTTAGGACCGACATAGTTCCGGCCGTTGTCAGAGTGACAAGAACGGCTACAGCAGTTGCCTATTTCGGCAATAGTGTTTTGGAAGAGACCAGAGAGTTTTGCAGTGGCGAGACATGACAGACTCGAGCTCTTATACCAATGCAAGAGGAAGACGGACTTCCTCCTGATTTTTGACAGCAACACCTGGGAGGAGGGAGGCCTGCGCACACCCCACCAAGGGGACTCACCTATTTTAAGGAAGGGTTGTGCGGCGGAAGCCTGCAGCTGCATCGCCGCGGCTCCCGGCGTCCTGCCGCCAGCCCGGCCGGGCGCGGGACGGAGGAGGTGTGCGAGCCGGGCTGCCGGCGGGGGAGGACGGCAGGAAGGTGCCGTGCCTTGTGGCCCTGGGGCGGGGCTGCCGTAGCGCCTCGCCTGTGCATTGGGTCTAGATTCATACATAAATATAGCCGGGGTGGGCTCGCCGCACTCCGCTCCCCCCACCCCCAACCGGGGAAGAGAGGGGGGAGAGAGAAATAAGAGAGGGGGGAAAAAAAAACCAAAACCCAACCACCACCCCAGTGAGGTCATTTCAATGAGAGCGCAGGAGGCGATGAGACAAGGTCGACTTTTCCGGAGGAGGCGCAGCCCCTGAGGAGCGTGGTGCTGCATACCGACGGCCGCGCTCCCGGCCGGCCGGCCGCGGCGCCCCGTCCCCGCCGCCGCGCCGGCACCTTGGAGAGCTCCGCCGCGCCGGGGCCGCGCTCGAGGCCGGCCTTGCGCGGCGCTGCGCGGCGCTGCGCGGAGCTGCGCGGGGCCCGGCGGCGCCGGGGCCGCCCCTCGGCAGCGCCCGCCGGCCGCGGATGCGCCGCTCCGCCCCGGCTGCCGGCGAAGGAAGAAAAGTTTGGGGGCGACTTAGGGCCGCGGGAGCGCCGGAGGAGGAGGAGGAGGATGCGCGGTTTCCCCGGCTGATCGGGAAGGAAGGATGACCGAGGGAGGATGTGCACCAGCAGCCAGATCATCGGGAGCCTCCTGGTGCTCTCCGTGTTGGAGATAGGGTTAGGGGTGTCCAGCGTGGCCGTGGGGGCGGTCAGTTTCAGCCTGGTCCTCACAGAGCATAAACCTCAGCTGGGAGACTCTTCTCCGGTATGGAGCGGGGTGTGTGTACGTTAGCCATTTCACTCTCTCTTTAACTCTTTATGGTGATGATCAGACCGTGCGAAGGCATCCCCCTCCCTTCCCTTTCCTTCCCTTCCGCGTGTGCATGCTGCGCCGAGAGCCTCGCCGGGTCCATTTCTAATGTGCATGGGGTACAGTCTGCATACTCGTGGGGCAAGGGGCGGGGGCACGGGGGGGGAGAGATGTTTGTGTGTGTTGGGGGGGGAGACCCCTTCTTTCTCGCTCCTTTTCATTTTTCAATTTTGCTGTGAACAACTGAACTTTCCGTGAACCCATTCTCACACCTGGGAAAGCCTGATGCCTCGAGTGGAACATGGGCCATAGCTTACAGTCTTTAAATTGACCATGAGTTTTGCTTTTAAAAAAAAGAACAGCCCTGTTCCTTATGACAAGACTGTCAAAAGGTGTTTTAAAATAATCTCAAGGGTATGTCAGCTGAGTTCTGAGCTTTTGGAGGAAAAAATGAAGAGGAAATGGGAAGGAAAAGGAAAGATATGTTCTCATGATCTGGGAACCCTAAGCTTCTTGTAAAATAACAAAAAAATCAAATACCAATGATGGGTTAATAGAAGCAGCATGTTCATATCACAGAGCATTTCTCACTTCTCAGAAACCTTTCCTATTTTTTAGTTTGAGATGTGCATGTTTCTAGGAAGAATTTTCCTCCAAATGGTTATTTATATTTATGAAACTAAGAATAGGAAATATTGAATATTCAGCCTAAACATGAGTGGGCATTTTTGAACCCCAAGCTGGTTTTGGCCGGCTTGGATTGTACAGCAGTATTTCTGAAAGGATTGCTTGTTTTGCTTGAGATGAGATGATAAATGCAAAACACTCTTGGTTATTCATCAGCGTAACCTCCTGTAATTTATAGATTCATTCTGTCTGAGCGCTTCATGTAATATTCTCACTGTCAATATTTATTAATTATTGACAGCAGTCATAAATATTTTTTGGCAGTATATAAACACACACATAATTCTGCACTGCAGAAGAGGTAGGTGAGAAATGAGAATGAAGACCAGATAAGACAAGACAGTGGCCAACAGGTAATGATATGATCAAAATCACTTCAAGGAGGGAGGTTTCTGATCATTGCTGATGAAGAAAGATGACTCAAAACCATGTGTCCATCTGAAGATTTAATGACAGAGGGCAATATCCTGGGTCTCACTGAAGTCAAAGAGTTTTGACCAGTCAGTGAGATCAGTATTTTATGCAGTGATTGCATTTTGTGACAACGCTATCATAGCTGATACCATTTCATGACGATGCACATTTCCTGCACAACTGCCTCGTTCATTTTTATGGTTTCTGTTACTCCAGAGTTTGTACCAGCCATAGATTAAAATCCTATTACATTAGACGTTGGCCCCAAGGTCCTTACAATTAAAGCAAGAGACAGATGTAGGATAAAAGCATGTAAGGCAGTACAAAGAAACAACAAACCAAAATTGATTGGTATAACAGGTGGTTGCATTAACACACCAGCAGCCTGGCTGATTTCAAGCTGTTCATAGGTAGAGTTTGAGAGAGGAATAAGACAGAGGACAATGAAATGATTTTGCAGATGTTTATAGGAAAATATCCCCACATGTGAGCATAGAGGCATGGAAGGGAACCCAAAGACACTTGTGGGTAAAGGATGCCCACAAGCAGAGCCAGCAGAGGTAGGCATCAACTGCTAGGAACTGAGCAAACAACTGCAGGTTCGGGTAGGAGAGAGAGGCCAAAAGAAACTGTAAAGTGGAAGCAAGCAGTTTATGTTCCATGTAGTAGAGGAAACGAAAAATCACAGTGGTGTGCAGAGTGGGGTGACATGGTTATGAAGGCTTAGTTACTTTGCTTTGAACTGAAGATCTTTGGTCTAAAATGTCACCATCATGACAGCCTCTTTCTACCACCCCAGCAGTTCAAATTATCCGTTCGGTTGTGTTCTTCTGACTAGACGACTAGCAGGTGAGACAGGACAAGAAAGGTGCCAGAGACCTACTGTTCTCCAGGAGTGCTTAGGTCCATGGGTAACTAGGTCCAAATCAAAACAACTGGAGAAAGGTTTGTTTGCACAGTCCTTGGAACTGTCCTGCTGCAGAAATGGCATAAACTGCCTTTCTGCTCACTGGATCTTACACTCAGCTCATGTTGCCTGTATTAAAGAATGTGTCTTGCATAAAATGTTATTTTTTTCCAATTCACATTCTTGACTCAGGGTTTTCCTTTGAGAAATGAACAATAAGGGAAAGAAAGGGATGTGAAAGGAAAAACTAATACTTTAACATGTTAGGATGCAAAACACTTAAGTTGAACTGTGTCATGTCTTCTGTTGTAATTTCCCTGGAAATACACAGAAAACTTTTGACCCTGTTCTATCCTTTACTTATGTGGGTGGAACTCAGCAGAGGCCCAAGTTCATAAGGAAGTAGATGAAGATAGCATCACCATGGAAACCTTAACCTGAATTCCTAAAATTTGGGCATCTTAAAATCATGCACATTCTATCTCCTACACTTGCCTCCCTATGATGCTTTGCATTTGACGCCCATTAGCTTTCTTATTAGAAGAATTGTTCTTATTGTTCACTGGCTCCTTTGAGCCAGATAATGTACTAATGGACCTAACTTTAAGCATGTGAATCCCACCTATAGGATTAGAGATACAGGGGAAGTTAAGCATGGGCATTGCATGCCCAGCATTATGTATAAGCAAGCCAGGGAAAGTGGAGTAGACAAAAATTAAGAAATTGAAAGCCTAGACAATGTCTACATCAAAAATGCATGGAAATGGGAAAACTGTTTCTAAATTTGTTGTTCTCATTGGAGTTAGCTGGATTAAAACAGTAAGAGTTGTTTAAAAAGTAGCCAAAAGAAACCAACTGAAGGTGTGACTGACTTCTCAATTTTTCTGGAGCATGTGGAGAACACTGTCCAATTTATTTTACATCATACCCAAGCTGTTCTTTTTAAAATAAGCCACAGCTGCTGAATTGAAACCAAATCAAACCAAACCAAGCCAAGCCAAACCAAGCCAAACCAAACCAAAAAACCAGTCCCATATGACCTCAGGTGAATGTGTTGTTGATTTCTGGATTTTCACTCTGTTTGTTATGATTGTGTTGGTATAATCTACTCCACAGGCTGTACGCAGTGTCTCCCAGATTTCTTTTTTTGCAGAAATTGAGGTGTATTTCTGAAATCCACCATTCCAAGTCAGTTATATGATGTACTATAGAAATGATCAAACGAACGGGCATGCTGAACCACTAACTATAGCGCAGCAAGAATGACAGCATCGATAGCGAAAGCTTTTGCACAAACAAGAAAAACCCAAACATAATCTTTCAAAAAGTATTCACAGGTAGTTTTTAAATGGTCACATACTTTCCCATCTATATTTAGAATGTATTGGTTGCATCACTATCGCTATGATGAGCGACTATATATCCGCACCTGCACATATCTATATGGCTCTAATTCTTATTTATTCTGCAATGATGAATAAAGTCTTGCTATAAATGAGATTTTCTCACAGAGAAAGAATGAGATACAAAAGCCACATCTTCAATCAATATGCCATCTATCTTCATTCGCAGGAGAGATACCTGATGATTCACTTATGGCTATGCCCTTCAAGAGTAATAGGTTCTTCCCTTATAAAGACTAATATCTAAATGTATTTGAGAGATATGCATTCTCTGGATGTTGGTGGGTTGGTCTGTCTGTAGGGGCAGTGTTATTGTTCCCATGATTTGTGATTTTAGCACAGTGGAAGTCTGCCTGCCCATTACAAATCTGCATTTATAATTTGGCTACAGAAATTTGCTCCAAATTGGCACTTGAAAAATTTTATTTCAATGACTTATTTTTTTTATACATGTTTTGAAGGAAAACAAAAAGGTTTGGTCAGTATGGAACTCTCCCAGAGCAAGAACATCATTTTAGACTGTTAAATCAATGTTGGTGGCCTAAAATTTTAAAACATCAAATTTTGCATCTAGTTTTTTCTGCTGCCAAGTTTCCTTTGGAAAGAACAGTCAAACTATTTTTTTTTTGCCAAAGAACACTAAGAAATTCACATTATTGTTTAGCATGCAGACAAAATGCAGATGTGATCCTACTTTATTTAAACATGTGCATTGCATTTTCATCAAACTGACCATATTTCTGGCTGGCTCCTGCTCCTGATGAAATGAATCACAGCACTGTCAGTGAGCTTAGTGGAAGCTGGAAAGAGTTTTGTACCTATAGATGAGGGAGGATGTACCAACAGTGGGAGCTTCTTGCCTTGCCTGGAACCAGGACAATTCTCTCCAGCTGAGAAGTCTTTCAGCTGGTTTTCTTTATCATTCAGACACTCCAGAAGCACAAACCAACCTGGAAAACAGTCTGTCCAAGGGGACTTGTAGTTCCTGGGTTGTATTTAAGAGGACCTGTTGAATGTAGACTGACTTAAGCATATGCTTAAATGTTTTGCTGAGGTAAGACTTCCGTTTATCTGCAGGGAATAATCTTTAATGTATTACTTTTTAAGATGCAAGCAGTCATACTCTAAGGTAAATATTTGACACAAAAACAATAAAAAGCATTATTTACTATTTTTTATTCTAAGAGGCCCTAAACAAGTAAATAAGTAGTATCATTTAGTGCTCAGAATTTGGTTTTTTTTCCAGATGATCAGAGGTTTTTTGAATCTCTGATGGCAAGTAGCCTTTCCGGTTCAGAGACCCACTTCTAAATTCCCTTGAGTGTTTCTAAAAACCGTTTCCCATTTTTAAAGCATCTCTGCAGGCCTAGAACCAGATGAACAGAAGCACTATCACAGGGCCTGGGATGGAATTTAAACTTCTTGAATATGGCTTGAGTCAGTGGGAACTGTAGCACCACCTGAGCTGATATGACCTAATAGCACACTGCCAAGTCAAGGTATGAGCTCAGATTAGACATGTTTTAACACTATACCTCACCTCACATAGCAGAGCTCCCCTCTCAGTATGACAGACTTGGTGGGACACAGGGTTGGGTTGTGGCAATGCTGTTACTTCTGGTTCTGGATCTGGATGGTTTGCAGCCAGCTAAACATCCCTGTCCGCATGACCCTTTGCACGGGACAACAATGCCATTGGAAGTTTCCACCCCCCTTTGCAAAGATGATTGTGTTTCTCTATGGAGGTAACAGACAAACCTACTACCTAGGCTTCCTCTTTTTGCCCGTTGTCATTTTCCTCTAGTTTGATGCTTTTGTTTTCACTGGTGGATTCTGTGCCCTTTATGCCTGCACTAAGAAAAATTAATCGTTGTTCTGAAATACTGCTTCAAAGAAGATTTACAATTAGAGGTACCTTCTCTGCTCAGTTCATCCATTAGGGATTTCAGCTTTTTTCTCAACTGGATGGAGTAAAAGCAACAAGATTATTAAATAGAATGGTCCTTTCTAGACATTACTGATTTCAAATTCCTGGATACTCTCATAGCAGTCACATGTTTATACAGTTTTAGTGTAAAACGCAGATTTTTTTGTTTACCCCCTGACAAGAGTAGATAGAAGTGAAGCTGTTGATTCTGTCTTGATGGTCTGTTCTTCCAAGTGGGAGGTTATTTGAGTAGGTATGATATGCCTGAATTTCCACTGTGTTATCTTCAAATTTGGAATAATTTCCCTTCCTCTAGTTCATCAGGTACATATGGACGACCCAGAACACTGGAGGGCTTTCCACACAGTGTATACAGTTTGGGCTTCTTCTTTGTCATGAACGTTAACCAGCGATCAAGCAGTCCTTATATTCAACAGGTTTTCTCTACTATTTTCTTCAGTGTCTCTGCAGAAAGATTTTCCATAGACAGTTTTCATTTTCTCAAGGGTATTAGATTCACCACTGCTTTTGCTGCCTCAAAACAGAATAAAGAAAGGTTTCTTAGATTCAATATACAAAATAAAAATAGTTCATTTTCTTCTGCATGATGGAAACCAACAAATCTTTGGCTCTCTGCAGATATAACTAAAAATGAATCTTTCTTTTTCAGACTACCAGTAAGAAAAGCCCTTTTTCCAGGAGAAAGTGAATGAGGCCAAGTCTTTTGTTCCAGAAAATATGAAATAGGAATGGATCCAAACCACAGAACTTGAATCTAAATTGAGATTTCAGGCTTCTTACTGAAACTTCTGGGTGTTTGGATCTGAGGTTTTATTTCAAGCCCATATTTAATATAAAGTAAATTAAAGTAGGCTCAAAATAAACATTCTCTTTTTTCTGGGAGGTCCTTAGTTCTTTATTCTGAAGTTCAACAGAACAAAAGAGAGATTTTCAGATATGCATATTGAATATAAGAAGGCACAGCTGCAGTGTGAATGGCAAAAGCCAGACAATTAGACACCCCTGCATCACCTTGCAATCACACTGGTGCTATCAAAGGGACTCTGACTCTGCTAGGTCCCTGGCAAATCTTCACTGAAAGGGGGACTGAGGCACTCACAGCCTACTGAGGCTCTAAGTTCCTTTTGTGCTTTGTGGTGTCTTTCTTTGGATTTTTTTACCCATCACCCAAGAGTGGTTCTGCCCCTATCTATTATTTTATGACACATTCAAGCCCTGCCTCCTCTGCTAGTCCTGACAAAAAATACCACGTATCATCAGAGATATGAATAAGACTGCAACAAAAAGCAACCCCAGAAATAATGGGAATTGGTTGCAAATAGTGGTTTATGGAGGATTTAAAGTCAGGTTTTGGATCTTTTAGCCTTTTGTGATTTTTCTGATGAATATTAATTAAAATGAAAGTCCAACAGTGAAACATCTGCTTCAAGACCAGCTGAAGGTCCCTCTCTGGCTCCCAAAGCATTTTGGAGGGCTTATTAATTTAGTTCATCTTTCACGAAATATTTTAGCCTTATTCTCAGCATGAGTTGTGAACACTTCAACAAAACTGATCATTATTTATAAGGAGCTTATCTTCAGTGATACATTTATTTTTCACTCCTGATTTACTTATTTTCAATGTGTGTTTGCCTCAACTTACTTCAGGTTTGACATGGTTAGAAGATGCAACTACATTTAAAGAGCCCAAGAGGTTGCTAAAAATTGACTGAGGATAATCAATGATCCTGTAGAAAGGAGCAAGTCCTCACCAAGACAGTGTCAGTTAGCCATGGGTAAACTGTAGTCCAGAGCAGGTCAACAGTTACAAGTCAAGTTTAAATGGTATGACATATTGACATGAAGTCCTTCAGGATAGCCAAGAACAGAGAGTGGCAAGACAGCAGAGCCTCTGGTGGCTGTATTTCAGTTGGCAGTATTATAAAATAGAAGGCTCAAAATTAAAAGATAAACAGGAACAAACGTAAGAAATTCCTTTTGAGTCTCATTCATACTCTCATTCTTTTCCTGGTACAAAGAACTAGTGCAGTTTCTCCCACCTACTTTTAACTACTGCTGACCACAACTCTGCAACATGAAAAAATCTACAGGAAATTACTATAGAACCAACAAAAGAATTCCTGAATTCCTAGCTGATCTATCAAAAAGCAATGATTACAGTCAACCACATAATGTCCTACTGACTTCCTAACCTTTCTAGAGGTCTTTACATTCAGAATCCTGGCTAAGGCAACTCTGCATGAGCAGTGTTCCTGTGCCCCAGGTATCTCTAATATTCTCTGTAAAGCAGGTTTCTACCACTTCTAGTGAAACAGACTCCTCTGCAGCCTCAGAAGAGAGGGATACACTTGGCTAAACATTTTCAAAGCTTTGTGTGAGGTTTAATTGCTTGACACTGTGGCTCAAATTCATCCATTGATTTTAATAGCAAAATACCTGCTGTCATAAATTAATAACCATACTGGTTTTTTGGGCAAGGCTTTTCTCTGTGAATATAACACACCATCATCTAAAAAACCCTAAATCATATTAATCCTTTGCTAGTGCCCAAGTGCTTTTCTTCCAAGGTTTTTAATAAGTTCAAGCACACTACTGCATCCAGTTTCACAACTTGTTTGTCTTGTGGTCATACGGATTATAAAACTTTGGCATGACATTCCCAAGCTCACACAGAAAAATCTGGAAGAACCAGGAATACCCAACTCCTCTGAGTTCACTGTTGAGTTCTTTAACTACATGACACCTTATTCCTTGTTTATATATACAAATATTGTAGACGTACACAAAGAGAAAATACATACAGAGTATACATATAGACCCTGACACAATAAAATATTATCATAAAATCATAGAATGTCTCAAGTTGGAAGGGACCCATAAGGATCATCAAGTCCAACTCGCTGCTCCTTGCAGGCTACCTAACACTAAACCATATGTTGAAGAGCATCGTCCAGACGCTCCTTGAACTCTGACAGGCTTGGTGCCATCACCACTTCCCTGGGGAGTCTGTTCCAGTGACCAATCAACCTCTCAATGAAGAACTTTCTCCTAACGTCCAGTCTGAACTCCTCCTGGCGCAGCTTCATTCCATTTCCATGTGTCCTATCACTGGTCACCAGAGAGAGATCAGCACCTCTGCCGCCTACCTTGAGGAAGTTGTGCACTGCAATGGGGGCACCCCTCAGCCTTCTCTTCTCCAAGCTGAACAAGCCAAGTGACCCCAGGACATGGTTGGCCTTTTTGGCTGCCAGGGCACACTGTTGACTCATATTCAACTTGCCGTCAAGTCAGACCCCAGATCTCTTTCCATGGGGCTCCTCTCCAGCCTCTCATCCCCCAGTTTCTATGTATACCCAAGTAGTCCCTCAGATACTTTAACAACTATGGAATACAGTAGTTATCCCTTGTTTTTGAGAAGCCAGTACGTTAGGGGTCGCAGATTAGCTCATTCACTATGCTTTGGATTTCAACTGGGAAATATCTTAGGTAATATATGTGTATATGGCACTACATAAAGGTGGTTTGCAAAGGTGTGTGCCCTGTCCCTGGAAAACAGTAAAGAATAGCAGAACTGCCCAAATTGGTGCATTCTAATGTGGGATGAATCTGTAATTTGCTTGTTGCTACTTTGGTCATATGCAAGGCTAATATAACTTGTTCATTACATTTCCTTATGGCTAGCAAAGACTGTACAATGGAACTAGAAAGTCTTTGACTGAAATCAATGGTAAAAAATCCATTGACTCTAACAGGAGCAAAATGGGTGACCTATTCTTTTGGCTTTGAAGGTAAATTATCAAAACGCCAGCTTTTTAAACTAGTTAACGTATGCTTGTTACAAGCTGAAACTATCTTTGATGGTATCTTCCAGATCCTTTCTGTAAGCTTCCCAGAACTCATAAATTTTTATTTATACAATTTTTTCCTATTCAATCACTACAGAAAGAAATTATATTATTAATATGCTTTATCAAGCCTGACTCAATAGAACTTAATTACAGTGATGTCTTCAACAAAATTTTTTTTGTGGTTTCTGCATTAATGTTGAGAAATACAAAATACTACATATGAAAATCTGAAGCATGCCTTCAGTTGAAGGCAATCTGCAATGACAGGATTGGGAGTGAAACTCAAAAGCTTCACAGAAAGCCTGAGTGAAAACTTAAAAGGCAGACGTCATAGCTCTGACCTGAAATCTCCTCTGCCTGTGGGAAAAGGACAGAGGGAGCCCTACCTGTTAGTTTTTTGATTTTTATTCCAATGGATTAGCTCTAGTAGCAATTACAAGTTGTGTGTCCTCGTATCTCCTGAGCCATTCAGCGCCATGGTCTACATGACCCAGCCCTCTCCATAATCAGACTGGTATTAAGTCCACATCCCATGCTTAGTGTAGAGGTAAATAATATACAAAATTTAGCCATATTCATTGTGGGGAACTGATTCAATAGGCTTAACTCAGAGTAAAAATACATCTCAATGCTTATGCTTAGCTATATGCATGAACTACTTTAGCTGGAGGGAGATAAAGGTATTAAAGCACCTCTTCAACTGAAACACTGAAACTGCAAAATTTTGGAGGGTAAATGAGATGTACATACAATATATTAAATAGAACCTGAATTCCGTATAGGAACTGCTTGATTTTTTTTTTCACTTTTTATGTCACAGCTAGGTCTGTTCTCTGATTTAATCCTAAATCAAGGTCAAGCAGAGCCTTTTACTAGAAATACCATCTCAGTGCAAAAAGGATGTGGAAAAATCCAGTTTTAAACTATAAAAGTACTTCCCAATAGGGGTGTAGGGTTAGCGTTACCAAAAATAAGTAGCACAGATTTCTTAATTAAAGGGTTTATGAGGTATCAAAGAAATCTTTTGACAGTATTACAAACACCTGGAGAAGGCCTTATTGCTTTCATACAACCACTGTAGTTCTTACCATGACTGCTCTCTCAGGGACTGTTCGCTGTTTCCCTCATTAAACTTTTTTGTAGGAGGAAAAAGTGACATCAGATAATGTCATTGGTCTTTGATGTAGGTCACTAAAAAGCATTAACACCTATTCACATCAGCTAGTAGGGGATGTTTCTGTTTTTGTTAATCAGTTTTTGCCTACTGCTTGATGTAAGAATTAGCAGATCAGTTTGTGAAAGGGAACTACATGAAAAAAAGGTACAGATATCTTCATGCTATCTCTTGTGAAGCAGGCTATCCAGAATCTAAAAGACATTTGCCTGCGTGCTCAGTGTAGACACACCAAAAGATGTACTCATATTTACACCTTCATCCACAGAGGGGACTGAATTGCATTCTTGCCCAGAGTTCCACTGTCCTGAGGCCAACAATCCATGTATGATTCCTCAGCTGTGCACACGGTAGGAAAAGGGCACTAAGTACCTCAGCTATGCTTGAAAGTAGATGATTTGGATCACTGACTACTACTTTGCTAAACCTCTCTGAGAAAAAAAGAGTAAAATGCACCTTCTGCTTGTAATATTGGCTTTTTTTTTCACGTTTGTTTACCCAAGCAGCTTAAAAGTAGGAATTTTTTTTTTCTTTTTTTTTTTTTTTCTAAGAGTAATCATTCTCCATCTGACTTCTCATTCCAGTTTCTTCTTCTCAGATAAGTGTGTTTATGGTTGAGTTATAACTTCCTGAAACATAAGGTTTGTGATTAAAATGTTGACAACTGTAACCATTGCCTAACCTACTGTTGTGGTCACTGCTACAGCAACGCAGCAGGATTTAAACTTGAGACCTTAAATGATTAAATAATTGTGGTTTTTTTTTTCTTTGCAGTTTCTGCTTTGTGGCATATGTGGAATATTGTGCGCCAAAAAAAAATCTGGACTTGTTGTAAGTTTTTCCACTGCATATATAACACATAAGTATTTGAAAGGCATACTTATCTAACTTGAACTCCTTACTGGGGGCTTTCTGTGTCCAAGTGTTTCTGATAAAAAGCCAGTAAAAATTGCAAGTCAGCAGTCAAAAAAAGCAATCAGCACTTTGGGTTAATCAAGCAAAACAAGGCAGTTCTGAAATGGCCTATTTAGGTCATGCCTATTTAAGCCACACATGCCTATTTACCTCTATCTAGATAAATATGGATGGAAAACCTGTTGACACAAACTTACACCAAGACAATAAAAAGTTCCCCAATAACTTCACTGTATTCTAACTACTCTCTTTCAAAAACCCATTTCTGTGGATTGTGGCATGACTGGGCTGCCACCTCAGTGAGGCTGCTGACCAAGTTTGATTCTATATACTGTAGCTGTTCACTGTTTTAATAAGTTCTTTTTGCAACCAATATCATGAATAAACCAGTTTTAAAGCGATGGCGGATGTTTCCTGCCTTTTCTAAGAACCAGAAGTACAGTAATTTTTCTGACTGCAGCGAAATAGAGTTATTACTACACAAGTCACAGCTGAACTTTATGTTAAAGACATGATCCTATCGTGAGTTATAATGTCTGGCTTAATTTTCTGTCAGCTTGATTAGCCCGCCATATACAGGTGCAACTCACGTAAAACCAGTATAAGCACGAAGGGAATCAGGATCTCTCTCAGATTATTTTTAAATATCTATGAGTTATCCTAAACCTTGTTACAATGACAGTCTCATTTCTTAAAGCATGTGGACCATAACCAGTTTCTAAAAGCTGTCTGTTCGGGTAGTCTTATGGAGTAGTCATTTCACAGTGGACTGCAGCATACAGCCTGAATGCCACATTCCTAACAAAATTCTCAACCCACTTGTATACAGAAGTGGTCTGTAACAATCCATAAATTGTTCCTACCACAGTACATATAAAAAGCCATATTGAGTAACATCAAAGACCCATCTAGATCAACATCTGACAGGCCAGAAGTATCACGGGAAGTGAATAAGGCAATAATTTAGCAGTGTCTCCAAAATAAGGTCTTTTGCCCTTGAGTTATTTGTGGCTCAAGGGCATCCTGAACCAGGGTGGCATCTTTGTGATTGAAGTGATAGAAAGTCTTTAAACATCCCTCATTAATTGCAGCCTGTTTCACATCCTTCTAAAGTTCCCAGAAACATTTTAACCAAGTTAAAAACAAACAAAAAACCCAACCAAACAAACACATAGTCGCCACACTCACCTTCTGTAGACCTGCAGCATATATTTCTTTGTTGGTTCTCTTGCTTCTTTGTCCAGCACATTCACCTTGAACACTTTTGAAGTCCCCACAAAAGCTGTGGAAAACCTCCAAACTGCTGTCTGACTGAACAAATTAGAATTGAACAGAGTCAAATGGCACGCAAAGCAAGAGAGTTTCACTGCAAATACATGAGGTGTTCACTCCTGAGGAGTGGTGAGGAACTGCACAACAGAAAATTAAGACACATTCTGTCATGTTACTGTTTTGAATGAAACACTGGAAATCAGAAGGTTTGTGTCCTAGTAGTCCTTCCATTGACTAGCTTTTAACATGAGCAACTCAGTCTACCCAACTTCATTTTATATGCAACACCAGTCTTAACTCCTGTGCACCAGAAGGTTTTGTATTCTCTTGGACCTCTGTGGGAGATGAGGGAGTTAAAAATTAGTGTCTGTGCAGTGTTTTGCAGTCTATGATGCTATCAAAACATTGAATTATGGTTAGTCTCATTTTTATGTATGAATGAACCTGTCTCTGAAATGTTTACTGTGACATAACCTCTCTTGTCTTTCCTAACAGATGATACTTTTTTCTGCCTGTTGCATCTGTGGACTGATTGGAGGAATCTTAAATTTTCAATTTCTTCGTGCTCTGACAAAGAAGTCATCTGCGCTCTATTCTTTGCATCTTGCCTCCATGTCTCTTGCATGCATTGGAATTGGTGGTTGCACCCTTTCTTCATGGCTCACTTGTCGGCTAGCCAGCTATGAACAAAGGCGAATGTTCTCAGAAAGAGAACATTCATTGCATCACTCCCATGAAATGGCAGAAAAAGTGAGTTGTGTGTCCTCCCTTATTTGTTCTGCTTCTCCTACAATGCTGTTGTATCTGTTAACGTTTACAATTGACAAGAGATGTATTCAGTTTTCAGTTTTATATGAGAATGAGCTTCTGGGAAATGAAACGCTGCCATTCTGTGTAAGCTTTATTATGTTGCATTCTATGGAGCTATTTTTAGATACTGTATATCTGCACTACATCCATTTCAATGAAGTACATCCATTTTCAACATAATTCCATTGTATAGCTATTCAAGGGCTTAGCTGCTAAATATAGCACTTCATAAATAATTGGAAGACTTATTAATATGGATTATCATGTATTGTACTGTGAAAAAGCACAGAATGCTTTCTGTAACCACATCATTGCATGCTTCCAGGATTTAATCAATTTCTTCCTCTCCCAAGTACTCAGCTTATAAAGTAGGTTACTTAAACACAAAAGCCACAGTTCACAAACCTTGGCGACTGAACCTATGCACCCAAGGACATATTTAGACACCTAAATGAAACTGGTCAGATTTGCAGCAGCAAATTTATTGCCTTGCTTTGTTAAAAGGAAGCTTACCAAGGTGCCTAGGTCTCTGTTTAGGTACTGAAACATAAGCTCCCAAACTTGAGCATGTAGGGCCAAAAGAATTAATTCAATAGAATTCTTGAACTCAGCTCCTTGAATTTACAGATCCGATTAATATTTGAGGAGTAGAATGTTCACTGACACCCTGTGCTTTACATTTGGACATTGTATCCAATGCCTTTCATTTGAGAAATTAGTAGAGAAAGGAACAAAAGTCAAGTGGACTGCCCATTTAAATCTCCATGTGCAAGCTGGCATTATAGTTAAGTTCAACAGTCTGTATCATATCTACTGAGACCTCTGAACATCAGAACGAGGATTAATTCATTCAGACTGTAGAATGTTTTCAGATTCCCTGACAAAACACGATACAGCAGTTAATTGTCCATTAAGTAAAAATGACTTGTCAATATTCTTTGGTTTCTTGACTCCAAGTAGAAATATAGACCGAATTCACCTTAGATGTTTGCAACATGCTTTTAAAAGTTAAATAGTATAGTTTACAACAGCAACATAAAACAGTGATAAAATCAAACAAAGAGATAAAATTCTCCTAATTTTAAAATGAAGCAGAATTCCGATGAGCTGCGTAGGCAAGTATGACCATGGTCTTGCATATAGTAGGCTAGATCCTGCCTTTCAAAGAGGCTCTTGCCTCATCAAGGACAAAGATGAAGCCCGTTTGAGAGAAAAAGAAAGAGGGGGAAAAAAGAAAAAAAGAAAGAAATGGCCTGGGAAGAAAAACTTTCAAAATACAAACACTTACCAACCCTATCAATTTGGGCCAATGATGACCGTGTATAGCAGTAGTTCACCGCTTTTCTTCCTGACACGTTCACCTACCGAGCTTTTAGACACTTAACAATGAGAACTGCCAGGTGCCCACTTATCTTGGGTGAAAAGCCATGACGCATGCGCAGAGCAACCCTATTGCACATGCTCAGCGAGGTAGGATGTGCCCCTCTGATGGTGGACTCCCTGCATGTGTGTTGTAGAATCAAGTATGCATGTGTAGATGGTCTGATCTGGGACTTCTTAGACCTATAGCCTGTGGATGGCCTGCTGCTGGCAGGTTTGAGTACATTAGTTGGAGCCATGCCCCTAAAAAATAATGAAGGTTACCTAAGAACTTATATTAAATTAGGCCCTGATTTAGAAAATAGCTTTAAAGTGTTTTATGTGTAAGACTATATTGTATATTATACTGATATACAGTAATATAGACATGTACTGCATGTGCATTTGTTTGTACTATATTTATTGTATAATTGTTATATTTATATTAGAGATTGAGGGGTATTGAAATAACCGACCTGCCCAGCTGCCCGGTGGTTCCCCCGACACCAGAGTTACCTCCAAGGTACGCTGAACACTAGGGAGCTACCATGTTGTTATGTCACTTCAGGAAGGGCCACCTCTAAGAGGAAGTCATAGTTTCAGCTAATCAAAGTTGGCTGATGCTGTGATGTCACTCTGAGTCAGGAATGGTGCTTCCAGGTGGTGACATAATTCTACATGGTGAACGCTGCAATCTGGAAGTAAGTTGAGTATTTAAAATATTCACCCTAGTTATAGACATCCGAATGCTCCTATTTGGATGTTGCCACCATTGACTCACCCTGCTTCTTATCTGTGTGCTCCTTCATTTCTTTAATTCAGCAACATTTTAAAATTTATTAATAGTTTTATTTTCGAAAATAGAAATATTGGGGAAAATAAATTATTTTCAATATTTTCTGAAATTATTATATTCTAATAGCTGATGTCTGCAGAGGATTCAAGTGATAAAGCTGACAAGAGGAAATTTACATTTGCTCATGAGTAGTCTTCTGACAGATTACTGTCAAATTGTGCCTGACTGATAGTAAACATTAAATGGCTTTGGTATTCTTGGTACCTTTCCCAGCTGACCAGTATCTTCAGCGTAGATCCAACAAAGGGTTTAGACACCTACAAATAGGCAGCCATGGTGCCTTGTTTCAGAGCAGGCAGCCCCCAGGCCAGGATCCTGAGTTCAGTGTTAGGCACCCATGTCTCTCTTCAGCATATGTAGAGAATAAGGCATCACACAAAAACATCCAGCACCATCACCTGCCAAATGGAGAGCTGGGTGGTAGAAAATGCTCAAAATTCTGTAAGTTTACATAGCTTCTTTTCTCTGAAACTTACACTGATTCAGGAGTATTAATTGTCAAATATAGTTGGCTTAATGGCCCCAAGTTTACCTAGCAGAGAGGAATGGCACATCCCTTCTTTCAAAAACTGTGCAGGCAACAATTAAGTCTTGCAATTAAGCTTCAAAATGTAGCTGCTGACACCTGAGAGAGGAGGCACAAGAGCTTCTACTTTATGTGCAACTGTGATTTCTGGTCTCTGCCTTCCAAACTATTTATAAATTAAATACTGTGGATTAAAAGAAGATAGAGAAAGAGTCAGACTAGGAATAAAGACCAGGTCCCAGAATTCTCTTTACCACGAATCTTAGCTACTATGCTATAGAGTCAGGCTCGCTCGCTCCCTCCACCTGCACCCCCCATCCCCCGCCCCATGAATCCTGCTTTACTTTTTCATAGAAACTTCTATAAGAAGGGGGACAAACAAATCCTTTTTCTTCCACCTTTTCGCCATCTGGACCTAGGAGGTGGAAGAGGTAAATTTAATCTTCCCATGCAGAGAAGAGCTTCTGGTTCATATGCAAATATTTTAGAACTAGCCCAACAGTGGCACCTCTACCTCATCTACCTGAATTTTAAAAAGAATAGCCCAAACAGCATGTTTATGTATGTCCATTCCTCTGGGCATAGTTGGATGTTCTCTTGGATCTGTGATTGGACATAAGCAGCAGACCACTTCATGTCTGCATCCTGATTCAATTTGGTACGAAATAGGCCTAGGACTTCTCAGAATAAGGCAGTTCTGAGCATAAACACCACATGGCTTGTGGTCCTCATGGCCTCAAAGGTCAGAGAAGTGCTTAATGAATGTAGCCATATCCAGGCTTAGACAGCTGCTAAGTATTTATTGTTTGGATTGCAATTTGAGAATTAGAAGATCTAACTCCAAATAAATTTTGGTTTAGGTGCCTTAGGATTCTGACTCATGATCAGGTCAGCTTACTCCAGGATGACTCATCTGCCACTTTAGTAGCAACAGCTGAACTGCTAAAAATTGTAGCCTGGCATATTAAGGGAAAACCAAAACCATTCCCATCCAAAGACAAGAAGTCAAAACACTTAGATCCTGTTTGGATCTAGACCTACTTCCCAAATGTCTATCCCAGCTAGCATCGAATGGCATCTGTTTGTAGCATGTCAGCACAGAAAAAGGTTTGAATGGAAATGAAGACTTAATTACCATCTTGTTCCTTTGTAGATTACCACACAAGCTTGAATTGATGCACTTTCAAAGAACATTATCACAAAACTTGCACGGATGCCATCAATGCTGTACATGTGGTCTGAGAGTAATGTCTGACTCAATCAGTGTCAATGGGTCTATCAGCTTTCAAATGTACTTAATTTATGTAGGAAGAAATGTGATTTCTTTTACAGTGAGATTTATCGAGCCAAATAAAAATGTAAAGTTTTTCTGAATGTTTGAAATTCAGTTTGTTAAATTTTTATTACAACCTTAGCTAACTAAAAGTCAAAGACCATAAAATTAGTGTTTTCTCTTCTTGTTGCAGGAAATGACAGACAACCTAAGCAATGGTGGCCCACATCTGATTTATAATGGAAGTGTATATTAAGAGATTTTTAAAAATTCCATGGAAAGAAGTGGGTTTAGAATTTTCTCCAGGAAAAAAATAGACTCCGAGGAACTGAGAAAATGGAACTATCTTAGCTTTTATGGCTCAAATGTGACAACTGCAGAACAGCACAGTTGCATTTCCCTTTTAGAAACATGTCAAAATTTGTCTCCTAAACATTTTACGGATATACAATATTTATTCACTTCCTGGCTACTCTGTTTTGGTTTTTTTTTGTCTGAATAACTTTTCAGAAATGTGATAGTATTTGAAACAGACTTCTCAAGACTATTCTTCTCATGAAGACTCAAAAACCAGAAAAAAAAAAGTTAAACTGGACCACATTTAGCCCAGTCACAGAATTCCTAAAGAGACGAGAAGAGGGCAGAGGAAGGATGGCTCAGGGGAATCTTTTTCTCCTCCCCACTTAGCAGCATCTGGTGTAATACGATGGCTTCAGACCATGTGGCATGGTACCAGCAACGCATCTGCACAGTCCCCCTCCCCACATTGCAAATGCATCCAGCCTCAGTTTTCCCAGTAGATTGTATCAAAAGAAAGTGCAAACTACTCTTCCAAAAGGCTCCCATTTCACATTCAGAGTGTAAATGAACAGTGTGCTGAAAACAACACCAATGTCTTTGTTTTGAAAGACAGAATGCTCTAAGAATGCCATAAATCAAAACCTCAACAATGCCTTGTTGTAAAGAAATTGTAAATATTTCCAATTTGTGAATGAAGTATATTTCGTAATTTGTTCATAAAAGATGACAAATAAAATGAAATCTAAACCAGAGAACTTAGATCTTTTGGGTTTTTTTCTTGCTAGAAATATCTTGCAAAGCTGAACCATCATGCTTGCAGTTTTGCACAACACATTGAAAGGGGTGAAGCAAGCTCAGAAAGGAGAAAAACAAAGGCTGAACAGAAGCACGGTTGAGGTCAGAACACACTGGCAGTTCTGCACACCCACAACAGAGTTTGGGGTCTGTTCAAGCAGTGTGTATGTTAAGCCAGCAGCTTTAACTGTAGGGCCTACTGGCTTATGTAGTCATGAAAAATGGAAGATGTAATCTGTAACAGAACATATACAGCAAAATATTAATGTAAAATCACTCATGTTACATTGTGAGTCTACGACTGTGCTGTAAAGCCCATCTCAACATGAGTTTGAGATGTGAGCACTATTGATGACTGCCAACATTTGGTGATTTATACCCATGTTCCCAGACAAGTGGGAATAGAATCTTATTATTATTCAATCTATGCCATAAAAACCTCTAGAAATTATATTACATTGTTTTGTGAATCTATATGGTATAAAATAATATTTAATTTCATTATCTTAGGATTTTCTAAGTCTGTAAAGGAGTTTCCCATCTATTTACAACATAGGAAACATCTTCACTGTGATTTAAAGCTTTCACTTAAATTTCATTAAAATTAGTTGGAAGGCCAAGCTTGAGAGTCAAAAACTGGTCCACCTTATACGGCTTCTCTTCACTTATCTACTGTCTCAAAGGGCTTTAAATATCCTCTAAGTCCCTGATATACTAATATGTATTATATACATTAGTAACTGCTAATGAGACTGTTTCAAGTTCACAAAGAATAGATATTGTCATAGCAAAAGAATTAGATGTTAAGGCATCTCCGCTCAAGGAAAGTGCTCCCCTTCCCAGGTCCCACCTGCCTTTAGACTGTCTTCCCTACTACTTTGCAGCTTGTTTGGTCTCTTCATAGGTGCCATTGCCTCTGCAGCTTGATATTAATCATTTCCTCTGCATCAGGAAATGAGATATATCTGTTCCCAGTATGTTCCCCTTCTAGGAGCACTTTTGCTGCAGCTCTGGACACACCCTGTCAATGCAGGACTAGTGTCTAAGTTGCCTGCAGAGTTTCACACAGGCTGAAGAAATCCACACTGGACATAGAACCAGAGGAGGTGGTTCTGTAAGATTCCCTTCCTCATTCCATCAGTACAAAGAGTGTAAAGGGGCCTTATCAAAGAAAAGCAAGAGTAAAATAAAAAATTGCTCAAAAATCTGCCTCAGAACTACCTGGCTGAGGTTCAGCACTAGCTCTGGAGGACAACTGTAAAATCACGGTTCGTACAGAGATCTCTTGCGACACCTCAGGACTAGGAATTGTAGCTTCAGATCCTAGAGAGTGGTTTGGAATTGCAGTTCAGAATCTGCTCAGGAATGACATGAAAGAACATGCCATAACACTACCCATTTAGTTATTGCAAACACTTCATTTCCCACCATGGTAGTAGGAGTATGGGATGGTGCAGGAAAATAGGTGATTATTCTCTATCCAACATACTAGTCCAGTGCAACAGCCACTTTCTCATGCTTTGGAAAGGAAAGGAAGATACATTTTCCAAGTTCACAATGCTTGAAGCTTTACTGTAACTTGTGAAATACAACCACACCACTTCTGCTTCTTTTCAAGGGGTGCTGGAAGGAGAGAGGAGAAATCTGGGCCCCAGAGAACAAAAGATTCAATTCTTTGTGGTTTTTTTTTCTCTTCTTTTGCTGCCAAGCCTGTAGAATGCAGAAAAACTGGCTGGTCCCTGCATTAATAAAAGCCTTGAAAATGCAAATCTGGAATCAAGACTTACAAACAAATGTGATGAAGACAACTGCTTCTACCTGAGATATACAAAAAGGATCAGAATGGTTAGATTCAAAGTAAATTACCATAATATATGGATGTGGAGGGGAATTCTAGGAAATGTGTGACTTTGTTTAATGAAATTTTGTTTCATAACTGCATACAGAGTCCAACTGTAATGGAAATATTTTCTGTATGTTTTCATTACTGGTACAATTGAAAGGACGCTTATTCCACTAACCAGCTGTATAAAAACCAACATTTTCAATTTTCAGAATGTGACCAGCCAACATACCTACACCAATAGCTTGAAGGCTGGGCACCAAAATCCATTTTAATCTAAATAAGATGAAGCATGTACTGTCCTTGACACAGTTATTTCTGATTCATGCTGCTGTAAAAGCAGATGCTGGCTCAGATACTGTAAGAGATACTCAGCTGCTATTTACTAGGTCAAACAACACTCTTCCTTATTGAACATTGTGCATAGGACTTAGCTGGTAAGTCCATAATGTGTGTTTTAATATTTTAGGCTATATTTTAGGCTCAGTTTGGCACTTCATAGAACCTCAGCCAATGAGAAACACACACGTTTTGAATTTGTAACAACCAACAGTTCTTACTGCAAACTGTGCAGAAAAGTGCATATAATACATTTTAAATATTTGCTTGCACAATCTTCAATATATATTTTTTGCATTAGGACATATGAATTTCCCTTCAGATGGTCTGGGGAGGTGTGAAGGACAGTGTGGCAGGTCAGATTCTACAGGCAATTTATATGCAGTAAGCCATAATCACAAATAGTTATATTGATAACAAAATTTTCCTTGAGTGTGCGATATTGAAGATAGAGGGTAGAGAGACTATAATGGTTTAAGCCATTTTTAATCCTTTCAGATCCCAGTCCCAGGCAGGTTAAGGAGTTAAAAGGAGCCTTTTATAATTAAAAGCTTAGAAATATCTAAAAGCAGACTGATATTAGACTACCATATCATTGTAGATATTACTGCATCTGTCTGCCTAAAATGGCTCTAGCTAGTCTTACCTTTCTGTATCAAAGTGACATCTTTAGCTCCACTATAAACCTCCAACAAGTTCCACAAAGCTGCTGTACATATCGCTGGAGACAGATTTTGAAGAATATTTTTAGAACTGTACAAGGGCTAGCCAGAGAGACTCACAGTCTACAGGGGAGGTGGAAAAAAAGAAAGAAAAAAAAAAGAAAAAGTAGAATGCTTTTGGTAAAACATAATTTGATTGGAGTGAAGATGCTAAACCCACCCTAGTCTAATATCATTAGCCTGAGGAACTCTACGTGAACTTGGGAAGCTTGCTCAGGAAGGCTTTTTTCCCCCCTAATTATGAAGTTATGAAAATGAGATTCAGTGTTCTGAAGGAAAAGAGGGAACTGGGTGAGATTAATCAGTAGCTGGAATTTCAGCAGAAAGTTGTGTGCCTGGAGAGACTTGTGTGGCTGTGGAAGTGTTGTTCTGGTTCAGAAGGAAGCAGCTTTGATTGGGAACAAGAAGTCCAGAGGGTTGCACCAAGGACTTTTTCGTCATCTCTCTACAAAGTAGTCAAAGAAACATCGAAGACACAAGATAGACACATCTACTTCTGCCAGGGAACTAACAATAAGCTGTGTAGAGCAGCCTCACAGTTGCTCTGTGGTTCCCTCAAATGAGCCCTAAGCATATATAGAATTGGCAGTTTGTTAGGTTTTTTCCCCTTGCATTACCTCTGATTTGCTGTAAAGTATCTTTTATGTCCTTTAACTACTGAGTCACAGCAGGTTCCTTTAATGATTTCTACATCAGTATAATTTTGCTTTGTAATCAGTAGAAGGTTTTTTCCCCCAGAGATCCTTGCTGAAATCCAGTTTTAATTCTGCCATAAACTGCAAAATGTGTCCTTCTAAAAATATATGCAGTTATGGCATGTTGAACAGGTTGACCATGTACATTAATTAAAAGCAACTCTGCATCCAGGAAAATAGCTGTTTTGATGAATTGGTATAATGTGCAATAGCAACATGCTAGGAAGGCAAGCAGGCAGAGGGGTCACAAGCACAACCGAAAAGCCTTGAACTCCAAAGTGTCACTACAATGCTGCATATAATTTCACTGATATAAAACAGGTGTATGAGTCAACACAACTTCTCTTTGTACCCCTAAGAAAGCAGACATAGATTTAAAAGGAGCTAAGAGCCTTTAGGATTTGCTGCCCTCTTTCTCACATCCCATTACTATTAGCTAGTGTGAGACAAATCAAATAATGTAAGTAGGACCACAGACTTGTGCAGCTCCTCTCCCACATCATTAGAGCTCTTTTTTCTTTCCCTCCCACTTCATGTCAATTCAAGGTAGGAGGTCATGTCTTATATTTTCCCTTATCTCTTCTCTTCTGTTAAAATACAGCTGTATCCTTTAAAGTGTTTAGTATTGAATAAATTCTTACCTTCCCTGCTCAGGGAAAGCAAACACAGATCATTGCCTTCATTTTACAGAGAAATTGCAAACGAGGCAAATCTAAATCTAAACCATGAAGTCCAAACACCCAGACTAACAGTATTAAATTCCTATGGTTTGCTACACTTACTGATATCCCCTCCCCCCTAAATCCAGGCATGAACTCCAGGAATGCTGACAGCTAATATTTTTCTGAGGCCTATTTATTAACTGTGTAGCACCCTGGAAAAGTACGTGTGTCAGAGCTCCTTTGGTAACCACTACACGTAAAGGACAGTAGGTTAATATTGATACCCACACTGTGGTGGCAGCAGGAGAGATCTTGAAATGGCCCAAGTTCTGGATCTAAATGCCACAAAAGGCATGGGATTCTGTATCATCATATTTATGCAAGGGATTGCTTTGTTTCTATTTCATACTTGCTAAATATTGTACAAAACCATCAATAACACTGATAAATTTGTAAATTAAGACCTTCAGACATGAAGAAATACCTGAATGGATTTTAAGACTAGAGAGCACCTTATGATCAAATACTCTTCTGTATAGCAGAAGACACGATACTTCATCTGACAATTCCTGTATTAATCACATAACATCTGGGTAAGCAACATGTATTTTTAGAATGAAACCTGGTCTTTATTTAAAGACTTCAAAAGATGTAATCTATCACCTCCCTTATTCCAATGAGCAGAAACTTTCCCACTTTAAAGTGATTTGTTTCTATGCAGAATTTTTTGGCTTTATTTCCCAAGCACTGGCTCTTACTACGCTATTGTCTGCTAAAGCAAGAAGCCTTGGAGAAACTGGGATCAAGTCATGTCTTAACCTTCTCTTGGGTGAGCTTCTTGAATTGCCTCACTATGAGGCAGATTTCCAGACATCAAATAAAAATGTAAACTTATTCTTTCTTTCCTGCGTGCAGGAATTATGACATTATCTTTAACTATTTACCCCATTCATCCCTGCCTTACCACTGTTACATTGGTCCAATCGTCAGCAGGCTAAGATTTCTCATCTCTTTCCCTGATTGCTTTGAACTAATCTTTATTTTATTTATTTAAGGATTTTAAAATTGAATAAAATTTCATATTCTTTCAGCCTTCTTTCCCCAGTTTCTTCTCACACAAATGGCCTATTTTACCCCTAGGAGTAATAACGAAAATAAGGGATTCCTTATGGTTTAGAATCAGTCTCCTTCCCCAGTTTCCGTCAATGGACAGACAGATCTGTTGTGTGAGTTTGTTTCAGGCTGGTAAGTTTACTTTAGCACTGACACCTATATACCTAAGATCTTAAAATGTTTACACCATATACCAATAAGGAATTCTGCACAACCCCGATAATCCTCAAATGCAGGGCCAGTTACGATGCAGTTGTATTAATGAGGCACTCCTAGCCTGAGCTAATTAGCTAAGCTGAGGACGACAAACCTGCACTCAGAACCACACGCATATGAATATATTGCTTCTGCACATTACAGATCTTGTACAGTAATTCACTGTGTGACACAGGCACACCTATGCTGCTTCAAACTCATGCCTAGTTCTGCACAGAGAGAGCTCTGCTCTCTAGCTTTCAAGGCCAACTGTCAAACAAAGCTGAAAGACTACATGGAAACTACATTTCCATCCACATTGTGTTAAATGGCTTGCTCAAGAGGCAATGACCTTTCTTTCCCTCTCTTATATGTTAACTTTTTCAGGGTCCATGCTATGGACTTGGGCCATGACAGCCTCTTGGCAAGTAAAGCACCCAGAATGAGCATTCAACAAAACAGCTTCAAGGATATAAATACTCATTTGTTGCAATTTGCCATTCAAGCAAGTGTTGCAATATTATTAACTTTGTGGTAACTCTATGGCTGCAGTGAAGAGCTTGTGTAGGCACAAAGGAGCCAATTGCATCCCTGTTGCAAAACTGGAAAAGTTAAACCTGGACAACTACCTCAAACAAGGATTCTTCTGTGAAGGACAGCCTAACATTGAGATGAGTCCAATGACCAGTAACTACTCTTGGTTTGCAGCGGTGTCAGTATGCATCGCCCTGGACTTTGCAAAAATAGCAATTGGATATGCACACTGAACACACAGAAGTGATCAATCAGAAGGAATGAATTTTATAAGCACAGATTTACAGGAAGGAAACAAAAGGAAAGGGGCAAACAAAGGGGTTTCTGCTTCCTTCTCCCCACCTTTCCATTAGCATCCAATAATGAAAATGCCCATTTTTATCAGTCAATGCAATCACAGTTGCCTTGCCTGCACAGTTCCCTGAGGCAGACTGTGCCATCCTTCACCCCTCACAGCACCTATGTTTATAGTCTGCAATACCTGCAAGTCTTTAAGATTACTCTTTTTAATGGTTCCTCCAAATGCACTGCGCTTAACCCCAAAAAAGTCTCATGCTTAAACTCTGAAGATTTGTTTGGAAGGCTTTTCTTTTGGTTTCAAATAAATGTACATTCTGGGGACTTCCAGAATATTCATTGAGTCAAGGAATGGAAACATAACAGATGCCCACCAGCTTACTGGCAAAGAGAAGAGGTTCTGTCAAAACAGCATATTTATTTGGAATTAAGAATCTAAATTTAAATCTTCTTCTTTGGCGACACTCATATCTTTGGCATTTACATTTCCAATGTTTATACTACTGTCTTAAGGACACTTAAGTAGAACCTTTATTTCCAAATAAAGTTTCATAACTTGGCAGGCTCATGCTCACTTTATAAATACAAGAACTTTAAATCCTTTTCCATATAAACATGTGTAATATTTCCTACCAAAAGTGTGTGACAGCCAAGAAGTTCAATTATTCTCAGTCTATAAATCTGTGCAAGACAGTTCATCCAAAATAAAGTATTAGCCCAGGCATAATTACAAATATACATGTCCAGTAAAGGTATATAAATAAATGCCCTAAGTATGAAATAGCAGTAATTTGCAGGGAAAATTTTACTGTATGTTAGAATAACTTAGAGGTTCATTGGAATACAGTTGCAGTGAAAAATAGCAGAAGACCTTTTCCTCCTAAGAATCATAGAATGGTTTGTGTTGGAGTTTAGAGGTCATCTAGTCCAACCCCCCTGCAGTGAGCAGGAACGTCTTTAACTACATCAGGTTGCTCAGAGCCCCGTCCAACATGACCTTGACTGTTTCTAGGGATGGGGCCTCCACTACCTCTCTGGGCAACCTGTGCCAGTGTTTCACCACCCTCATTGTAAAAAATTTTTTCCTTATATCCAGTCTAAATCTACCCTCCTTTAGTTTAAAACCGTTACCCCGTGTCCTGTCACAACAGGCCTTGGTAAAAAGATTTCCCCCATCCTTCCTACAGTCCCCCTTTAAGTACTGGAAGGCCGCAATAAGATTTCCCCGCAGCCTTCTCTTCTCCAGGCAGAACAACCCTGACCCAGGTACAGGACCTTGCACTTGGCCTTGTTGAACCTGATGAGGTTCTCACAGGCCCACCTCTCCAGCTTGTCCAGGTCTCTTTGGATGACATCCCATCCACTCCACCTAAGAGTGTCCACAGTTCTCTTCTGAGTTTGAAATTAGCAAAAAATGAGAAAGACACCCCAAGTTGTCCTCTTCTCTGGTATGCCGACAGCCCAACAGTGAGGAGGCTGCCAGCAGACCTGTTCAGTTCCTCCTGCCAGCAAGCATCTGTGGAGATGGTCCAAAGATGTGCAACACTGATGTAGGCACCTTGCCTTCTGCTCTGAGACACAGAATGAGAACAGAAAGAAAAAAAAAATTTTTCCAACTGATGGCCTCAATACACAGTGACACATGCACAGTCCCACTGACTGCACAGGGGGCGATCACAGAAGTGGATGCTACTCACTGAGAATGAGTGTGGTGGTATTTCAGCCCGGATTACTTAACTTTTTTAATAGGTCAGCAGCAAGAGATTAGGAGCAGGCTCAAGCATGGGTTTAAGTGTGCTGAACCCTGTGGCCTTCACTGTTCATAGCTCCCACCGGCTGCCAGACTGGCTGCTGCAGCCACACTGCTTTGGAAGAACTGACCCTTGGCTGCCTGTGAGTGAACCGGGCTCCACACGCACACCACTGCTGACTCATCTGGCCATGAAGAAGTTGGGAGCATACTAAAGCACGCAATGTCCTCACACCACTCTTTGAGTTTGACTTGAGCCTGGTTGTGCTGGTAAACCTGAGTTTGACAACAGGTCTGGATTTTCTTAGAAAGACTCCAGTAGACATAGTGCAACATGGACTAAAACTGAGGCCAAGCATAATTTAAGAACATGTAAAGTTAAATCCCACCGATGAGTCTAGTACAGTGTTAAAAGGCATTAGATTCTGGTAAATGCTTTGGGTAGCTGCAAACTAGGCCTTGCAAGCCTAATATCTTGTGTGCCTTGCTCTCGAAGTGGAATATCCAAAGTTTCTTTAGATATTTTGATAGCCAGGGAGAAAGGGGTAAGCTTTGCCCCTCCAGAGGAAATATTTCCTGCTCTCAGGATCCAGAGCTCTGAATCTTTACCTTAAATTGGGCATCTGTGAAGGAACCAGGCACTTGAAAACTCAGGCTGCCTTGAAAGGACTTCATGGATCTACCTCTTGAATCACACCTCAACAGCAAAAGCCCGTTTTGCTCAGCCTGAATGCATTCAAGCTCCTATCCCCATTTCTCAGGAGTGTTCACCAAATGTCTTGCTAAAGGTTAAGCTGGGAGGCCCTCTTCTGTCGAAGTGAAGCATGCATAATTTACTGCACAGAAGAGCACACAAAGCAGCACAGCTCTGGGAACTACTGATTAGGAGAGTGAGCTACAAGGCCTGAATTTTGCTGTCAGCTTGTTGCAGCATTACTTTCAGGGTTGGGTGTCAGGGGTGGTGACTGAAGTGGTTCTTTTCCCCATGACTCCCTAAGCAAACCTGAAAGCAAAAGCAGACTACTGAAATAAGCAGCATTACCCAACACCACCTCCTCTCCAGCAGCTGCAGGACAGCTCAGTTTTAACCCTACTCTTTTTCCTGTCCTCTCTCAGCCACACAGCTGGGTTGTTAAAGCACTCCCTTATACTGCAGGTTTGCATCTCCTCCAGCTGGGAAGGGAATCAAAGCCACTTCCCGGCTCACTCTTCTAGCCACTGCATAAAATAAAGGCTTGTCATCACTTCCATTTGAAAAAAAAAGACTACAAGTGTGTGTGTGTGTAGGCGTGCATGTGTGTGTGTGTAGGCGGGTGGGAGCAGACAGCTGATACTATTCATGTATTTTACAAGTATTCTCATCACATCACAGATTAGGGCCCTCAGGACATGGTCTGCTTAGAGGTTGGCTCCCAACAAGGTTTAGGATGGAGCTGGAGAAGGAGCCTCTTGAAGGGGACAGGTTAGCCCTGTGTACCATGCTGAGCTTCAGGCAGCACAGAACAACACATACTGAGCTTTGTCCCAGGATTAAAATGGAATTTCTGAACTGGCACTTGAAATCTCTCTCAGCCCTGCTTTAACTGTTTAAGCCTTTCATAGGATCTGATTCTTTTTGTACAACAGTTCAGACCTTTATCCCATCACCACAATGCAGCCTAACAACAGTTCCTGCACTGGTATATCCAGGCATGAACCTGTAGAACATCACGGATTCTTTGTCCTTGCCATAAGCAATGCAGTAAAAAAAAAGAGGGGAAAACCCCACATTAGCTGAAAATTCTATTTCAGACTTAATAAGCAAACATTTTTTTTTCACTCTGAGTTGTAAAGAATTAAACCAAAACTCTCAACAGCTAAAACACCATTATCTCCTCTTTCTTACTCTGGCTGAAAATCAGTATTACCTCCATTTAAGTCAGTAAGGTTAAGAGCAGACACGGGAGAAGAATCAGTTCTGACTGGTCAACGCCAAGACCCTTTCAAAATCATCCAAACATATAGTGCATGCATAAAATTAACTAGTGAGGTGTACAAGCTGCAACTGAAAGCATAAATAACTTGTGCAAGTCAATGTTTTTGAGGTTGTCCCTTCCTATTATTTCCTAAAGCAACTGTGTCCAATACTTCTGTATTCCTTTCTTCATTACAGTATTGCCCAAAGGAATGATGATAGCCCACTACTGAGATTAGATCACCTGAAAGACTTTTACTCTGCAAACCATCTTTCACTGGAATTATTTTAAAGATGACAAATATCTGCTTCTTCTACCTGTGATAAAAAATAAAATAATTTTAAAATACTTTACATGAAAGAAAAGACTTTGAATTTTGATAATTTATTCCAGTAAATCTGAGGTAGTTACACCATTACTAACCCAAAGCTTTTGTACAAAGCTGTTGTTCATGGAAAGCAGCTCAGGGTTCAAAGGCTTCATTGATTACCTTTTTTTAATCCTTCCTAGCTGAAAAGGGACCGGATAGATTTTCTTTTCCCCATTGTTGTAGTGACAAGCTAGTTTTCCCCAAAATTTAGTGTCCTATTGTTGCTATGGCACTTTCTGATTCTTTGTATGCTGACAACAGTATGAATCCTCACATTGACTTTAGTCAGCAGTTTTTCAGGTCTGAGGTTCTCCTTAGCTATAAGTAATTTTGTCCCATGGCTTGGAATACCATTGTGTAGACTTAAAAGCAGTACAACTACTGTGACATGGCAAAGTATGACTATTTTGGTTACTTCTGTGGTCTTGTCATAGTGAGATAAACTACCTTTCTTAATAATAACAATACAGCTGTAGTTCAGTCTCTCTTACCAATGAGTATAGATGTAATCACCTGCAAATGCTGCAAAGGGACCCATGACTACACAAAATCATTGCTTTTATAGGAGGAACACTGAAAGGCAGGGTTCAAATTCTGTTTAAAGAATCAAATATATGTGCCATATTACTGGCTCAGTGGCTGAAATAACACCATGTAAAAATAATAATACATGCAAATAAGCAAAAAAGCATATTTTATCTAGTAATGTCAAAGCATTTAATGAGCATGAGTTAAAGCTTACATCTGTGTGAGGTTGATGCTATTGTATCAAACTGATATGTAATATGAAGTCAAGATAAATACAGCCAAGCTGATGGGCCCAAAGTCTCAAACTCAATCGCTGCCAGGGCCCTGAGCATACTCGCTCCCTCCTGGAAGTTTGGCTGCTTGGGCTAAGACCCAACCTCATCAAGCTGCTGTCAGGCCTTGAAACAGTTATGAAGAAAGAACTGTCTTAGAAAAAGCTGGGAGAAGCCTCAGTAGAAACTCTCCCCTTTTCTTGGGAGATGCATTTAAGCAGAGGCTCACCCTTGATCCCTTTTTCAGGAGCACATGTGCTTGGTCTTGAATCCTCCAATTTGGAACCTCACCCTGACCTGGCAACTTGATTTTTAGGCTTTTAGGCTTGACCTAAGACTTGCCTCCTCTCTACAGATCTGTTTGGCTTGTAGTGGACCCCAGCTGACCCTGGTTACCACCACAGACATGCTCTGCTCTTCTAGGTCAGGTCTTCTGGGACAGTGCCCTACACCCTGGCAATCACTAGCAGGACCATATGGATAAACCAAACATCTAATTTTAACTTTAACTATTAGGCAACATGCCTTACAGACACATGTACACGCAAGTCAACATAAACACAAGGTTAGGCTTACAAAAATAGTATAGGAAACCACCAATTACATGACCATAATTTTAAAAGAAAAATTTGTTGTATTTCCAGAATGTTAAGTGTCTGAGAAACTCTTTTAGGGCAAGAGCAGAAAGAACTGTTTTAACAGAAGTAATATATGGCTTATCACCACCAGTAAGAAACTTCAGCATGCTTTGCCTCACCATTTCAACAGGGCTATTATACTCTTTAGCTACTTATTAACCTAATCAGTAGTGACCAAAAAAATAAAAA
The DNA here is from genome assembly GCF_949628215.1 of Phalacrocorax aristotelis. Classification (NCBI taxonomy): domain Eukaryota; kingdom Metazoa; phylum Chordata; class Aves; order Suliformes; family Phalacrocoracidae; genus Phalacrocorax; species Phalacrocorax aristotelis. Next base: position 34,439,087 of record NC_134277.1, on the reverse strand, counting down.
GGAAATCACATACCATGAGCCTCTTACTAATCACAAATAATGCCATAATAATAGTAGCTAGTCCCAAGAGGAAGGCTTTTTAGTTGATTTTGCAGATAGAATACTCAAACAGCTAAGCTGCATGTTTAACTGATGTAATTCAGGAAATCAGATCATTTTCTTTCGGCATATTTGAGCTCTTTTATTGACGGGAGCACTTGCAAGTATCACGAATAGCTGGAGGTTTTTACAAGAAATTAATTTAATTAGGGAAAATAAAAGCAAATATTTTTAAAACCATGCAAAACATGCTAATATAGATGTTTACAAAGTATAAATCATGGATAAAGTCTGTGTGGTAAGTGCAAATTATTCTAATTGCACAATTCAATCAAGCTGTCTGTAGATTCAAATTCCTCCTTAAAACATACAAGTATTCTTTAAATTCTTTCACTATTAGCTCATTAAACTCAAAATATAAACTTATATAAATAAACACACTTAGCATTTCAGCTTCCCACTCATGTCCCTCTTCCTTCACATATATCTAATATGTACAGTCCTTATCCTTACAAAAATGCATGCAGTGAAGAAATACCCTGTGGGAAGTTACACTGATTTCAACAGAAGTTCTCATTTATATGTCTTAGCAAACTTATAAGAATATATAAGAGTAATACAGGGTCTGGGTACAGACTTTATGCAAGGTAGGAATTAAACACAAGTAGTTAAAATGGCTGCTCTGTGCCCTGCTATCCTGGTCTAGCCTCCTCTCCTCCCCACATGCTCCACAGCAACGGTGCTGTGGAGAGACTGCAGGGTGTTGGATGAGCCCAGGAGACTGGTTCACTGGTCAGAGAATAATTTAAACTCCTAATTCAAAATCCTGTTGGATTGCCTTCTTTGTCAGAGGCCAGCCTCGCCTAGGCAGCTACATTGCCTGTGGAAATACCTGAGAGTCCAGTCCTTGCCAACCCTTTGACATGTTCTTTTCTGTTAGCATGAGCAGTTTCACTGAAGCCCATTTTCAGAGCAAAGCAATCTGTGCGCCTACGTGTTGAAGAGTTGAGATTTAAAACGCTGTGCAATTGGAGGCTGGCAATGTGACATTGCCGAATTTCCTTCAGCACCTTATCATTAGCAAATATCAGCAATATCACAACACTGAGCAGCACTGAGAGTTGCAAGTGGAGGGTTACATTATTTCTGGAGCCCAGAGTGCTTTGAAAACGCCTGTTTCAATTTGCAAAGTACGCTGATGCAATACACTGCTGTTGTGCTGAGTAAACATGTTAGTAACGCTTTGCCTCATCCACCATATACTACACAATCTGAAATATCTGCTGAGCAGCAGTACAACAAACATCACTAAAATGTCAGTGAACCAACAGTAACCACATAGTGGCATCTAGGACAATTATTTCACAATTCAGGTTGAGAGGACTACTGCAGAACTCAGCAATCACAGTGCTGTAATTTTCAGTGAAAGATGGTTGCTATTTTATGGATAACAAACATGGTGGCATTGCTGTTTAACATCTGTTTAACTGAACAGTGGCATCCTGTTTAACATCTTCATTAATGAGGTGGGTGATGGGACACAGCATAACCTCAGCATGTTTGCAGATAACAAAAGAGGAGGAAGAGTGGTTGATGTGCCAGAGGGTTGTGCTGCCATCCAGAGGGACCTTGACAACATGGAGAAATAGGATGACAGGAACCTCATGAAGTTCAACAAGAAGTGCAAAATCCTGCATCTGTGGAGAAACAATGCCATGCACCAGTATATGATGGGGGCCACCCAGGTGGAAAGCAGCTTGGCATAAAATTACCTGGTGGTCCTGGTGGACACCAAGTTGAACATGAGTCAACAATGTGCCCTCTGCTGCAAAGAAGGCAAATGGTATCCTCAGCTGCATTAGATAACATATTGCCAGCAGGTTGAGGGAGCTGATCCTTCCCCTCTACTCACCATTGATGAGGCCATACCTGGAGTACAGCTAACAACCACCGGGGTCTCTGGAGAAGTCTGTCTATGACAAATTGCCACAATAGAGTCATGGCCTCTGTTCATCTCTGGAGCAGGAGGAATACAATCACATGTATCTCACACTATCTCACCTAGCAACTAGAGAGTATTTTCTAAGCATATCTGTTCTGCTTTCCTCAGCTCTTACTAGTATGAACTCTGATTTGAAAGACTGCCGTGGCCCTATTTGTGTCACTGCCAAGTATTTATTTTTCCGTAATGAAGCTGTCATTTAATCTAGAATCACAGAATAATTTAAGTCAGATGGGATCTTTGGAGGCCATCTGGTCCAAAGCATTTTTTTATTCTCTCCAAGAACAGGGATCCCACAGTTTCTCCAAGCAATCTGTTCTAGCATTTGATCACCCTAATTGTAAAGAATTATTTCCTTGTATCTATTAAGAATTTCCCCTGCTACAACTTGCACCCCTTGCCTCTCATTCTGTCACTGTGCAATGCCAGGAAGACTATGCATCCATCTTCTCCATAGCTAATTGTTAGGTGTTGAAGATAGCCAATTAATCCCCTTGTTGGCCTCCGCTTCTCCAGACCGAACAAGGCCAGCTCTCTCAGCCTCAGTCATTGTGCTATCGTTCCCCTGTGTCAAATACGGCACAGCAGTGTATGTCGTTTACTTATTGAAGAGATTAGCAGTATTTCATTAACCATACTTATTAATGATGCAAGCCTGGCTAAATGGGACTCAACTGTCTGTGTCTTTACTAGCCAGAGTGCTCAAGGATTGCTACCATGTTAATCCTGCATAGTAGAGGCAGAAACCAATTCTAAAGACCCAGTACAGAATGTACTGAAATCAAAGTAAAAACTCAGTCTTGGCTTTAAGTCAAGACACTCCAGTTTTCAAACCCATTACATCTCTTTTCACAATGAAACAGAAAAACGAGGAGTTCTCCCCACTCAGTCAGCTTGGTATTTTTCAATAGGTCCAACAAGCACTTGAAAAAAGTTCCATTGCATTATGCAGAAATGAGAATTAGAGACGAAGTAAGTTATTCCTCACATACAGAGCAGAAGTACTTTCACAATGTAATCTTAAGTCTTCAGATCCCTCTGTAGATTTCTAAGGCCCAAACAGAAGCAGATCCACTGGATACTATTTTGTTACTCTACATGATGCCAATAACTACACCCATTTTCCCAGCTGCCATTGTTTCATGAGATGGCACTCATATTTCTTGTCTTTTATGTGTTCTAAAACGACAGCAATAATTGCTGACTATGTGCATTAATATAGGTCAACTCATGGGGTTGACCTTTAGGGTAAATGGCAGCATGGCAGGCACGACACCCTCCCTCCATCACACACAAGGGACTTCCTCTCCAGCTACTTGGTGCATAAGTAACTGCCTATCCTGTGTGCAAGCCAGTGCTGGCAGAGCTGGCAGGATACACTCTGTTGGACTGGAGTGGAAACGCAGAGCACTGCATTGCCCAGATGGCAACCATGCGCTACACTTCTATCAAACAGACACCTTTGCCTTGGAGAATGGGTGTGATGTTGAGGACCACACTTGGGTACCTCTCTGATGGAGCAAGCATGCTGTGCTAGTCTTTACTCAGAAAAATTCCTTTAGCTTCAGCTGAAATTTGCTTGAGTGGATACTAACAAATACCTTGGGATTTGAGTATTGCATCTCATTTGCTTCCAGGAAAATGGTGATGGTAAAAATAACGATGAGAACCTTGTGATTAATGTCACATTTAAGTTTACATAAAGGACAACACTGCACTTCAGAAATTTCTCATGCTCTTAAGGGATTTGGGTAAGTGAAAAGAGAGTCTGAAATGAAAGCAGGATTTTGCCCACACTGCGTTTTTTTTACTACTTTCACCAGCCTAGGGAACATTAAAATTGTACTTTTGTCATGACCTCACAGAAGAGTCCCTAATTCTCATGTTATGTTTTGCTTTGGTTGTTGTGTGATTTGTCATTTTGGGTTGTTGCTGGTTTGGTTTGTTTTTTGTTTTTTGTTATTTTTTTTTTTACTATAACCATTACTTCTGTTATCTTGGGATTTTTGCATGTGGGTGGATGAATGTGATGCTAAGCAGTTGAATCAGTTCAATGAGAACCCTGTGAGCTGCCAAATTAAACCGTGAACTCAGCAGGACGTGTTAAGTGTTAAGTGTTAAGTGACGACAGAAAATTTTCTCTTTAAACTAGGACAACCTGGCAATTGCCTAAAAAATTATGCTATGTCTATTCTTATGCCCTAGCATTCAGAGATATCATTCAGGCATCAAGTGATACCTAGCACTGAATCACTCAGAGGTGAGTGACTCTGAAACACTTCTTAAGGTAAGAGCTACTACAGGCACAGTACATTGGAGATTACCTAAACTACTGCAGGTGCCTTTGCTTCAGCACCTAGAGCTGCAGTACTCAAATGCAGATGGTGACATCAAGCTCTTCAGTATCCGCCCAGAATAATGCCCTTTATTTGCCTGAAGGTACATAATGCTGCTAATGATAGTCAAAGGCTCAGTTCTTCTAAGGCAGTGGCATTAGAGAGTTTCTGAAGTTGTACAGACTGCCTGAGAAGGGCAGCAGAAAAATAATAAATCTGGAATTGTTTTAGACTGATGACATTTTTTTTATGCTCAGCTTCAAGCAGAGACTGAGGACGAATTCCTTCATCATTTAGGCACATCTTTATATATCATATACTGACTCAAAATAAGTAAAAGCTTATCTTTCATTTAACAAAGAATATGCCTGGAAATGGAATGCCAGTATTTTTGGAGATTTTGTTCAGAATAAGCAGCCAAACGTTATGATGTTTACTCAGCCTCTTTGGTTTACAGCATGAGAACACAATTCCCATCAGATTTGAGGCATTTTTTTCATTCCTGTAGGTTAGAAACACAACAACTTCTTTTTATGATATCCAAACAAGACCATATTTGATCCAAAACAAAACCATATAGTCAAAAGTCAAAACATTTTGTACCTCAAAAATTAATTGGCTCTCATTTCCGTTACATTTGGGGTAAAAGCTTCAGTTTCTCCAGCCTTCCAATAGAAAAACATATCTCTTTAACTGCATCAGAAAATACCGACAAAAGAAAACAGAATAATTTGTTACCATAAATACAGGTGATACCCAATCTACCTGTTAAAGTCTGTAGATGAAAAGAAAAAAATATCCACATAACTGAATACCTCATTCTCTTTTTTAATACTTCTCAAGTGTCAACCCTCCTGAAACTCACTTGCAAAAATCAGACTGTGGGACTGGAGCTTTAGTTTGAAAGGAGCTTAGCAGATACAATCAAATATCTCCCATTCAAACTGGTGGTTACTTTGGATCTCTCTTAAATGGCAAACCCCTCAGATTAGGGACCTGGTCTCCAGGCCAGAAGGGTTAACAGCTTTTCATTAAAAGTAATAAGAAGAAGGTAATAGATGCAAAATTGGGAACAGCACTAGAAATTAAAAATTCCTGTGTCCCACCAAAAACTATAACATTTCTAGAGTTTTGTCTCAGCAAGCATTTAGGTCAAAATGTCTGAATGTTCTTTATTTCATGATAAATATGTCTTCATAATTCTTTACTGATTTAACAGGATACAAACATTAGAAAGATAGAGAACTAGTAGAATCAGATTATTTTGTCTTCTGTAGTATCTTGAAGTACAGGAGTCATAAAGCAGGATGGCAAAAAGACATTTTTCTACTCTTAAAATTAATAGCAGCTGGCTTTTCTGGAGGCAATCCCCGGTGGATCCTTAACCCCTATCTTTCCCGACAATTTAAAAAAAGCTTAGTAAAGGGTTGCTTTAAGTTTCTCGGAGTATGAACCGCAAAGTAACACAGCCAGATTGTTAAGAGACACCTCATTTACCCCGTTTACAACATATGCATCCATCTCATTTCTTAGCACAATTCATCAGAAGCATTTACAATGCTGTAGAAAAGCCTTACTGTGCTTTACGTTGGCATAGGCTGCTTCCCTCCCTTGTTTCTGTGGCAACATCACCCCTTTGTATACATGGGAAAAGTCACGTTCTCACATTATTTGCTGTACTTTCAGCCAGTATCTGAACACACTTCACTCACTGGCTGGAAACATGGAGGAGAGACTCAGCATCAGGTCAACAGCCAGATCTCCACAGGCCATGATGTCTCTACCATTGAAAGTCTGCCTTCAAACACGAGCAAAGCTGGAGAGGGGCACCACAGCCAGCACCAGCTGTCCTACAGCAGGTTCTCTCATTTCCACAGATGTAAGGCCAGGGAGCTACTTGGATACAGTTCTTTCAGTAATTATAGATGAGATGTTTTATCTCCAGAAAAGTGATTCACAGTGTAGGCAATACTGATGGCCAACCACATCAGCCTTTTCCTGGCAGGCAGCAACCTACTGGGAGAATCAAGGGCCAAAGGCAAATCCAGCCAGGCCCCAACTGTTAGGAGATGTCCATCGCAGACATCATAAATGTCACTACAAATCAAGACAAATTATTTGCTGAAAAATTTTACCATAATTGCTGTCTTATCCCATTTCTTTCCCTTTATGTTTTTCTAAGTCATCTCCTAGCTACTAAAGATTGACCTAGTAATCGCTGACAAAACAAAGCACAGTCCACATACTGTAATACAGATTAAATTTTCAGCCTGCCATGCAGTTACTCTCCTTCTCTTGGATGACAGCAGTTGTCAGTATCAAGGCTTTAGTGTGCCATCTGGTGGATTTTCAGCATCTGGTACATTTTGTTTGTGTACAAACCCAGTCATACAGCGATGCCTGATATACTGACAGGAGTATCTACCTTCTTTGGCCAATGCCTTTGTTAAAGAAAAAACAACATTCATCTTATCATCCCATATTTGCTCAAAATAGGTTTTTGCCTGAGCGTAATAACTTAATTCCTCTCATATTTCCAGTCAAATAAGTTTTTTACTTTACCTTTAGCTAGTCTTTTACATTGATTGATTTTATAGGTAATTGAACAGTGGCACTCTTAAAAAAAATTCCACAAAACTAGCCTAACAGAATTCCATATTTAGGCCACAAGTTGAGACCCTCAGTGACATTCAGATGTTTAATTTTCACCGACCAAACATGCTAGGATTAGACTATTTGGGATGAGGGTCAAAGATACTGAAGCAAACCTATTACCATACAACTTCAACCAAAACTGAGAGTTTGAGTACTGATTCTTCATCCTAAGTACCACAGCAACAACTGCCATTAAAAATCCTGCAGGTTTTTAAGATGCCACATGAAAAATGTGAAGTCAGCTGAAATATTTGGAAAAAAATCAGAGCACGAGTTTTCTACTGTAGCCACCTTTTCTTTGTAACTGTGAGGCATTTCTTCATTTCTCTTTTTTTATAGAGCACGAGTTGTGTGATGAGGAACCTGGGATGGATTCAATTTCATAATGCACAAAGTCCTTTGAGCGCACGGCCCTAAGAGGGAGCGTAACCTCTACTCCAGCACAGCACCACAGGCACTGTTCCACTCTGCACGAGACGCAGTGTATTCCATTGCAGCTAAGGCTTCCAGGATTTCAATGCTGGATGGAGGCTGCCCTCTGAATGAATGAGTTGCAAGTGCCACAAAAGAGCATGAATGGGCAGTTGGACAAGGCTTCTACCCAACATACGATGTCAATTCAGAAACCTGGATTGAAGATGGCAATAACTGTGTGGGAATAAAAGAAAAGACCAGCTGAGAGGTGCTGGATATGTGGCTGTTAAGGAATCTGCTTACAGGAGTCTGGCCTTCTTTCCATAAAGAAAAAACAAGACAAACACAGATAAAACAGAAAGGAAAAGAACAGCAGTGATTGAAAATGCAGCTTTTGTTTTTGGTCCCAATTGTTACTGGCAACCTGACCGCTAGAGGAAAACAGGCTCAGCACAGATTTATCAGCCACTGTGAGACCTGGCAAACATACCAACGCTGTGCTGTTTTAGACATTGATGTTAGCTGCCTTTTTGGACACAGGCTTGCTGTAGTGCTGCTAAAAGGTCAGCTGAGACAGACTGTTTCTAAAATGAAAGCTAACATCAAGAAGTGAAAAGAAGATACACAACTAGGGAAGAAAAAGAAGACAAGAAATGAATGTGAGGATATTGGGATTTAAGTGTTACAGCCAGGTGGTTTTCAGAACTGAACTGCGACTGGGGGAGGTGGCAGTTGGACTGAGATTCCTGTCTTTGGTCAGGACATCTTTTACAATCAGGGAATGAATGAAAGCCCAAGTCATAAGATGGGGTTGAAGTCTCCAGGAGAATGCAAGACAATGCCACTTTTGGGACAGACGGGTTATGTTGCACCAGCAAGCAGTAAGACCTGACAGGTGTAGATTTGCAGAGAAAAACAGCTGTGCTGGGATCAGGTATCTATACTACAAGTTTAAAGGAGGTTATTTTGAATTAGCTCTGGCCTGACCCTACAGACTAAATGACCATTAGGATTTAAAGTTCATTCTCCAGATCACTTTAGCCTGAGAGGAAACCTGGAAGTCCCAAGAGCACTTGCAATGGTAGTCAAAGCAGAGTATCAGGGATAAATGGAGATTCAATCAGAACGTGCAGACCTGATCTCAGCTAAAGTACCTACACAAGGCCATAGCCCCATCTGCCTTGGGGAACAATTCTTGGCTTCCAGGCCAAGTGGTGGCACGGTTGCTAAAACACAAATTTCTTTAAAGACTACTGGCCTTGTCCATGTAGTTTAGGGTTTAGCCCAGCCCAGTGTAGATCCCACAGAGTATCTGTAGGCTTTAAGACATTATTATTTTGCTGTAGGTTTTCAATTTAGAGTGCCTGATATAAAGCAAAAAAGAATTTGCAGCCTGCCAGAGTGAGATTTTCTGTAGGCTGCCAAAAAGCGCACGTGCTGCAGGCTCCGGGGCACAGCACACACAAGTAGGCAGTCTTCTGGGGACAGAATTCCGTGGGGATAACCCCAGACTGCTGCAGGAGCAGAGGGAGGGAGCCCTTCTGGCACCACCTTGTCCAACATGCCTACAGGGAGAAATAGAAAAGTCCACATTTTTATTCATGCTGCCTTTCCACCTTACTCTGTGCTCTTAAAGGGGCAGTTAGGTTTTTATTACCCCGGTTAATGCTGGGCGCATTCCTCTGTCCGTTATATGTTCTCACTGCAAACAAAATCCAATCATAAATAAAAGTTATAAAATGTATGTTTCATTTAGGAATAGAAGTAGATGTAGTTATTGTCTACAATAATTATTGTCTACAATGTCTATTGGTTAAGGTCTTTAACCAAGACTGAAAGCACACTGCTAGAATTAAATATGATCTGAATTGATGAAATAAAAAATAGAGATATTTCATCCAGAAAGCTGAGAGCATATAACATACAATTAATTTCAACAGACATTAAATACCTCACAGAATTAAAGCCACAAGAGAATACAGATTACAGTAGTCCAAGACATTTTCTCTTTCAATATTGCAAGTTCAGTCTGACATCTGAAAGCCGTTTTTATGTCCGTTCTTTCACACTAATCCGACTTTACTTGCAGTAAAGTACTGCAAATTATACCATTTGTTTTACCTGTGAAAACTTACAACATTCTGCCTTAGCAGTACGTTCGGACAAAGAAAAAATTCTGGTGATGTAACAGTTTAGTAGCTTTGAAGGCTTTTGCATCACTTAACATTTTCATGGGAGTTCAAGGATTTCTGATACATGATGTAAGGTTGTTTTCATAAAAGAACAGCGTTTCTGAGGCCCCACAGCATAAACGGAATTTCAATACCTTTAATGAAATTGAGATCTCAGAAATTTATTTTTACAACTCTCCGTGTGGATTCAATCAGTTTGAAAGTGTACATTTACTAAAACAAGTTAAGCTGATATAAATTATATTTAAAACAAAGAAGGAATACTTTTTTCAAGGTTTTGCACCAGCTCAGTTAAATCAGTTTAAAATCAGCTCTTAAGGCAATACTACGCAACTTTGTGCTCATTGGAAGTCTGACTTTTCTGAACAAAGTCTTTACTAACAGCCACAAGTTCCACTGGTTGCAACAAAATAAGCCTTTTTTTTTTTTTTTTTTTGCTATTACTGAGTCTCACTTTGTAGGTGATCTGCAATGTACAGTGCACCCGCATCCCTTTTAATGATTTTTGTAATTTTATCTTTCTTCTTTTACCTTTTAACATGTGCTTAATGAAGTGTTACAAAATTTCTCACGTACAAAATAGACTCAGGCCCTAGCAACAGAAAACAAATTCAAGTCTTATCGTTGCCATACAGAGGGAACACCATTCAAGGTTAATTTGACACCATAACGGTATCTTTTGTCTAAATGACGAAATGTTCGATTTAAGTTCACGATGACATCGTAACACAGCGCTTTATCTAAACTACCAGATGTTTGGTTTAGGTTCACGGGGCAACTGGAGGCAGGAGGGGGACATTCCATGCAAAACCAGTTGGAAAGCGAAAATGAATCATGCCGGTATCATCTGAAGAGGAAGGAAACGGTGCGCCTGAGCGGCGGACACGACGCGTTACGGAGACAAACCGCTGCTCGCAGGTGCTGCCACAGGCCGCCCCATCCGCCCAGGGCTGCCGCCAGAGGGGAGAAAGGCGCCGCTGGGCGGCGGGAACCCGGGGGGCCGCAACCCCGGCCCGCGGGCCCTGGGACACGGGGATACCCCGGTACCCGCACGGCCCCGCGCTACTGGCATACTGGACCAGCCAACGCGCCCCGCCGCCGGAGCACCCGCCATGACGGCCCCTCACGCCGCACTCGGAAGCGCGTCACTCCCGGCGGCCGGGACCCCGCCACTCCGCGCCCCCGCCCCACCGGATGGTGCGTGACGCCATCGCGCCGCGCCGCGCGCTGCCGCCGCCGCCCGCAACATGGCCGTGGCGGGGGAGCTGCCGCCGCCGCTCGCCGCGCCACTGCCGGCGGCCGCCGCCATCCCCTCCTTCGCCGTGGCCCGCGGCCTGGTGGGGCGCCGCTACTCGTGCCTGGTGGTGGCGCCGCACCGCAGGCACGTCGCGCTGGCGCCGCGCTACCTGGGCCGCAAGCGCACCGGCATCCGCGCCCAGCTGGACGCCGAGCTCCTGCGCTACTCGGAGAGGTGCGGCCGGGGAGGGGGCGCGGCCCGGCTCGGGGACGCCTCAGCCCGCCCGGGGCCCCGCCTGGGCCCGCCGCGGCCGGCGGGAGCGACCCCCGCCCCGCCGGTGGCCCTCCCCGGCCTGGCAGCTAACGGGGGGTGTGTGGGGTTGTGTGTGTCCTTTCTCCTCCTTCCAGCCTTCAGGGTGTGCCGGTGGCGTACGACAACATCAAAGTGGTGGGCGAGCTCGGGGACATCTATGACGACCAAGGGTTCATCCACCTGAACATCGAGGCGGACTTCGTCATCTTCAGCCCCAAGAAAGGGAAAAAACTGAAGGTATGTGAACGCGCTGACGCCTCACGGCGCGGCTTTCTCATGAAGTAATCACAGCTTGTCTTATCTCCGTCATCATCGGGGGTCTGGGACTTAGGTGTAGTTATATTTTAGTTTATATTAGTAGTTTGCTCCTGTAGGAGTAGTTCAGTAGCGGTTTGTAGCAGTAGTTTTTATTTTCATTTATCTGTTCTCTCCGTCCTTATGTTTGTTAAATTTATATATAATGTTTGCATATTAAAACATTGCATTATAAGTGTTACATATTATTAAATACTATATCATAATTTTGTATATCATATATATTGATGCTTCTTTCTGAAGAGCAGATAATTCTCAAACAGGAGTGTTTGTTCTTATTTAATAGTGGCAGAAATGTTTAGGATGTTCGCGTGAGTTTATTTCCTTCCAGTACAAGAGCAGTACATCGAGTTGAAGCCTGCCTTTTAGTCAAAGGAAATGTCTGACAGACAAAACACCTCGGAGCTTGTTAACACCCTTGCGTCATACTTGCAGGAAAAATAAGTTGAGAGTTGGCTTACATTCGTTGTTGTGCCATACCTTTTGCAGTGTAGCTTGTGTCTTTCTAAATGTGATTAGGAAATGGGTGGCTCCTCTTGCTAGGAAGAGAATGGAAAAGCGCTCAGTATCTTTCATTCATCATTGGGAAAAACAAAGGTGAATAACCTTTGACGTACGAATGTGTCAGAACCGGACTGAGTGGAGTACTTAAGAGCTTTTTATGTGTCAACTGTCTCTGTAGCAGCTAAGTAGTGCTGTGCCAGCATGAAGGCCGTTTTAGGCAAGTGAATCAGACTTAAAATGGCTTTAAAGCAAAGTTGATGGCTGTAATGTGAGGTAAGAGTTACCCGTTCTATTCAGGTACTCACTGTGGCTAAAAATCATGTTTTGACACTCTTTCTCTTGCAGATAGAGGTTCATTTCTATTTTGGGAGGAACTGTAGGAAGAATGGCTTAGATTGTAGTGAAGAAGAGTTAACTTATTTGCTAGATAAACTGACCTTTTAAGTCTTGTCGAAAAGTGTCCATATATGAAATCAAATATATATCATGTATGCATATAAAGGGATGATCTCTCCTGTACTTAATATAACATTCTTTTTCCTTTTTAGGGTATAATTAATAAAGTGGCCCCTAGTCATATTGGCTGCCTGATACATGGATGCTTCAATGCTTCTATCCCCAAACCTGAACAAATGTCGATTGTACAGTGGCAAGAACTGGGTTTAAAAATAGGGGATGAACTGAAATTTCAAGTATTGCACTTGGATTCTGATGCAGCTGGGGTGTTCTTCATTCGAGGAGGACTCACTAAAAGCAGGTGCTGTGCCATACTAGAGAATATTTTAACTGTTTTAATGGGCTTGTTACAAGCTAAATGATTTGAATTAACATCTTAATCTTTCAGCTTTCTCTGTCTATATATAGGCTTTGTTAGTTATCTTAAGCTAAATTTTCTGGTGTTAAGGACTTGCATGGAGATTTTTTCTGGAAGAATAAAAATAGTTTGGTTTTTCTTAGCTTTAAAAATCTAAGTGTGCTGACCTGTAAATTGGTGATTGCATGGATAGTACATGTTCATGAAATGTATAGAATGGTTGTGTTTATGAATGTGCATAGGCTTTTCAAGTGAAAAACACTCAATTCCTGAACACAAAGTTTATATTTGTATTTACACACACACGTGTTATATAACCACAAAGGGCTCTATGAGGATGGCATAAATGCTTGCTGAAACATGAGGATATACTTGGTCTCAACGATGATACAAGAAAATGCATCACCTTCCTTTTGCTTATACCTCTAAATTTTTAGAGCAGCTTTCTAAAAATCTTAATAGTGATATCTTTAAAAAAGTTAATTCAGATTTTTTTTTTTAATGGTCATTTTCAGAGCAACTTTTTTTTGTCAACATGGCTGTGTTTGTAATTAAACGTGAAATATGACTACTGCTGACAAAATCATAAGATTTTGGGTGTTGTTTGGTTTTTTGTGGGTTTTTTCATTTTTTTTGTTAATCTGGAAGGATGCCCTGGATTGTTTCAGTGAACTTACAATGAAACTTAACGATTTTGTCCTCAGTGCCTCTGGAGTCATCTCCTCCTCCATGATTTTTAACTGCATTCTTTCCACATTTGTCTTCCTAGACATTTTCTCCAGCGGTCTCAGTTGCAAGGTACCTGCTGGGTTTTTGGATTTTGTTTGGCTTTTCTTTTTTTTTTTCTTCTTTTTTTTTGGCTCTTCTGGCATCACCTTTGTTTTAACTGTATAGACTTCAGCAAGGCAGATGCTTGGTAAAACCAGCAGTGTGTCTCATGTGTGATTAAACAAGCTGTTGGCTGTGCATCCTTGTGAATAACTTAAAAAAAAGGTTTACTACACAATGTGTAATTGTGAGTTAGTGGATGAAGGAGTACCAGAACAGAGGAAGTATCAGAATGGTCTGTAGAGCATTTTAGAGAAGAAATTTAGGCTAAGATTTGAAAGAGAATATTGATTCTGTGGTAAGAAGGAAGCTAGTCAGGTAATAGAAATTAACTCGAACGTATTAAATTGGCTTTATGACTTTCTGAAACTTCAGTATCATGTTCTCTATTTTTTTTGTTTTTAGCAAATGCTTATCTTTTACCTACTTGGTATAAATACTGTGTTTTAGCCAATTTTGACATCTCACTGTGTGAGATGCACTTCAGTGTCTCCACTTCAGCTTAGTTAGTATATTTCTTTACAGCATGCAGCCCAGACAATCTGAGACCATCACTGACAGTACAAATGGAGGTGAAATTCAAAAGCTTGACCACCAGGAAAATGGCTTCAATGACTCTGGGGGAAATAATGTCACAGAGGAGCCTCAAGGTGAGATGGATAACACTGGGGGGGGAAATGCAGAAGAGCAAAGTGTTGATGCTGTGAATGGAGTATGTGATGATAAAAACAAGAAGAAGAAGAAAAAGAAAAAACATAAGCAAGAAGAACAGGAGCATGTATTGCCTACCAGTGACTCCAGTGGTTACCAAAGTGACCATAAAAAGTCAAAGAAAAAGAAGCGAAAGCATTCTGATGAAATTGAAGAAAGTGAATTATCTCAGCCGTCACAAAAACCCAAAGCTAAAAAGAAAAGGGTCTGAAGTTTGAAGTACCTTTTCTGAATAAATTTCAGACATTTTTTATGAGCTTCCAATAAAATCCCATTTTCAAAATGTATATGTATATTTCTTTACTAAACAGTCTGCTGTGCTAGGAGGGATGATGTTTGTGTGCGTATGCACACCAACAGCTTTAAAGGCAGGAGCTTTTAAAAAAGTGATAGAAGAAACAGGATAGAAGCAATACATGCCTGTTTTATTTAGTGGAAAATAAAGCACAGAGGAGCAGTGGAATGTAATTACAGGAACACATGTATCGTCTCTGTGTCTGCTTCCCGGTTCCATGCAGTAACCAGTAGCTAGTTGTGATCTTTGCTACTCTAATTCCATCTTTGCTGCTCAGTGTCTTGATTTTATAAGAGTAGATTGGGCTTACCTTTGGGGTTCTGGGAAATAAACCTGAATTCCCAGGGGATGGGAAGAAGTTTTTTTGTTTTTAAATTGTACTAAGGGCTCATGAATGCCTGTGAATGAAACTGCAGCCTGAGTTAAAGGTTAAGCAAACTTTTGAGTGTCTTGGATCTTTCAAAACACTTTTTGCAGTACTCTGGGAAAAGCAGTATGATCAGTTGATTTAGAGCAAGCAGGGAAGACAGGAGATTAATGTAATCTACTGTAATGAAGTACCGCTTATGGGTTAGAATACCACTGAGATATAGGCTCATAAAGCAGTTGGTAATGGGACATACTTTGTTAAAGTTCATTTTTAGGCATCAAGGTCATTGAATTCAGTTTTCTTTTAAAAAAAAGTGCAACTCCAGACCTTTTGTGCTAATTGTAACTTTGAAGCACTGCTGTGGAATAGCAGGTACCTGCTGTCAGTATTTTCCAAGCTGTTGGAATTAATGTTAGTGGAAATTTCTGACAATGGAAGGATGACAGACAAATGCTAACAAGCGTGCCTTTATTAAGTAATTTTCCTGTATGATAATTTTTTATCAGTATTTTTGGTTGCAGCTCTTTTTTATTGTGGGGGGTTCTGGGGAGAGCTCCAAACTTGCCAAGACAAATCTAAGTTTCTGCTTTCCAGGCTTGATGGCATGGCAGTACATCATAGGCATTTTAAAGTTATTGTAACACCATAAAGAGCCAAGTTAAAGAGTTTTTGAAGACCTATAAGGTGAGCAGAAGACCTATAAGGGCAGCAGAAACTTCCGTATATCCTCTCTTGCATTCTCTTCAGCATACTTGATCTTGAAACCAGTTTCTGGACAGTCCTGAGATGAAGATGAATTGTCCCTGTTGTGTTTCTACATGTGACAACGCTGACACATGAATTACATACAATTTCATGGATGCTGTCGGTCTGTCCGTTCTTTGTGTACTGAGTGTTGCAGAGATTAAACACCACAAGTTGCACCCTAACGTGCTTAAAATTTAACTACACGGGACAGGCTGAAGGTTGGGGTATAATTTATAGTCAGAAATTATCTGTTAGCTCCCCCTCCTCCCTGGTTTTTTTTTAATGGATTGATGTAGAGGGAAGAAGGAAGATAGGTAGGTATGGATGATATATCAGAGAGGAGGATAGCAAGTGCAGATATATTTTGTTGATGCCCATGGGAATAGAAGGATGGAGGAAGTTGTTACCGCATATGAACCGAAGACTGAGAGTCGTGACTTCATCTGTTAGTCCTTAATAATCATTGTAGCTCACTTTCCCTTTTAGGGAAGGGAAGCACATCTCCAGCAGATGTGCTGTTGGTGACTGCGGCATGAGCCAAGCCCCACCAGTTCACAGAACCAGCTTGTAGCACCAAGATTTTGTCTTGCTCTGTTCTAGCTTTTCCTCAGTGTGAAGAGAAGGGAGATGTTCAGGGAGGAAAAACTGAAGTTGCAACTAACGAACGTCCCTGCCCATTGCAGGGGGGTTGGACTGGGTGACCTTTGAAGGTCCCTTCCAGCCCAAACTGTTCTTTGATTCTGTGAATCAATTAACATATAGTATAAATGCTTTCAGCACTTTGCAAGCTCTTTTTTTGACTTTTGCTGCTTTACCATTCTCATACTGAAAGAGAATTGCCTACTGTAATTCAACAAACTATGCAAGCTGGCTTTTTGAGGATATTAAGCAGCTTTTCTGAAAGCCTAATGTAATCTGTCTCAGTTTTGGGCCTTATTTAGAGGCAGGATTTTTTTGGCACACAAGTGTGGCCAGCACCCTCTTGTACCATATTTTTTGGGTTTCTTCCTTGACTTACAACAGAAGAGAGCAATTAAAAAATAAATTAAATGCAGAAGCTGGCAACTTATGATTGTTGAACAAGGTGTTGCTCCAATGTTGCAAATGCTAAAACATGTTACATTAAATTCTTGCTAGGTTAATATGGCAATAGCAACTGTAGTACAAAAGAAAATTGTAGATTCCTTTGCCTGACAATTGTACAAAGTAGTTGACTTTCTGCTGCTTTGTGTCTCTGGAAGGGGAGAAGTGAAGAAAAGACTTGAAAAGGGAAAAAAAATGCTTTTCGGAGTTGGAGCCAGCATTGGCAGCCTCAGAGCTGCACTTTTGATGTTGCTGTGGACACTGTTTCAACATTAACTAAATATGGCAAGAAAACTTGGATTTTCAGAAGTGAATTATCTCTCTGTTTGTGACTGTAAATCACTTGTCTTTGTTTTTTGTCCACTTAAAAAAACCCTAAGATTTTCCAATGCTTGAAATTAACAAAGGGAAGAAGCTGAACCTGACACTTTCCATAAAAGTTTCTCTGAAGTTTGATCATTATAAATGTTTAGCTTTCTGCGGTCCCTTGGACTACAGAGGAAGAGTTGTATTGAATTTTGAGTTGGGCCAAGATTTTTGAGTATCGAGAACAAACATTTGTAAAGCTTCCAGTGAGGCCAGGTGACTTCGTATTTGTTTGCACAGCCCTTCTGTTCCTTTTTTTCAGAGTGCATTCTAGTACAACTCACTTCTGTCACACAGCGAAGAGAAGGTTAGAAGGTAAAATTGTATTTTGTTCTATAACTATATTGAGAGTTACACCAAGGTAATTATCAGGTGATCTAGAGAAAACATACACTGTTTTTCCTGTTGTAACATTGATTTGGCAACAAAGCTAGTATTCACTGCTGCCTGTGGTTGATATTCTTTTGTCTGTATTATGAAAAATGTAGTTCCAACTTAACCAGCTATAATAAGTTTCTAAAGCAGGGACTGCTTCTTTGTAGTATTATAAATATTTTGATTCTGCAGACATGTTTCTCAGTGTATTGCGTGTCTTTGGCAGAAGAGCAAGCGGTCTTAGAAGAAAGTATTTTTAGCTCTCTTTACAACAATTGTTTTGTAGTCTCCGAAACTTGCAATGATCTGCAGTGTTAACTTTTGCTCTTTGTCTTTTCCTTGTTTCTCTTAGAAACAAGATCTGTGCTTTTGACTTGGCAGTTTTCTGCTGCTTAAAATACGCAGCCCAGACAGCCCAGTGGATGAGCTCTAGGGAAAGGATTTTTAAAAGGGCCTGAGTAAGCTAGCTGCCTTTTGGAAAACATAAGCCCTGATCAAATCTGCCTCTGAATAAACAGTTTGTCTTTGGAAGCATCCCAACCTTTGGTAGCCCTCAGACAGTGCAGACCTTTGCTGTAAAAAGCAAGAGGGTAGTTACATACCCAGACTGTTGGAGCTGTATTTTTTCCCATATACCTACGAATAAGTTATGTGATCTGATGCTCTCGGGATTATTAGGGTTGACTATGAAAAGTCTGAAACAGTTTCATTCTAATAAGGCATATATTTTTCTCACCATATTGTTGATTCTATTCTGCTATTTAGCTTCCAGAAGTTCTGTAATTTCAATAAAGCCTGAAGAACTTCAGTAACCAGTAGACTTAGTCTGTTTATAGGGAGAAGATACTTAGTCTTCTGGATTCATGTGAACAAAAATAGGGCTGAAAATCAAGCTTTGCACTTCTCCAACATGGTCAGTAAAGATTTTTCTGTCCTTTATCATGACTAAGTTAGAGGGTTATCATTTTTTCATAACTAAGTTAGAGGGTTAAATTCAGCTCTTAAGTCTTGTAGCAAGCTGATCTGATGTTAAGCAATTGGGAGCAATTGCAGCCTGGCAATGGCTTCAAGTTCCCTGAAGCCAACTGTCCCAGGCAGATAGTAGAGATGTGTAAGAAGGAATGAGTTTTAGTTTTCCCACATTAAGGATCCCTGCTCCGAGTCATTGAATACATAGATGATCTCCTCCCATTTCCCAAACTGATATGTCTATAGTGTATCATTGCTGCTGGAACATTTCTGTTTTGGCCGAAGACAGTTCAACTCGACAAAGACTTCTTTGAGAAATCTACCTACAGAAACAGCTAACCTGAACTTTCTGTACAGAAGGTGAGTGAACTGCAGCATTTCTTAGTACCTAGCAAAGAAACCTTATGAACAGAGGAAAGAATTTGGGTACAAGGCTCATTATCAATACCTTCCTCTTCTGTGGGTTATGTTAGTGTATTTTGTATGACTAGAAGGTTGAGCTGTGACCTTTGATCTCTGAAGCTATATGATATTTATTAAGAACGGAAGTACCAAGATATGACTGACTATTGCACTTCAGAGCTTCCTTGCTCCTTATGCCCTGTGCTGCTGCTTCCTTTGTGCTTTCTTTCACTGGTGCCTTTGGTGTATGGGAACGTCTCTAAGAATATTTGTACTACACCTGAAATATGATTCCCCATTCAAGAGCAGGATTTCATTGTGCTGCATAAACCGATTGAGGAGAACCGTGTGTTTAAGAAGCTTTGCTAAGAGCCAGTCTGTAAGTACTGTGTTGCTTAGAAGTTCACATTAGGTATGGTCGATCCACTAGAAGTTTGGGCACTGAAAGAAGCAGATCTTTGTCAAATACCTTGACTTGAGTTGCAATTAAGGTTGCATTCAGAAATGATATTGCAGTTCTGTCTGCAGTGACCAGTGAGCATGACTTCATTGCAATACATACAAACACAGCACACACAACTTCTGCTGAAGACTTGGGACCGCAGCGATTAGTGGAATGCAGGCTGTGCAAGTATGGTCCCAGATTTCATTGGAAGCATTTTGTCAAAAGTGGTGTGGAATAACTCCCACTAATTCAGGAACATGGCTGAAGTCAGTCTCGTCATGTTTTCAAGGAGAGTTGGACTGAGCTACAGTTGGCCTTGATGAAGTCAACGGGTTAGGCTTGTTTATTACTGTGTATGAAGACACAGTCTGTGCTTTTATTTTCTCACAATAAAAGCGTTAGTGTATGGATAAATTAAAAATTTTTTATGGATCAGTCAAACCAACATTTAAAAGCTGAACTAAAAAGAAAGGCAAATTTATGCTGCAAGAGTAATCATTAATACCAACATCAGGAGAAATAAAACAGAGTCTTAGAGGACTATTAAAGTTTTGCATCAGCTCCTTTCATGTTTCAGATAACAAACCGGTGCCATCTGACCCTCTTTTATGACAATGCCACTTTATTACATTTGTGCTTGAAGACTTGTTTGTTCTCCAGGGATTTGGTCAGCTCTCCGTGGACTCAAAGATGACCAGTTTTTTGAAGCACTTTCCTAGAAGGGCAGCTATTTGTCTCCCTGCTGGAATGAAAAAAACAACCACCCCAAGAACAAAACAAAAAGTGCACAGATGGTGTAGGTATTTGTAGTTTCTTCATGGACCTTGTTGACATTAGCTTGTGGCTTTGTGAAGAGGGGCACACCTTTGCCTCTGGTGTGTCTGCATTCTACACAGAGAAGCAGTTGAGGACCTCTGCCTTTCAAAGAAATTCCATATATTGCGGCTAAAAATACATATATGGAACATCTGCACTGGTGATGAATGGGATGTGCTGATAACTTGTTTTGTTGTGATTTTCTCATTTTTAAGCTGAATTTAGCATAAGCAGCCTACTTTATGTCTGTTATTCCTAAATCCCATATTTTCCAAGTTTTCTCAGAGAGGGGATAATTCCCGTTTCATATGCATGATTTCAAAATTAATCTTTTCATTTAGGATAGACATCAGTCAAACTTGAACTCTTAGTTTCCTTGGGCAAAGTGAATGATATTATGGACACTTGTAAGGTTTCTGAAGTAAAGTGTAAATGTATTATAGATTTAAGTGCTTTTGCAAATTCATATTTTACTTACCAAAATATGCAGATGCTCACAGATTAGTTCTGTAGTCATTTGTATTGTGGTTATTTCTATCTCATTTCAATGCCTGGTTTGCAAAAACTTTGTCAGAAATTATCCCAAAATAGAGCCCAGCATCATCATTGTTCACTGCTGATTTATATTTTTCCTGTAAATCTGTGGTTGTGCAATATTATGATGACGAATGTAAGGACAAGCTGTTGCAAATAACTTTATATCTTCCTATTAACTAAGTGTAGCAAATGTCTTTTTTCAGGCAAAACAAATTTCCCAAAGGCTGTTCTCTCATTTTATGAACAAGTGTTAGAAATAGAAGAGTAATTACTGTATTTGTGAGACAGGCATTCAAATTTCTGAATTGTACGTGAAAGAAAAGGTAGTTGAAAGATGTTGACAAACTGGATTGAATTCAAATACCAATTCAGCAATAGGAGAGAGCTCTGTTGCATGAAGGAAGAATAAAAAGATTGCCAGTTTTTAGCCAAATAGTAGCTGTGGATGTAAAGTGGAAAAAAAAAAAAGACTGAATACCTCTGCAGTGTCTTGCCACGAGAGTTCTTACTGGGCTTGAGGTAGGTGGCAGTCTTAAACACTGTCCGGCTGCAGTGCAGCAAGGCACTTCAACATCACCAGTGAGGGACCATAGACACAAGCAGCGTTTCTTCATATCATAAGGATTATGTGAAAACTTGGTGAAGGATTCTTTCTCTCAGTATTTTTACATTGAAAGCTTCTAATACTATAATGACAAATGCAAGAAAGGAAAAAAACATTTTGACTTCCTGTAGCATTTTTAGTTTGGTGATGTTGGTTTTTTTTCTTGCCTCTGAGCAGAAACTGTTCTGTAAATAATTTTTCTAGTGGTTAGGAAAACTTGAGTACAGAGAGTTCTGATACTTCAGGTTTTGTTTGGGTTTTATTACTATTACGTTTATTTATGGCTACACTTTCTTTGTTTTTTTACTGCAGCACACTTTGGAAAATGGTCTTAGAAAATTAAATGAATTTATGGAAAACTGACTAGGCAAGCAGGATTAAAAAAAAGAGCAGACACTCAGGATTTCTTCATAAACCCAAAGTACAAAGGATAAAATTTCAGTTCAAGAAAGTTTTTAAAATTTCAGAATCTGTCCTGAGAATAGAAGGAAACTTGAAGAGTTCTCTTTAAAGGCATTTCTCTCTCCTCTCCACTAAGCATTTTCAGTCCATTCAAAATGCTTCTGTAGTTTTTGGAAATGTAACATGACATATTTAAAATGTGTGAATAGTCATTTCAAATAGAGAACTGTACCATTCTGGGCATATGAATTACATTGTTAGGTAGGGAACCAAACGTTTTTTTCCTCCCAATTAATATTCTGGTGAAATTGGCTGAATTTGTTGTTTGTTTGGTTTTTTTTTTAAATGTGTCAGAATATGATTCCAAGAAAACTACTCTGATCCACTATGAATTTGCACTGGGTACATCAAATCAATGTAGGACGTGGAGAAGTCTGGCTTGCAGAAGGGTTCTGCCTGTTCTCATGCAATGCCACATGGTGGAGTATTGCTTCTTCTGTCGGGCTTTTTCCCCGCATCTGTCATCTAAAGGACTCAAAACTTCTGTGAACTGGTATTTGATGAGAGGAAGTTTCTGGTGAATGTTTTACCTTCGGAGCATGACTCTCTATTAGTGCTGTGCTACTGGAGCAATTACAAAGCCCCTTGTCAAAAACACTAAATGTTCTGAATGACAAAGGACGCCTCTGCACTTTGTTGTACTTTCTGATTGCTACTGTTCCACCCTTGGACTACATTCATAAAGCCTCTTTTAAATTAATAAAGTCAGTGAGAGCCTGCAGACCTGTTCCATTCCCTCCTTTGTGACTTAGCAGAGTACTTCTGTATTACAGTTGACTGTAAAGAAAACTTGTTTGTTTGGGTGGAAAGTGAACTAATATGTAAAGCTGCATTTTTTTATCTATATGATATTTCAGCAGGTTAAAATATAATACAGCCACAACAGAGAGAGCTAGTGAGCTAATTGAAATAAGACTGGAAGAAACAAACAGAATTTGTATGCGTTCTGTGTTTCAGCATCAAAACCTTTGCATCTACCTTAGCTGCTGCGACCATGTTAGTGTAGTTAATTTTCTAGTTTTCGTTTATCTTGAAGTGCATATTTCATATTTCAGATTCTTTACTTAATTTGGTTGTATAAGAAAAGAGACTTAGGTGACCATGCTGTGAATACAAGCTCATGCAAATATGATGATCTGTAGGTGCATTTCTTTGTCCTTCCTTAGTAAACTTGTAGTTATTGGCCAGTTTAGACTTCTGTCTACTTAGCTGAAATACTGAATTCCTATAAGTTTAATGGAAATGAGTTGTTGCGCAGAGGAGAGAAACCATATTAGTTCCCCTGTTTGAAGAAAAAGCAACCTGAGTTCAGCTGTGGTGAGCCCTAATCATCTGGACTCCATGGCAGTGGGAAAAGCTTCTGGCAGAATTTTTGCACGTTATTAGGCATGAGGGGATGGGGAGGGAGGCATCCTTAGCTCTGGTGCTGAGGAAACAACTTGGTTTTTGTCTTTACTGCACTTGGGTTTTTTTAAAACAGGTAATTATTTTGTGTTTATTCACACCTCTGTTTGTTCTGGGTTTGCTGGACAGTAATCTGTTCTCCTTTGCTTACATGGGACAAAGAGGCTGAAAAGTCCATGTTAGTTCATCAGGGCACTTTAATTTTCATGTAAGGCTGCTGTTAACCAGCAAAAGCTCAGTATTGATCATGTGAAGTCTCAGTGGCTGAATGTAAGACCTGGACTTAATATTTTAAAGAGTTAATTGAAGGTGGGGGAATGTTTCTGTGTACTGCCAACCTACATAGGCTGCTGTGCTGTAACAATGCCACCTGTAGGCACATTTGAATTAAATTAATGTAAAAAGGGTGACATGAGATTACACATTTAGCCCTGTGCACTATACCAATCACAAAGTTCTGGCAGTTGAGATCATAACCCATTTGACTGCACTGAACTACATTAATGTGCTTAATTATGCTTTTTCTTGTTCTGGGTAAGGGCGTCTTAAGTGCATCTCTGTAGAGCTTCACTGGGAAGGTTAAAAGGCATCTTAATCCTGCTTGGCATGTTGAGTGGTGTTCCCACTATACCTGAACGTAAACCCATGTGTTTTACATGTAAGCAACGTACCCGTTACAGTCTTGCGGAAAAGGTGAATAATGAAATCTTTACCTCTAGTAAAGAATGACATTTTGAGAGCAAAGTGAGTTCTGCTTATGGAATGGTTGTGGGGATTTGTCTTTGGGGGAGATTTCAGGCTTGCATCCTTTCTTCATGTGGGGACTCAAAAGCGTCATAGACTCTGCCATGTGTGTGGATCTTGGGGATAGAAAATGCGTCTATGCTTATGGTATGTCTGTACTCTGGAGTGGATGTTTATTGCTACATCTGGCTCGGATTGCTTCAGACTTAGTAATGAAAAGTATCCATTGACTTAATTTGGGAATTGCATGATTTTTAAGGTTAACTATAGAGTGGAATTAAGGGGATTTTCTAAAATTTCAAATATAAAAAGGCTAATTTATAACTTTAGAGGCAGCATTGAAATAATAGCTTTCCGCTATGAAAGAGAGCTAATGGCAAGTAATGGAACTGTGCACTAGACTATGGAAGGCATTCACAGTGCTTTCTATTTGGATGGGATATTAAAATTAGTGTAGGACTCTATGAAGAAAAGCAGACTGTGTGGGACCAGTGTTCATGCAAATCTGTTTATTAAAATCCTAAAAAATAGCAGCTTTTCTTTGACAGATACCATTCGTGCTTAAAGACTTTGATTGTGTTGGTCTCTTAAAAAGTGCCTTTCACCACTGAGCCGTTTCATCTGCTCTTAGTTTTGTAAATAGTCTTTAGTGCTAGCAAATTGGCAGTGTTCATTTATTTTCAGGTACAAAATTTAATCCAAACCACTTCTTTTTCCCTTTGTCTGAGTTGGCAGATATTGTGTTTGGAAAAGCTTTGCACACAAATTAAAAGGAGAGTAGTATCTTCACTATTTCAATATAAAATTAATAACCATTTGTGAGATCAGTATGAAAATATTGTTTAAGTGTCAAAAAAAGCAATTTCTTAGCTTTGCGTGTCTGTGCAATTCATGTAGTATGATTCATAGGACTATGCAGCAAGGCCAAGATGGGGAATAGCAGAGCTTCTCATGAAGGCCTGAAGCTTAAGACAGGAGGGTACGGTTAGGAGGTCACAGGAGAGTAAAACTTTGATCTCAGTCTGCTCTTTTTACCATAACAGATCAATCTTATCAGTTTTGGAAGAAAAAGAAGTGGTGTCATCTTAATATTTTCTGCTAATTTAGACTGAATGTCCTACAGCATTATTTTGGCACTGTGCTAGTGGTGTGTCAGCTGTCTCCAGGGGCCCTCGTCAAAAGCAGAGGAAAGTCTCCTGCTGTGCCAATACTGTAAAATAAATAACATTCTCAGAAGATTCATACAGAGCTGGAGCACGGAGTGTTACTAGTTGTCATAAAACAGACAGAAAAAGGGTTGCATTCTGAAAGGCAAGACTTAGGCAATGACTGATCCCAGGGAAGGATAAGTTTGTTGATCTGGAAACATCATTTGAGAAAGAAATGATGAGCAAGTGTCCAACAGTTTGGAAGTTATGAAGGGACGCATGTCCAAAATGCAGAATTTCCAAGCACATTTAACCTTGTTTGGTCTGGAAATCTCATTAATCTGAATTGTGTTTCGAACTTACACTTACCAGTATTGGTTTTGCTTAGGCTGGTAAATAAATGCTATCTGAAGAGCCTTTTCCCCCTGTATAGATATCCTCATTTGTAGCTGAAACTAGTAAAAGAAGTAGTGCAATACTTTCAAAAATAAATAAAGGCAAGCCCCACATGTACGCATTCAGGGGCGACAACTAAAGTCCTATCTAGTTTCCCTGTAAGTTAATTTTTGCTACCCATTTCCGAACTGTCATGTCTCCCTCCATCCCTCTCCACCACCCCTCGTAAATCAGAGTGCAATCAGCAGCTCCAAACTGCTTACTGTGTGCCCACAGATATTGTAAGTGTTGCTCAACAAGAAGTCAAACAGCTAATCGTAGTCACACACACTGTAAGTAATTTATGGCTATGCCGGGGGCTTTGCCACATGCTCCATCAGCTGGATCCCACTGCGGATGATCCGGGGAGAGTCAGGCTTTGCTGCTGCCCCTGTCCAGCCTGCACCCCAGCTTTCCTCTCCCTGGGATAGAAGTGTACACCTAATCCCATCACAATTCAATGAATGATTTTAGCTGGAGGAATGTACACTATCCAAGAACTGAGTATATTCTGAAGTAATTAAAATTCTGGAATAATTTAACAAAACAAAGAAAGAAAAACTTAGAACTGTCATGAATTGGGCTGGCTCTTTCATGTCCTTCTTCATATCATGCTAAACATGTATGTCTCAGTAACTCCATGTCTCAGTAACTTAAATGGTATTTCGTCATGTTCCAGACATTAACAGCCATTCCTGAGATAGGAGTTGGATGAGGCAAAACACATTTTTGAGAATTTTGAGAATTTTAAGGAAGGTTCTTACGTAGGCCAGGACAAGGGCAGGCTATCAGGGCAAGCCAGAGGGTCACAGACATACAAGAATCCTGTGTGCAAGAAAATCACACCTTGGACTCTGCCCCACCTTTGTGAGTCTCATGCAGGTTTTGGTCAGTGAGTGTTAGCTTTAGGAGGATTTGGCAGTGATGCATATTATACTTTTTTCTCCTCTTATTCAGTTTTAAAATTGCTGTTTACAGCACAGTATGTTATAATTGATTTATTGTATTAGTATTATGGCTTTTTTCTAGAACTGTTTCTTAGCTTTCTGTGTATTGGTTTGTCTGTGCTTCAGGAGTTAGCACCACACCCAACTCTCATTTTTGGTCCTATTCACTCTGTGCTCTTTCTGTCACTATTTTTCTCAACATGACCCCAACAAATTAATCCTAGCCCTTGCAGTCATCAAAGAATCACAGATTTCCTTTACTTTTCTAATCACAAACGCCTGGTTTCTGCAGCTGAAACAGAAGTTAAATGGAAATCCCATTTATTGTATTTAATGTGCACTTGGTACAATGCCTCTGTGATTTCTTAAAAATTATTTCTCCCTTTCAAAAGCCAACATTGAAAGTCTGGCCTTGATCGAGTCAATAGGATTTTTGCCATAAAGTAGTGGGGCTACAGAAATCCACCCCAGAATCCCAGCAGGTTCATTTTTATTGTGCATTTTCATCTATGAACACCAGGTTGCCTCTTCTCCTTGATTCCTTCATTTCTGTTTCCTTAACAGTACTGAATTTTAATCTTAGAAAATAGGCTTAAGGTGTTCGGTCAGTTACCAGAGGTGGAAATAAAGCTCATGGAAGCCAGCTTATTTTAATTTCTTCTTTTTAGGCTTAAAGAGTTTTTTATCTTTCTGCGTAACTGAGAAAATGCCTCTTCTACATCCTCCATTTTTTTCCCTCTAGATCTCAGTATCAACTTTTTGTAAGAGAAGCCTTTCCAATTTTCTATATTTACAGTGTAGATCTATCAGTCTCATTCTGCATGCTTTTTCTGTTCCTTTTCATAACTAACAAATGTGTTTACGTAAGAAAGTTGTTTTTCACATTCTCTAATCCTTGTAGCTGATTGTGCATGAATGACAGTGATGCTGTCTGAGGTAATAAGAACCTAAATAGCAAATTTTGAGGTAAAAAGCAAGCTTATGAACCTGAGGATCCAGCAAATAGAGGAAAATGGCCATAATCTTAATTAGAAAGTATCAAGAGAGTCAACTGCTCTGTAACAGGGAGTGTCATTTTCATTGTGGGCAACTGGAGACAGTAAAAGGTCAGTCTGTTATGATTCCCTATTTGAAGATGTTGGCTGGGTAGAAGAATGAAATCAATTCTTCTCTTTCTCCTGAGTAGTAGAAAGTATCTCCATTCCCCTTTATGAACATGTAATCAGTAGCATGAAGCTGCTAAAATGCTCAGCACAAAAAAGACTCTGCATCCCTATTCTGGTGTAACATGACATCCTTTATTCCTACACGGTAACAGATGGCATGTTACTTGTCTTTTGCTGAAGTGCTTGCTCTTGGAGAAGGTTGGATGTTGGTAAAGGGAACTTTCTTCCCACAAAATGATGTAATTTTATTTAAAATTACTTCAAGTACACATCAGAAAAAAGATGCATATTTTTCCTGCCTGTATCACCAAGTGGTACACTTTGACAGGCATTTCTGATGCTCAGCTTTCTCTCACAGTAACTTTCTCATTATTTCCGTGTACTCAATGCAAAGGAAGTTACAGTTTAATCTCTGGCTGACTTCTCAACATCATGTCTCGTACAGCTTTCCCATCCCCAGGGATCTGTTCTGAACCAGAACATCGTCGCTCTAATAAAAACAGCCCTGTCCCCCCTCCCACCCCCCTCCCCCCTCTATTTTGGTCTTGATTTTTCATTCATACTTGAGTTCGGTGTGATTTTGACCATGCAGAATCAAGCCAGTTGTTTGTACACCACACAATAAAACCCACTGAGCTCTGCATCTTCATGTAACCCTGGCTACTATGAAGGAAGGACTAGGCAATGGAAGTACTCCAAATTCAGTGCCAGCGTTCAAACAGGGCATGTGCCAGAAAAGGTGACCATGAACCTGAGAGCCCATAGCAGGCTCCCGTGCAGCTCATGGTCTTGTCTCTAAGGCAGTTTGAGCATCTTGGCAAGCTTGCTGAGAAACCTGCCAGTCCTGCTGTGAGGTTAGCAAGCACATCAGACACCAGTTCTGTTTTTTGAAAAAGTGAGGCAAATGCTCAAGAGCTCAGTTGCATGAATTATCTCAGAGGAGCATGGGGTAAGAAAAGAAAAGCAGATGAATACAAAATACTCAACCTAGAAAAAAACCTGACACTAAACTCACCTTCAATATTTTTTCCTTACAGCTTGATTTGTTATATTGTTCTTGTACCAGCTTTCTCTTTTAATTCCATTTCCCCCTTCAAATTTTGAGGTTTGTTCCTTATTTTCTATCACATTTTTCTTTTTTTTTCTTTTCTTTCTTTTTCTCATTTTCTGTCTTTCTGGGGATCTGGAGAAAGTCAGTTGTGAATACCTACAGAGCTCCTAGGTATGATGGTGACTTATATTAGCACTGAGTTAAATTAAGGAGGAAGCTTAATAACACTTGTGGGATGCCAGCTGCTGTAGCAGAGAGGAGATCATACTGGCCTCTCCCTTATATCATCCTCTCTCTTTGATCATACGTGTCATTTAGGAGGCCACTACACTATCAAAAGTTCTTTTTAATGTGACATTTTGTGCCTCTTTTAAACAGAAGGGCTTCTGGGAGCAAAGTGTAGAAGAGGAAGAAGTAGGAGAAAAAGGATTTCATTGCAGACATCTGCACTTCTAACATTTCTATTCCATGTTCCTAAAGAAGATGTAAATAACAATACCTGAAAGCTTTATTTATCTGAAAGATAACCCTAATCTTAATGTAGAAACACTGTGAGCTTTGACCGGCTCCTCAATTTGCTCCACAGCAGGTATTTAGTACCTATATGCTAGTAAAAATCTAGTGTATTTTAATGGTCCTCCAGGCTGCCTTTTGTGCCTGCACAGCATTTGTAATTGAATTTGATCCAGAAAACTGGCATCTTCTTGTCACTGAGTTCTCCAAAATATAAAGCAAACAGAGGAATTCCCAAGTGATTATAACTGAAATATTTTTTACTAAATGTCAGCATGGTCTCTCATAAAACCAACAATTTGATGTGGTTTTCCATACTTGCAGGCTTCAGCCATTTGGTGTGCTAATAAACATCCCCAAATCTTATGTCATTGATTGTTTGGCTTCATCAATGATGAAATATAGAAAACAAAATGAAGGAACATAAACCTTGTCTGAGATTTATTTGGAGACCATGTGTGAAGCATACCTGGCTTTTCATACTTATCATAGCACCTGACAGAAGGGACACATTCAGCCTTAGCCATGTCTAGTTTATCTTGTCAGTGTCTGAAACAGACAGGGGAAACCTTTCAAGGTTGTACTCCATAAAATTGTAACCAGACTGATAAATCTGTTTATTTTTCCTTTAAATGTGCCCTGGTTTCCATAACAGAGACAGCTTGCATGTATGCTGATGAATGGTTACTCTCCCATCACAGACCTTTATGGACACTTTGCCAAGAAACTTGTTTTGTGAATTCCTCAGCTGGTTTCCCCCCCACCCCCTCTTTTCCAGCACCTGAAAACTTGCAACTGGCCTGGCTTGAAAGCTGCCTTGGCAATTTTACTAAGGCACTTACTTTGATAGCTAAAAATGACCTTGAAGAATGATTAATACTGTGTGGGGGTTGATGACATAAATCTGTTAAAGTGTGCCTGATGTACAGCTTCACAGGCAAGAATGTTATAGCCACATTCCTGTACTAACACAGTGACATTGAACAGACTGTAGCAGATATAAAATCTGCAAAAAAAGCCCCCCAACCTAAAGGGCTTGAATTATTTTTATGAATTTGTTACCAACAAAATGCTTCTGGTAGAAGAATATAAACTTAATGAAAAGTAACAAACAGCAGTCTTAGGGTACATTGGGACTTATTCTCTAACTTGTGTAATTCCAGTGCTTGTTACTGAGAATGTAGGTACTTGCCTCAGGAATGAGAGTCCACTCTTTCTGTACTGTACTGTTTTTAATGGAAAACAACAAGATACAGTTAAAAAGGGAACGCAAGCCCAATTCAGACACACCAAGAAATAAGTCCATCCTTTGTCTTAAATGTATCAGTGCAAATCTGTCAGTTGCTAGTCATTTTAGATAGACTTATTTAGAAGACATAGGTTAATTCCTTCCTAACCTAAAAAAAAAAAAAATTTAAAATCGTAAGGAGATAGAAGGAAGGATATAGTTTGTACTGGACTGGTAAGAAAGGAACTAAAGTTGCTACCCCTAACCAGGGAAAATGCGTGTCTTACTATTTTGACTTTGTGACTATGGGAAATTAGATGAATAATTAGATTTGCAGAGGAGCAACTGGGGACAGTTTCCAGCTAAGAGGTCTCAACAGTAGCTCACACTGTGCTTAATCATGGGAAATTATGTTGATGATCTTTTTGCTGTATATTGGCAATGAGTCTCTATAAAACACTGTTTTAGCCCAGCGTGATTTCCATTGCCTTCAGAAAAATTTTGGATAGGCTGATGAGGCGGAGATGAGTATCCTAGATCCTAGAAGTTCTTAAAATACAGTGCTCTGTGCCAGGTCATCTTTTCCATTGCACAGATCAGCCAGCACACTTCCATTTACAGCCTCATCCCTTTCACCAGCTCCCATGGCTGCCAATGTTACAGGTCTTCATGGCTGCACAAAGCTGGAGAAGCCTCCAACTGCAATTTTAACAATAAAATAAAATAAACATTCTCAGCGCAAATAGTCTATTTTAGTTTCCATGTCTGACAGTTTGGCACCTTTCATAGCATTAAATTAACTTGAAACATTCATCACTACACATGCTTTGAAAGAAGCAAAACAAGTACTAAGTAGGATGTGAGACTTGGTAAACTTTCTATTTAAGATGAAACAATCATTTAAACTGACAAGAAAAGACTGTGAAAACAACTCAGAAAAATAGCTTATTTCTACTTAAGACTCGGCAAATATTAAGAGAACAAAAAATGGTACTAAACCGGGTGTTATGCCCTTCTGTAGAAATAATAAAAAATTACAAGGCTGATTTACGTGAAACTTTGTAAAACCATTCTGCATCCCAGCCTTTCCCAAACTAGAACTTTATATGCCAAGTTTCAGCTTGAACCATTTTTTAAGGAAATAATTCCTTAAAGTATGAGAATTATATAATGAAGCAGTCGTATCTTAATCCTAAGTACAGTTTCATGTGTCATTTTTTAATAGAAAAAATATAATACAAAAAACATTTGAATGTAGAAAGAATGTACACATTCTATTAAAATTGCAGCATGTGCAGGAACTTAAAGAACCTTGAAATGGTAAAGCTTTAAATCATGCTACTGTATCTATATCCCAGGAGATAGATTCCTACAATACAAAACTAACGTTAACATTTTTGCTAATGCTTACTAGCCTGGCAAAAAGCTTCCTATGATTTTATGGGAGGAGAAGGTAAAAAGCCATTTGTTGTATATTTTTGTGAGAAGCAATAGTTCATAAATTAAAACGAAACTTAGCAGTTTCTCCTAAAACATGAATTTGTGTGGCTTGTGACAATCCACACATAGTTTGGCCCTGTTTAAGGCTTTTCAAGTGATTCAGGCTAGGTGGAGATACTCCAATAATTTTGGTTTTAGTTCATCAACATCAATTTTTTGAGACCTTTTTGGCTTTCTGTGACCTGAGAGTCTCTGCTCAGTTACACCTTGCTGAAACTGCATAATGATTTTCCTCTAAGGGATAGATAAATAGCATGATTTTTCTGACTACAAAGAAAAAAGAAAATCCCCCCAAAAGCAAAGCACATTTTATTTGTGTTCTAACTCGAGAGGGTTCCCTAAGTGGAAACTTCTTATAAGCCCATGTATTTATCACAGAAGTTAGTGTAACTCAAGTTTGAAAAAAGTTTTGTCATATCCGTGTTCATGAAAACACAGGTGTTTTGCTAGGATTTTTAATTCTCACTATCTACTTGATCTCTAGGCTTATATTAGAAAATAACACAAAGGTGACTAGCAATACTTTTATTTAGTCTAGAATTCTTTAGGGGTGTACTGCAATGAGCAGTGGATTTGGATTTTATTCTAAACTCTGGAATGTGACAAACATACTTGGAACAAAGAGCTAAAAAATCTAATGTAAAAATGTCTGGTTTGATTTTTCAAGTTCAGATATGAAAAAAGCAGGCAAACAGGATGAACAGTAAAAAGTGTAGCTAAGTTGTTTCTTCAGCATTAGTAATGTAAAGTGTTACCCATAGTTCAGACAAACTAGCATTCTCTTCAACAATATAATTGTCTTTTATACTGTCAGTTGCACAGAAATATGTGGAATGGCCCTGGGTTTTTGACATGACCTTTGCTTTTGACGTCTCTGAATCCTTACTTGCCTTTCCTATTATTCATGTTTTAATCAACATAAAATAGCCAAATATGTGGATGGTCTAGTTCATCCATACCAGAACGTAAAAATCAATTCAAGGACCAGATAGAAATCCATCTCAAAATTTTTTTCCAAAATGTGGCTAAAGAGAGTTCACTACTCTGACAGCCTCACTCATTTAAAGCACCAGAGCCACATGGGAGCTTTAATTCCATCTTGGAGTAATGTTGAATAGAGAATTTAAGTGGGGTTATATTCTGTTTTATCTGATGCTTCTGTCCAACCTTGCTGTAATCCTGTTCTTCCCTAATCAGCTCAAAAAGAGATCATTTATTATAATCATAGGGAAGCAGAGAGAGAAATAAAAATAAACAGTGACATCTGTTCCTAAGTTTTCCTTTTCTCTAAATTTCTCTATTACTTCACTTTCCTGTGTGTTTCTCTTTCAGCCTAAACGAAATACAAGACCCTTTTTTCCCCTCTTTCTATATAATTTTATATTTTTGGAACCAAGAAACAGAAATATATGTTGGCACTGTTTTTTCAGGAAAACAAAGTAATAAGGCTGTGTGGTGCCATGCAAGATAGACTGAAATACCACTTGTCATTCTTCGACTACATCCCTGCAAACATCACTAGGGTAATACTGCCACTTCTTGTGTGCATCTATCATCTACCTAAAATGCTGTGCAATATCAATTTTGTGTCACTTCTTTCAATGTCACCTCTCTTTAAGCTACCTGGGAAATAAGTATTCAATTTATCTTGCCAAATTTGTGCTAAATCGAGTGCTCTCGGATACTTTGTGAGGTTCATTAGGATTATCCAGATCCAAATAGGATACATGAGTCAAAAAGAAATATAATATAACTTTAAAACCACACGTATTTCGAGCCAGGGGTTTGGTTTTGATCCTCTCACTTTCAGTTGTGTATCCCCATGGTATTACATTTAACAATGCCAACTACAAACTGAAGATCCTCTGCCTCCACGTTCTTTGGCATTAGCTGTTGGGAGGACTGCTTTGTGCACAAAACCTCAACTTTGTACACATATTCAGGTCTCCCACCTGTCAGTACACTGTGTCGTGCCACTGTGATCTAGGCCACTCTTGACTTAGACTGTGACCCCATCAAAAAGTGTCTTTTGTCCACTGTAGGTCAGTAAGAGAAAGCAAGAGCTGGTAGGAGCCAAACAACAAACCCCATGCTTTAGCCGAGAGTGGACTCTGCTCTAGGTCGAGGGCAGCACTAGTACCGGTATAATATAAATTAACCATAAAGGACTATTCTATAGGCTTACCAGATGCGTTAACCAGCCCCTTATAAATCAAAAACAATGATAAAAAAACAGCCTAGAGAGGGACTTCTGAATGCATTCGCAAAAGGCACCTCTTGTCGCAGTGGCCGAATAAGAGCATGGGCTCCACCCAAGAGCTATTTTTAATTATAAAGGCCTGGTTTTGTGAGCACCCAGAAAGATGAGATTAGTAACACAGGTTAGGAGGAAGTCACCAGCAGCAGAGATCTTTAAATTATAACAGTGTTAAATAAATGTCCTGGTCAAAGTGGTTGTAGTGCTGTGGGCGTCTAACATCTGCACACGGTTCAATCAGCTTTAACCCTATCAAACAGGGACATTAACTTCTACTCTTAGGAACAGCAGGAGTCTTTCAGTATTGTCCTTTTATGGCTTTACATCGGTAATTATCTTGTCAAAGTTTGGTTTGCTCTGGAGTTCCCATCTTCTTTAATACTGATTAAACGCCACTGCACCCTAGTATGTGTTTCAGCACCACAGCTGTGAAATTAGAGAAGGATTTCCAGATGCAGGTTTAAATGGCTAGGAAGTAAAAATGGACTAAGTCAATTACAACTATTCCGTCAGGCCATCTTGGAGGCCTACTACTATTATCTACACAAGTAGTGTTCGGCAAACTATCTATCCACTTAACTGGCTATAATTTTAAAATCTCCTTCCCCATGAGACTAGCTGTAAAATCAACATGTGCCAAAGCACTGGGGTTTAGTTCCAAAAGTACATGAGAACCTCAGTGAAAATTCTATCTCTAAGTTTCATTTTGAATATGAAAATCGAGTGTTTCTGCTTCATCACAATACCTTGGTACCAGTTAATTTTGTACTGCATGTGTGATCTGGAAGCATGGCGGTATCCACGTACCACAACCAAGGGACTGTAGACCAGGACTCCACAACTTGTCCCTGCGCGGGGTAACAGCAGGCGGCTCTGGGCGTCCCTCCATGCCAGGCACTTGTAGCTGTGGCAAACGGCATTTTCTCATTGCTCTCATTTTTCCATTCCTATTTTTTAAAGAAAAACCATTGCTTTAAGAAGGCAAAGTTGCCATTTCTCTGGACAATCCTGGGTTTCTAATTGCTTAAACACATGCAGTCTTGCAGGTCTCTAACCAATATAACTGACAAGCAACCTTATGCATGTATATAACAAACTCACCAGGTTTTAAGTTGAAGTAAAGTGAGAAAAACTAATTGGCTGAAGGGTAAGCATAATAAATTCTGGGGAAAAAGTGTAGCTGATCCCATCATAAAACAACTAGAATGAGAATGTGCTACATAATAAACTAAGTGTTACTGTTTTGTGCAATCACTCAGGCCCTGCATTTTGATTAATTGCAGATTCCGAATTACTGAGAAAATGGCAGTTAATTACCCCTAACACCTTTGCAGGAACAGCTTGGAGGGGACTATGAAATTTGCACTCTGAAGTCTGAGTTAAATATATCATTTTAGCTTAATGGAATTTAATAATATTGTAATTCAAATGTATGTTGCACAAAATTAATA
Source organism: Phalacrocorax aristotelis (assembly GCF_949628215.1). Classification (NCBI taxonomy): domain Eukaryota; kingdom Metazoa; phylum Chordata; class Aves; order Suliformes; family Phalacrocoracidae; genus Phalacrocorax; species Phalacrocorax aristotelis. The sequence goes on along the minus strand of NC_134277.1, from coordinate 34,403,413 downwards.
GCTTTTATACTGAAATACCTATGTTTGATCTGTCTCATATTTTATGCACACTGACATTTATCAATTTCTTCTGAAATAACCATCGTTTCCAAAAACTGGAGGAGAAACTTAGGAGTGCATATTTCAGGTGCGGTATTATTCCGAAACCAGCAGTCACGACAGAGGTTTGATGTGCTTATCCTGATAGCTTGGCTGACTTTTTCTTCCCTGTCTTTAACTCTCCCAGGTTGATTGTAACCAGTTATAATTCCAAAGGGTTGAGCTGTGCTTTTCCATCAGACCCCTTGGAGGAGGGGAGCAGAGGGGGACCCCGGCGGGAGCCCCGAGCCTGCCGGCCACTCGGACAGAGCTCTGCCGCAGCCACACCAGCTCCTGTGAGCTTTGCTGGAAGAGCAGCCGGTGCAGTCCTGTCATCTCAAAGTACCGTGAGCAGCCTTAGAGTTGCTTTATAATTTAACATGGTGAGCTGTTTAGACAGTAAGTAGAAATCCTCCGGAGATTAAGAAAAGGAGGCTGCAGTAAATCCCACTCATTCCACAGCTGTATCTGTGGTGAGCTTGGAGTCACAGCTGGCCATGGAAAGTTTTATGGAGATTTTTGGAAACGTGGGTTACGCTGAAATTTCATCTTTTTAACAAAACCCACTGGGTGGCGCTAGGCCGTGTTTACGGCAGCTATAAAATCTGATCCTCAGTTCTTCTCCAGTCCGATTAAAACCCGCACGTTATTCATTAAATTATAATTTGTTTGGACATAGGGAAATAGAAAAATAATATCTGATGTCTATTTACAGTTTGATAGACTCTATGAAAATTAGGAATAACTAGGCTAATAGAAAACATATGCCTAAGAATTATCAAATATGTCAGTTTGAATAACAAAAAATCCTCAAGGTAGTCAAGTTGTCTGAAAAATATAGAACTAGATTTTACACTTAGAAAAATACATTTAAATACTAAGGATAAAAATAGAATACTTTGTTACAGTGCACCTCCACACCCAAATCAGAATCACCACATTCACACAGTGTTCGATGCTGTTCAAATTCAGAAGATAACATGATTCTTGCTTACATCATGGCAGCAGAAGCTTTGCAGAGTCATCTCAAACCCAGATCCCCATCATTTATGAGTCCTATGTTGTTCTTTCTGTTCAAAATTCAAGAATACTTTGAGAGTCTTTAAAATAAAATCTCTTCCATGCATGAAATATCTGAACATGTAAAATATCAGAGAAGGCCTGGATTTAGGTCCTTGACAGAAATAGTATCTGTACTGTGTAATTAATTTGAGGGAAGAAAGGATTAGTAATTAATTTAGAAGTAAATTAAACAATGTATTAACCCAGGAAAATCTGTATACATAATTCAGTAGGGACAATGGGACAGTATGAGCAAGTGTGCAAGCTCAAATATAAGGGTTACTTCCACACATATGTCTTAAAAAAAGAGGTAGCAAAAAATCACTGAGGGCTAAAAGAGGACCAAGAAATATAAGGGGTATTTTATAGTTGAAAACAAGCACATACACAAAAAAATCCCGAAGTACAAAAATGCTCTCTTACTTGCCAGGAGTAAGAGAGTCTCGGAAAGTTATTTTTAAAGATATTTGCACAAAGGGTACCAGATACAGAGGCTGTATTTTATAGATATTTACATTTGCAAAAAAAAACTGTGGAAAAAAAAAGGTGGGGATGACCAAATATATTCAGTTTCATTCCCAGACTTACTACTTCTTATGTAGAATAGTGTTAGTGGAAGAAAACTCATCTGTGTGTCCAAATTCACAGGACCACATCAGACTCACTTAATTTCATAATCTCCTTAGGTTTTGTCAACCGTAAGAGCGTTTTCTACAAATAAATGATAACTTTCTAAGGAAAAACCCACTCCCTGAATAGACTTGGTTAAATTTTATTAACAATTTTGCTTGGCATTGACTCCTGACTATGCTATTGTTTTTCTTTGAATTCAACAGAATGGTTTACACAGTATTATATGAAAGGCAGAACAAATGTAAGACAGGTAAATCAATTGAACTTCTAGTAGTATAAAACATTAAAGGTCCGCTATTTGGGAATCTGTAATATCTACTGTGGATGATAACCATTTTTCACTGTCATTTTTTATACTAGTTTAGAAATTGCATTGTGACATGATTTGCACAATTGGGAGCTGATGCTTCCCAAACACTCAGTGCAACAGAAAGTATTGTTTAAAATACAGTAAGCGTCATTACCCAGACCTGCCTGAAACTCTGGGTTAGAGATTCACGCATTGCTATATCTCTAATGCCCCGAAGGAATAACTGTGACCCAGCCCTGAGCTGAGGAATGGTCCATCCAGGTCAGCGACACTATCACAGACAGACATCTGTCCCAACCACTGATTCTGCCCTGGGCCTGGCTACAGTCTCTCCTGTTGCTTTTCCACTGACATCTATCAGTTCAAGCCAATAACATTTTGATCCACTATTTATCCATTGCTTTGTTTTGCTGGGCCACTCCCTCAACAGAAACTTTTGTCAAAATTTTTTTCCAAGTTTTTACTTTCCTCTCAAAGAATATGTCTGTAATGCTCCCTGTAAGAATAGGAATAGTGTCGAGCTGGAACGGAAACATTAAATGCAAAACACCAAAGAAATAGGTATTTTTCTGCTGATTATGTTCGATCTTTGCTGTACACTTTGTCCTTTTCAAGTACTTTTCCTGAATTGTTTTTTGTTTTTAAATTTGTGCATATTATATTCAAGCTAAATGCTACCTTGTGTGGCAGGTGAGGATACAAATAAAAATATTGGATCAAGAAATGAAGTATTCCTTAGCAAGCCATAAAAACAACATCAATGAGCAGTTGGTAAAGCAATCAGGGTCCCAGGCTAAAGCGTACAGCAAACACAGTGACCTTAGCCTTTCTCTTTTGATTTACAGCAGCGTTGGAAAGTAACTTAACTAGGTGCCGTGGGGCTCCAAGAACAGCTGAGTCAATGTATTGTTTAAATTGTTATGGATGTTAATTAGATTAGCAATTTGATGTTGAGACCTGTACAGGGAAGTGGGTGTGCTCTTTGAAACTCATTCTTCTGCCCTGAAAATTCGGGAAAGATGAAGCCCTACACTGGAAAAATCAGTGAGGTCCTACAGAGTCCCAGAATCCTTGTCATGACATCTATGGAACAGCAAAGGAATTATCTGGTTTTAGCATTAACAGACACCAGCATTCATTAACTGTTCAGTATAGGCACAACTGGGGCATGAATGTCATACACACTGGTATATTCCAGTATCAGGTCTCTTACCAGGTGCTAATAATTTTTTATTAATGGAGTGGTGTCAAATCGGAAGCATTCATTAGAAAAATGCAGTTGCTCTTACGCTCCTAATCTACCTACTGCTCGTTACCAACGTAGGTGAGTACTTTCCACATAAATTAGAACAATTTAGAAGATTTCAAGGAGTCCCTGCTACTCTGCCATAGTCTAGGCTGAAAAGTGAGAAAATAAGCACAAAAATTCCTGTAAGAAGTCTTTTTAATCCTGTGGAACTACAGTTCTCTTGCGCTTTTGGCAGATACTACAACTGACTGCTTTAATAATATAATGGCAAGGTACTAGGCTTTCTCCTCATAATCCAGTTTATACTTTTTTTTTCAAATTCAAAGCAATTATGTTCCTAAAATCTTCAATCAAATCTATAATCTTTGTCATCCAGTATCCACAAATTACTGTTTGAAGTGCTCATATATACACTTATTTTGCTGAACTAGGGCTATAGAAAGGAGAGAGCGATCTGCTGAATCTGCTCTTCTCATTGCCACATGGGTTTCTGCAGAGGTCTGGCAGGCCTGATCTTGTTTAATCTTTCAGAGGCCAGAATAGGTCTTCTACACGTCGCTACTGCAATTATAAAGCAGGACATCAAATGAAGCTGAACCTTTAAACCAATCCAGCAGCTGGAACTTCAGACTTGCAATTTTTTGTGGGAAAAAGTAAATGGAATTCTAAATTATGGAAGACCTTACTGAAACCTCCCAAGTAGTCCTGAGTTCACATCATATAAAAGCAATGTGAATCCCCTGATGTCAGTACACGAGTGTCTTCTCACTCCAGCCAGCTGTCTGGTAGAAAATTCCCTGATGTCAAAACACCCAACTTTTGCAGACAGGAAGATGATATGATAAATTCCCTCAGCTTCTGGAGGGAAATTCTGGTTCCAGAGAATTATCTGTTGCAGAAGAGCCTTGATAATAAGCTCTTCAGGCACTTGCATTTCTTTCTTACACATCCCAGCTGAGTTCCTTGACTGAGACTCATGGCTATTTTGGAGGGAAAAGTTATTTTGTTTCGGTTTTTACTGGGAGTGGGAACCAAAAACCCCAAAAGTGTTAAAAGCTTCTGTTCTTCAAATAGAGTAGGGCAGGAAAGCTTCTTTCCCCATACTTGTGCTCCCGTGTGCTCACAATGCACTATGGAGCCCCCGTGTTCACACGAGTGTTACAAAAGCTCATAATTTTATCTATGTGACTTCCATCAAACAGATGAAAATGATACAGTACATCTCATTCCCGCTTCTCATCCACAGGCCCCTTCATGCACGTCTCTGACTCTCATTACCATCCTGAATGTCTTGAGCCACCTGTATCTGTAGAAAGATCATGTACATTTTTTAACATGTGCCCAGTTTGGAAACTCTGCTGAAAAAAATCAATGCCCTAGGCTGTCTTCTGAGAAGATTAGCAAGTGCAAAATACTGAAATGAGAAACAGTCACATCAATACCATCAGGATTAGTCCCAACAGCAAGAAAAGGATGTTACTGTCCCTGTGCCAGGTTTAATTGCCGTGAAGACTGTGGATAGCTTAGCTTTGGCATTTTCTCATCAAACCAGAATAGAGCAGGCTATATCCACAGCATCTCAGTCTGCCTCTGTAGCAGTGGAAAAATATTCCTGCAATGAAAAATGAACACAGAATCACACAGAATCACAGAATGGCAGGGGTTGGAAGGGACCTCTGGAGATCATCTCGTCCAACCCCCTTGCTTGAGCAGGGACACCCACTGCAGGGGGCACAGAAGCACGTCCAGGTGGGTTTTGAATGTCTCCAGGGAAGGAGACTCCACACCCTCCCTGGGCAGCCTGTTCCACTGCTCTGTCACCCTCACAGGAAAGAAGTTTTTTCTCATATTTAAGTGGAACTTCCTGTGTTCCAACTTGTGCCCATTGCCCCTTGTCACATGGATAAAATTATGAGCTTTTTTAACACTCATGAACAGTGTTTCACATACACATGGGTAACGTTGCTATGTAACTGGTAAAAGGTGTAAGAGTGTGTGCATGCATGCCCATGACTGGTTACAATTAGCACTAAATCCTCACTGGTGTCTCTCTTACCACAGGATAATTACTGCAGTTTATACCAGCCAAAAAGCTCTCCTTTATACACTACTTATTTTGACACTTCTCAAAGTAGCTGGACTAGAATTCACATTTTAATGCATCTTTTCTGTTTAGGCAGATTCAAAACCAAACAAAAAAACAGCCTTGTTTTGAAAAAAAGGCATTACAACCACTGTAAACAAAAAAAGTTCCATTAATAGATTTCCTATTTTTATAAATTTATAAACTGATACCTATTAATGGAAAGCCACTCTTCAAATGCTAAGCAACAGCGATTGTAGGTCATTTATATTAAGTGTTTTGTGTCTGTGTTACCGCCTGCTGAGACCTGTGGCACCTAGAAGCCAAAGAGAATCTCAAGGATTAATTGCCATTAGTTAAAAATGGTTTTTGCTTTAAATTTTTATGTTGTGTGCAAGGGTGTGTTAAACAGAGGTTTTAGTTAATGTTTTACTTGGTAGCAATGACAAGATTTAGCTAGCTACTCCTACATGTAATTCTTTTTTAATTGCAAAAATTGAAATTCTTGTCGTCAGGAAACCACATCATTTTGACTGGCTGTACATCAAAATTGAGAATCTGAGAGAGTGCCCGGGAGTGAGCATCAAGGAGCAGCACAGCATCCCCCCAGGGTGGGATCAGCCTCAGAGCTAGCTCATGGACAGGGAAGTATATGAGACTTAAAATAGGTTCTCGGCTTGAACTATTAATAAACTTAGGAAAAGTCTTATGAGGTATTGCACCACGAGAGACAACAGGAGAAAAATCATGGTTTATATAATTATCTCAGGTACATCCAGAACCTAGCAGCTCCTTAACATGGAGAGAAGTTACCTGCCTGTGGGCTAAGGAGCACAGGACGTTCTGGTGCACAACCCCAGCAGGGAGCTAAGGGTTGTCAACCCACTGCACACAGACTAAGGAAAAGTAGACTGAGAGTGTGGTACATGCTGACTGCCCCGTACCTTGGCTGGGGGAAGTTAGGTGAGTGTGATGGCATCAGTCAACTGGGGATTTTTCCCTTCGATTACCTGGTTTTAGATTTTAAAATATTCCTTGGCTAAACTTTTCTCCTCCCTTTCTTTGACTGCCTGGTGGAAGCAGAAGTGATTTAGTGAGAGGGAAAATGCACTCATTTCCTACCACAGGACTTATACCTCCTGCACATTATCCTGTGTATACGGGGCAGGCACAAGACCATAATCCTGAAAGAGCGCAGAGTGCATGGCGTGTTGAAGGCTGCTTGCCGCAAAGAAAGTTGAAGCCTTACCCAAGTGGACAAAGAGGGTAGGAGGGGTGGGTAGGGAGTTAAACCTCTTTCACAGAGTTGTTTAACATTTCAGAATACACTACTGGATTTGCAATCAGTTTGGCAGTGGAGTCTTATAACCAAACAGACGTCTCTTTTAAGAAAATCTTTGTATGTCTGAACAGAAAGAGGTTTGTCCTCAAGCAGGAAGCCTAACACAGAGCTTACACAGCGATATATTTTCAGTCATGTGGCCAAGACAATAAACATGCATCTTTTGATCTGTGTGGCAACAGCATACGAGTCGTAGTTTATGCCGGGATAGAATGAGACGCAAATCTGCCAAGAGTGAGTCAGTGCTCTGGCATGTTTCTGCACATCCTAAATTTCACCAGCCTGAGACTAGGGGACTTCAAATAAATGTCTAAGGAACCCATAAAAGTATTCCAGCAAGCATGATGGTTTAAGCCCTAATGTCAAAACACAGGAACATGCAGTCTATTTTGTAGAAAATATTTTCTGGTCTTCTAACTATAAATTAAGTCTCTTTAAAACATGTGCTTCTGTAGGCATACATTTACCAGCAGTCTTTTCCTCTTTATATGATGCAAAGAGGGCAGTAATACCTCTCCCGGGACTACAGAGGGCACGGGTAGGATTTTAAAATACCATTAAACATTATCTCTTATTAATTGCTGTCACGTTCAAATTTGAGCAATATCCTCTGGCCGTTTAATAGCAGCGCTGCCATTATACCTTGTTGTCTTACGGCATTATACAGCTAACCACACTGGTACATTATTTCCTAGACCGCCTCTGTTTACAAATCAAAGTGCTTCACTTAAGCACAGCCTGCTGAAATGCAGCGCTGTTATTAGGAAATGTGAGTGGGCTGAAGTGGGGATCCCTGTAGAGTTAACTTGGCAGCCTTCAAGATCCTGGCTCAACCTGATATTAAAAGTGAGTCATCAGTTTACCCACACAGCAGGACCTCACTTTGTACTTTTCTGTGAGCAGCTCAGCAGAGGGCCAGGAGATCCAGCATTTGCTTCTCTAATTAATAAACAGCTGAAAGGAACTTCTTGTTAAGGAAGACTTGGGGTTTTTTTTGTTGTTGTTTCTTTGGTTTGGGGTTTGGGTTTTTTTTGTTCTTTAGTGTTAAATGCTGATAAATAAAAGCACAAGTCAGGTCTATCACCTGGAAGGCTAGTGTGCTGTGCATGTTAGTGGCCCAATACGGGCTGCTTTGTTTCCACTCCAGGTCTAGGGCTCTGCAACTGCCTCAGCTCCCTCAAAGTTATTTTTGCATCTGCCAGAAGCTGTTTGCAGATCAAATCTTTCATTCACATTAATTTGGGACTAGCCTGTTTTCCAAAGAATATCCATAAACTGCCTGGTGCTCCTGGAGGGCCTCGAGCAGAAGGTATGCCAGTGCTCATGCCTCTTTGAGAAGTAGAGGAATCACAATACTATAAAGGCTGCAGAGTGAATATGCTTTCTGGGTTAATTGATCAAGGCCAGGTTTTTCTTCTGGTATACATTTTAAATATCTAACTAATTGGTCTTTCATGCAGTATTTTCTTGTTCTAGCAGTTTTGTAGCAGCACCAGGTGTCATGTGAACGTAGCATGAAAAGCTAGGATGGACAGACTGTTTCCTACACTCTGAAGCTGTCTTGATACTGATCTTGCTTTTCCCTTGCCTTTACCTCAGTTCATCAATCACATTTATATGCTTCTCTGTAATTGAGGCAACCCTTCTGTCTCTTTTACAGCCTCAACCAAAAGTTCGTGATTTACATGCTCATTTCCCTGATTTATAGGTGCATTTTATTGAAAGATATCTCCTTCAGACTGTATTTTTTGTTCTTCTTTTGCCCCCAACTTAAGGTAACATCTATATGAGCTAAAGTTAAAGCCTGTGGATTTCAGTGGGATTTGGGCATCTAAATATAGGTGCTTTCTTGAAGGAAAGCCTGCTTTTTTTTCAACGTTTCCTGGTTCTGAGGAGAACAGAAATCAGCACGATATTTCACTAGTGGTCCTAGTGTAGCTGCATAGCCATGTGGTAAAAAATATCTTTTGGGTGCACCAAAAAGTCAATGCCACGGTTACTTTGACTGCAGATTTTGCATTTACCAAATTCCATGTTCCCTAAATATATATTTTTCCAGTGTCTCTTTATTTTCTTTTGATTTAGCTCAAGATACACTAGTTTTATGTACCTTTCTCAGTTTGGTCTTTTCCTATTTATGCCTGTAACAGACAAAATCATTGCTATTCATTTCATGGTATTAATTTCATGACAGTGCTACACTCTTGTTTCATACAGCTGCCAAGGGGTTTTTTTTCTGTTTGTTTAGATCCTCCCAAAGGCAAGGTACCAAAATAGGAGGAAAATAAAAATTATGTTATATATGAAAATGGTAGAAGAAGGGAGGGGAAGAGGCTGAAGAGAATGTAAATCTTCCTAAACAACCAAACGATTTGGATTATGAAAACGAGAGTGTCTTATGTCAAGTGCCTCTTCACCCTTTAAGTGTGCTATGAAATATGATCACTTGTCTTGAATACACTCCATCCTAGCAGCAACATTCTTGAACTTATAAACACTATTAATTGTGTCAAACTTGGAATCTGAATCCTGCAAACCCTTCCTATGTTAAACTGAATAAGCCTCATTCATAGCTGGGGTAGGTTTGAATGAGTTCAGCACGGTTCTGTTAGGCAGGACAATTTTTTATGAATAATTCTGCATTCTTTTCTGAACAAATCTTTGAGTTAGGTGTTTTGAAGTAGTCTGGATGGCACCAGAACCCCTTTTCTATATACCACAGTTAGGCTGAGAAAGTAATGTGTCATTCGAGACAATTAACGATACTGAATTTTCCAAAAGAAAGACTAATAGCTATGCAAAGTTATCAGAATCCTTTCCAGGCACTGTTCTCCATTTGCGCTGCAGGTAGGACCTCTGTTATTAGGTGCAATATATCTTTTATTCCTGCAGAAGAGATCAGTATCTCTTTTACATCTCACCTTAAGCATATTTAAAAAGTGGTTGTTTTATACAAAAGTATAATTATAGGAAAAGAGAGGAATATGATGAAAATGGCCTTTCTCTAAGTTTGCTTTCAGTGAACAAGCTAACATATAAATAGCAACCAAACTGGAACAAAAAGTCTATTCCATGCTGCACTACATGTACTGCTTCTTAAACTGGTCCCTCAGCTTCACTGGCTCAGATGTCCCACACGGCAATTCTCCATAGCAGCACACTGACAGTGTGAACCCTTCAGCCTGAGACAGAGAGGGACACCCCAGGAAAGACCAGTGTGGGCAGCTAGAGATGGAACTAAAATTTTAAACAAAGTTTGATGTTACATACATCTTATACTTCTATCTTTGTTTCTAGAGTTGTAATAAATTAGTTAACCTTTTATTTTGATGTCAGTGTCTGTAAAGTTTGCCTGGTTCTAGTAACCTGGTTCTAAGCTGTTTTGCTCTATTATGCATAAGCTGTTCCCATAGGCAGAAAGATGCTGCACGCAAGCACAGACTGGCATTCCTCAGAGATGCCACTGTTCAGGATCTGTTCTGGGGTTTGGTTGGGTAACTAGCTTAATGGCCTGATAAAATTGCATCTTATACAAGAAGGAGACTTTTCCTTTATCTGGTGAACTTTGCTGTGTTTGAAAATATACCTGCTTTTTTTTTTTTATTCCTTTAGATGCAAACGGACATTGACTACCCAGACTGAGTCATGCAGTACGTGATGCCAAGAAATCCTACTTAAGTTGTGATCTGAGGCTATGTATGATGTATGTTTGAGGGCAGTGAGGCTTGTAAGGAGGAGATGCCAAACCTGCTTCGCTGTTGCACTCAGGAGGAGAGGAAACGTGATGGGAAAGCATTTGCTGAGATCCTGGATCACTAAGTCAGTGAGGGTGGGCTGGAGGTGCACCAGGGCTTTCCCGAAGGGGAGCAGGGAGGAGGGAAAGCCTGTCCTCTGCAGTAACATGCCACTTCGTGCTTCTCCTGAGTGACAAGGGACCCAGGGACTGCTGAAATCTCTGTCCAAGTGGTAAAAGGTTTGTGCCATCATTACTCAGCTCTCTTCTGCTTCCTTTGGGCTACAAAGTCCCTGCCCACTGACTTGCCAAGAACACAGTGCAGTCAGTACAGTCTCCAGAAAGCTCTGCAACAAACCTCAACAGGATGATCAATAACAGCACATCTCAGAGAAACAATAAATCAGCATTTATGTACTTCTTTACATTTGTAAAGTGCTTCTCAAGCATGAATTAATGAATACACAAAAGCACTCCTATCAGAGTAGGTGGTTCACAGGCTGTAATGATGATGAACAGGCACCTTTAATCCAAACCACATTGTTCAAAATAGGCACTTGGTTCAGGATTACTTATAAAACTCAAGGGTAAATCAGTGATCAGCCAAAAGCAGATAGATAATGCTAAAAGGTGAGTTAACAGGAATTTCCCAGACTTTGTCTGAGTGACAAACCGAAAGCTGACACTATTACAGAACGCAGAGGCAAAGTCTGGCTCCCGAGTCACTTTTAGCAGTCATTTTTATCCAGACATCTTATTTAAAGTAGTATCGCTGAACACAGCAAGGTGTAAGCAAATGTAGCACAATTTCCTCCTTTTGCTCTTAGTACATGGTATATAAGGTCTCATATATGTGTGATAACAAAGGCGAAAAGTTCATTACAGAAAGTGAGATGGAGTAATAATCTTAGAACACGTGGGACTAAATGGGAAAAGGATCGCTCCAGGCAATTGCCTAGTACAAGAGATGAGAAGAGGAAAAGATGAAACTAAGGAAAGCTCTGCCAGAAGCACAGAGCAGCCAGAGGAAGAGTGATCCCTGCATCCATGGGCAGGAGAGGCTTTGGACAGTTTTGGTCCTGACTGTGTTGCAATTCAGTAAGTGCACTTTCTGTAAGACAAGACCATTAAAGCTTATTCCTAAAGTTTAATGTTTAGAGCTAAGTGGATTGTTGCACTACAGCCATCTGAGGGAACTGCAAGTAGTGCAAGTCAAGACTGTTGTATCAAAAGCCTGGCTAAAGAATAGCAGAGTTGGAGTAGGTGAAATAAAGTGCTGAAGGAGTTTAATAGACTAACCTGAACACCAGGCTGTGACAGAACAAAAACCAGATCACTTTGATATTTCTGAATTAGCAATTCTGTTTCACATAAGAAGGAATATTCAATCATCATTTTTCTTGAAAAGTATAACCAGATGGGCAGCCACCCTAACAGCCAAAAAACATGTCTTTTGAGAGTCATTCTGGGGCATTCCATAGAATAAAACACCCTTTTCTGTTTGTTTCTAGCAGCTTTAGTTTCAGGTTCTGACAAAGGCATACAGGACTAACTGTTACACATGGAAAATGGTGCAATGGGAATACTAGCATAGCGAACCAGCTCCTGTAAGCAGCTGAGTTACTCCATTCTTACTCAGGCGCAGATCCTGTTAACAGGGTTTTGACCTTTGTAAGAATTTTAGAATCAGGGCATCAATATCATCGGGGGAATTGACATTTTCTGGGCTTTTTTCTCCACACTTTTCCTCACAGTGTAGTTTAGAGCAAGGAACAGTTCAATTTCAGATGCTAAATGAGAATAACTGGGAAAATCTGAGGATTAAATTCTCCCTCCCTCCACTTGTCCTTCCCATCAGGCTGCCCTATACATGTTTTTCAGGTGATACTGGTGTTTAAATTTACAAGATCTCTTTCAGGGAGGTGGAATCGATTACTCTTCCCTCCCTGTCACAGTTCTTGGGTTGAGTTTAGAACATGCCATCCATTTCATGAACCTCAGACATCCCCAGTCCTGCCCTGGACAGGTTTTTATAAATTTTGCATGGAGAAGTAGGAACAGTTCTGCCTCAGCACCACTGACTCTCTCTCATTTCAAGCTCTGCAGGACAGGGGGAATGACATACAAATGTGGTTTTGATACTATGAGGAACCAAAGTGCTCATCCTTCATAATGCACGGTTTTATCAAGGCAGGTCCAATCGTAAAGTTTACGTACTAAGTCATTATTCTGAAGAAATAAGCAGCTACTGGAGGGGTAAGTCACTTCTAGAGAGATCGTTTCCAGATTGTAATAGAACATTGAAGAAAAAGAAAACAACGGAAAGGTTTTATAAAATGAAAGCAAATTCTCACATAAAAGTCACAAAATGGCAGGACAGGGACAGAAGTGTCTTTGAGGAGGTTGGCAGTCTCTATTTGTACAGTTAGAGAAACAGTAAAAATACTTCAGTGTTCATTCCTTTATTCTTGTACCATAACAGTGATAAGAGTCATAAGATTTACTACTGTGACTCTGGCAATCACTAAGGGGAAACCTCTGACAAAAGGAACTAATGGATGGTAAAAATATTTACTAGTAACTGTACAGTGAATAAACTGTTCTAAGCACAGTAAAACTCAGCAGATCTGCAACCGTAAAAGTTGTGCTAAAACTAGCAGCCTGATGTTCACCAGCAGAAGATTATATGTTGTGTCTCTCTAATATATATGTGTATTCACATACAGGCATCAATACATATTGCACAACAGATACTGCATGCATGTGTGTGCGTGAGTTAGTGAGAATAACTTTGCTGGTGCGGTGCCTGATGCCTTTTTTTGGGTTGGTTTTGATCAAGAAAAATGCCTGAAGGAACACCAAACCCCTGCACAGATCTCTTCTGGAATTCCCCTGCTGCGTGTTAAGAGGGTGGCTTTGCCTAGGGCAACATTTATGTAAGACACAATGATTTATTTTTTTTCACTGTCACTTCACTCATTCCGGAAGAGGACCACTAACTCTAGTTAGCAGATGCAAGTCTGCAGGTTAAAATTAGGGCTTTGCTTTTAAATATTCTGAAATGCAAAAAGAAAAATGTCTTAGGAGTGCATGTTTTTCAGGGAGGTATAATGTAGACAGCTATATATAATAAGTAATCCTTCCTTTCTCTACAGTATAGCTTTTTACAAGCAATTCCATGATGGAGAAGCCACTGTCTACCCCTGCTTTGGTGATAATCTGGACATCATGAATACATTTCCTACTCTGTTGGATGATTTCTCCCTGAAGTTCTGTGTGTAGGGGACAATGCTACATTATTTTCCTTCAACTTCCCAGGCTCAGCACATAGTAAAATCCTTGTCTGCAGATTTCAGACTTTCTTTTGCATGGTTAAGTTATCAGCTTTCTGTCAGGATTGCATTATGGTTTTTGAAGGAGGTGGAAGAGGTGGGGGAGAAGGTTTATTTTACAAGCAGCCAGTTAAGATGTGTCCTAATGAATTGAATCTGGCTAACTCTCTGTCCTCTATCGAGCTTTCCAGACTTGCAAAGCTTTGAACCTTGCACATGAAAGGGGGAGGTATTTATTGGAATCTGCTATGACTGAAACTTTGCTGCTCATCTGAAGGTATCGTTTGTATTCCACTTCATAAAATAATGAACACTGGAGCTGTCTCTTGTGAACTAGACCAGCGGTCTTGTCCAATTTTAGTGGTAAAGGTCATAAAAGTTAAGTGTTCCAGCAGTGAGACCAGCTCTGTGGTAGTCTTCAAAGGACATGCTTCTGTCCTGGCCAGAAACTAGGGTATAAGCATATCAAAGACCTAATATCTAAGAAGGCCTAAATTTAACTGCATTTTCATGTTATAGATGTCAACTGAATCTTTATCCAGTATTTAGGAGGCTTGAGTGACAGTATTGTGACAGGAATAATAGGTATGAAAATAGTTCGTCAGACAACTTTTTTTTTTATTATTTTAACAATTTAACTTCTTGCATTTTCATCTTGTGTGAGTTTTTAGTTTCTTTTAGCGAAACATTAATCTCACTTCATTTGCAACCTATACAATCTGTTTAAATGCATTTTATGAAAAAAATTAAAATAAATGTCACAGAAAAGGTCTATACTCAAATCAAATAACATTTGTATATCAATTGCTTGTTCAAATAGGTAAGCCAGGTATTTTCTCCCATGAACTATTTTTCCCTCATTTAATTTTGCTGTCATTCTTTCAGCCTTCTACCCTGATCTTGCCAACTCTCACAAAATGAATGGTCTGCTATGTATTTCAAGCAATGAAAGTCCTCCAAAAAGAAATCAGCATCCATGGATGAAGTAGAGCTGGTCTTTCATTTAGTAGCAACCCTGGGCCACAAGATTCAGTGAAGATTTAGTTTACATCTACCAAGCAGTTTTTTGAGCAGACAATGATATTAACTCCACTGCCAGCCCTGATACACATTTTAGTAACAATCAATTATATCTAAATAAATTGTTTTAAATGAATGGCTTGTTTTCATGACCATTTTTTCCTTCCTCACAATGTGCACGCATTTATCAGATTTTTAAAACCTGATTTCTATAACTAATTGAAAATTTATCACCTGCTCACAGGCCATTTCTAGGAAATATGTATTCGAGTGAAGTCAGTTACCAGTGATTAATTATCTGGTTATTTATGAAGGACACAATTGTAGTAACATGACTGATACATAAAAATCCATTTTAAGGCAAGTTGTTTAATACTCAGTGGAAAATACTTGTGCCAGTTAAACAAACATGTTTAAAGAGCTTAACAGTATAAAAACTGTATTATTAGGCCAGACTGAAGACTGAGATAGACCCATATGTTGAAAGAAATCAAACACAACATGATCCTGCAGCGGGTGTGATTGCTAGCATCCAGCAACTATCAGTTGCGGGTTTTCTTCAGCAAAGAAACAGAATTTGTGAGCATAGAGAAAGATAATTTTAAACAGAATTTAGGCAATACTTGCTGCACTTATCATTCCTGGTCTTTTTGCCAGGAGATACAGTAATGCATAGTGACTCTGCAGACCTGTTGTGCACTGTTAAACGCATGCCATGTCCCACCCCAGAACTGGCTGCAGCTCACCAGGAGGAAGGATTTCTCCCCGCCCCGTTGCCCTGGGGGACCTGGCAGTGGAGAACCGGGTGGGTGGCGATGGTGTGCCACTGCTCAGCGCTTTCTGTGGCAATTCCCCTTTTGACTAACAAAATCACTGTTAAATAAAACCCAAGCTTCTAAAAAAAGAAAAAACCAAACAAGTTAATGAAAAACCATCAACTATATGGTCTCTGTCAGAGTTGCCAGAGTCTCATGAACAGGGCACTGGCACCTGGGGACAGGGTTGGACCCCAACAGGAGGACTGATAAGAGAGCTTCGATGAATCTTTGAGCAGCATAGAGTTTCTAGCAGAGATTAAAAGCTGATGTGGAATTTTTGTTAGCCCTTAATGACACTCTAGTTCCTATGGAAAATGAATATTAGACCAATATGATGACAAATACTGACGCATATTTTCCACTGTCCTGAGAGTTAATCTTCCTTTCTCACATTCACTTCTTTGGTTTAATCATATGATATAATAAAATAGTAGTTAACTTTCAAAAACATCAGTCAAATATTGAAAGCACTATGTAACCCGCAGCACAGTATATCTTTCCATAGTTACAATAAGTCCTATGCAATCCTACAATTAATGTCAGATTTGATTTCTCTTGTGCTTTTCTGTCCTTATTACAGCAATCATTTCTGTTTTTCCTCTCTCTAGTCTTTTCTCAGGCTCTCACAGTGATATTTTTCATGATCGCTTCACTTTTGTATATTATTCTAGTTTTCACTTCACTTTGGTATTATTGTTTCAATATTACATTAAATTGATTTTTTTCCTCTGTTCTACCTCCCACACTCCCATATTGATATCACTTATTCCACCCTCATTTCCTCAATATTCTTGGATAGTGGTTTATGGATAGAGTCTTCAGCTGAGTGGTGTTTGAACATGGTCACTGGTTTGTTTGTGAGGTGTCTACACCATGTCTGCTTCAACCACTTGATAGAGATTTTTTACAGCCATATTGGTTTGGCAGAACCCATACATATTTCAGCATCATTTTTACATGGAATGTTGATCTGCTTTTTCTAGTTTGTTCCTAACACTCAAAGTGGACTAAAGAGTGCATTGATCACTGAATAAGCCTGAGAAGGGTGATTTTAAGGAAGACTTAAGTCCAAAAGTTAGTACCTTGGGAAACATATAAAACAAATAGAAATGAAACAAAAATATTTTCAGTTCCTGAGTCTATTTAGGGAACTGAAATGAGGATTCTTTGAATTCTGTTACAAGCTAATTACTTCTTGCTCTGATTTCAGGATATTTTTTTTCCCAGACCTATTTGGCTATATTGGCTTTTTCCCCAAAACTGGACAATATTCTTGAATGAGCATTTTATCCTAAATTATTCCAAACATTTTCAGTTTATTATTACAGTCGATATTTTTTGTCTCAGTTTGGCATTCTCTCTGCCCCCAAACATAGTTGTTTTTCCTTCCCACTGAAAAACCAGTATAATAATTTAGAAGCTTAATAACTGTTCAGTAGACTTGTCACTGATGTTCCGATTACAGTTTTACTGCTACATAAACATAAACCCACATTTAAAGGGAAGTGCTGCGTGGAGGCAGTGTAGGTGCTGTTCCAAATGCTGGTGGCTAGAGGGAACCCTTTTTCCTTGTTGGAGAGAGTGGCTCTAAAAAGGCAATGAATTTTTTGCTGCAACAAAGCAGTCCATTAAAAGAAAAAGAAGATTGGAAAATCCTTGAAACAAAAATATTAGCATGAATCAAGAAGCGATCCCAGTCGAGCATAGGGATCAGGAGATGTGTCAATGAAATTTATCATTTCTACAGAATTAAGGAGGGCATTTCGATGTCCCAGTCCAGGGACAGTGGTAGGTCACGCACGGTTAAATGCTGTCCCAGTAGCCAGCTCCTTGGAATCTGTTAGACTAGTTATGGCAGCCTAAGTTACATTGGCTGCAGGGGTGGATGTTTTGGTTTCGTGCATGGGGGAAAAGAAGACCCAGACCACAAAAAAAGAGCAGGGAATTCACAGAGCAGCAGTAGGTAAGGCATTTAGGTAACAGCTACTGTACTTTTAGGCCCCTAGCCAGCAAATTAATTAAGCACGTGCTTAACTTTAAACATATAAGTCATAGCTTTAGCTGAGCTATTTGGATGTTTGAAGTTAAGCAGCTTTAAAGCATACAGGCATCAGGTTGCTTAAGCTTTGGTGTTTTGGCTCCAGCTGCACCCTTGGGTACCACCTGGGAATGGGGCACAGGCAGGGTGGGGAGACCTTTTGTTTGGAGAGTGTTTTGGGGTGGTGCTTGGCAAAAGCTGAGGCGTGGGGAAGCCTGACATGTGCGCAATCTCACTCTCATATGAAACTGGGCTGTGGCCAGCTTGTGTACCTTACCTAGGAATTTGGAAGGACTCCTAGCACTGTAGTGTGGTCCGAGAGACCTATTTTTCGTCTTGCCTGTTATTCACAATCTTGGGTAATGCCCTGAAAGATCATATAGTAGAGCAAATAATGTGAGGGGGAAGCAATGCAAGGATGGAAGATTTGGAGAGGAGATTACATTGATTAATGCTGACAATTAGCATAACCTTAATGTCTGGTTTATGCTACCTTACTCCAGTTCTGCTTAACTCCACTGAGAGCAATGAGGATGGTAAGAAGGTAGTATAAATCTTAGCATACTCCTCCCTGTTAACTGAGTAAATCTGAAGTAATGGATACCCCACAAGCCTCAACTGTCCTTATACGGACTAGCTACTAGAAGCCAAAGCCCACAGCCTTTTTATGGGGTCACCCTTACAAACACAGTAGGACCCAGGTGTAAGCGTTTCAGCAAATGTTCTTGCAGATGCACTCCAAATGTTCTCAGCTGTGCTCCAACAGAACAATTTGCCAAGAGCTGTTGAACGTAGCTTGAGTACGGCAGCTGTGGCTATATTGCTCAAAAAACACCATATTTGACAGCTCCTGCTTGCCCTCTGTCTACACAGCCAGTTGGCCTGGGTATACTTGGCCCTGAGATAATGTGTGGGGTGTATTCAGGCAGGTGTGGCCCAAGATGTCTGTCCTGTGTGATCGTGCCAGGACTGTGTTTGCCAACTGCACAGCACGCAGGGCTGATCCTGGACGTGATCTCTATTCTTTCCATGGCATGCTGTTGAAGTACTTAATGGTTCAGAACTGTTCAGTTGTGGCAAATGAGACCAAAAGTCCATCTAACCCCGGCATCTTGCCTCTGGCAGAGGCATGCAGAAGTTAGTAGTGGACAGTATAATACTTCTTCCCAGAAATACTTTCACATCCTGCAGCAATTCATGTTTCAGCAGCTTAGGCAGATGCAATACCTTTTAATTTAAAGGATTTGTCCTGTCAGATCCACATCACCCTGCAGCAGGGAGCTCCATAACACCCATCTTGTGCTTTTCAAAGCTGCTGCCGGATGGTTCCTTTTGACATCCTCTGGTTCCACTCACAGAGACTACATGCTCCCTGTGCAACCACTCTGTCCTGTGCATGATTTTGTAGACCTCTGTAATGTATCTGTCCTCAACCATCTCTCTAGAAGTTGAAGAGTCCTAGTGCAGTTAATTGTTCTTCACCTGGAAGTTGTTCCATACCTTTGATCAGCCCTGTCACTCCCCTATCTACTTTTTTTTCAGTTCTACTATGTCTTTTTTAAGATGTGTGTGCCGGGGGAGGGAACCATAACTGCTGAACTAGGTCATATAAAACATTGGATGAATTCCTGGGTTTCTATTTTAATGTCTCTGAAGCTTTGGCAAATGTTCAGAACTGTTCCATTTTCTTCCTCTCTCTCCCTGTAGTAGAGCTACTCCTATGATTAAGGCAAACCTCCCAACCTCCCAGCTCGCCAGTGCGAAGCTGGAAGAGAGTAGTGCAGCTAGAAACACACTGATGGAAGGATGACTACATTTGGTCCTCTTCAGTCTCAGGCATCCTTACCATATAATCTCACTCACAAACTGATCAAGTCCCATTTGAAAGTAGGATAGTCTTTTTGCCCCCACTAGTCCTACCAGAATCTCACACCCTTGATCATAGGAAGTCTCCTTTCCCAGTCTACCTTTCTCTATGACCATTTTATACACATTTATTTTTGTTCTTCTTCTCTCTTTCATTAATGTTTATGTCCCTGATACATTTATGGACCACAAACATGCTCAGGATCATTTTTCATATTGGTGATTGCCATGATCCTGATATGATCAGTTAATGAGCCCAAATACATCTCCTTGTCTGTAGGTATCCTTCAGTTTATGCAGAGATTCCTGTTAATAATTCCTAAGTATATAGGCTTTCATTTACATTGTTGAAATTTATCTTACGTCTATTGCTCCAACACTTCGTTCTGCCTCTGTGATGCTCTGAACTTCCTCTGTGCTGATGGAAATATTGACGACTGGTGCCGAGGCAACTCCTTGAAGAATTCAACTAGCAGTCTCTCACCAGCCCAACACCTCCTCTTTGAGAGCAATCTGACCATCGTTTCTCTTTCTGCCAGTCCTTTACTTATACCGTACTTCTTTAGTACTAATTCCCCTTTTCTCCAGATGAATTGATAACTTCAGTGGTATATTACAGAGTACTTGACTGAGGCTGAATTCTTCTTGTCTGCAAAATGTGGTAATTTTATAAAACAATGTTATCAGATTAGACTGATATCATCACCTGAACTAAAGCCATATTGCATTTTATGCATTTTTTGGGGGTGTATCCATGAATTTAATTATTTTGTCTGTTAAATTTTGTTCTATAGTCTGCCACTCCTACTGAGCTCCAGATGATAGGTCTAGCCAGGTTTCTCACTTTCTTCAATCTTGGTCAAAGAGGAGAATGTAAGCACCTAACTGCCACTGTCAAATGTCATATATTTTCAAAATTCCTTGCCACAGGATTTTTAATTTCATGTATGAGTTCTTTCACTGTTCTGAGGCAGACATTAGTATTTATTTGCACTCGCTACATTTTATCTTCATTTGGATGTCATCATTTTTATTTGTGTCCGCTCAATTCTCTGTAGCTCTTCTGCCTTATATCCTCAGTCCTAAATAATTAATTAAATTCAAGGGCATCCCTAGAATATTTTTTATATTGCCCTCTCTTCAGTGGGGCCCTGCTTCTTTCTTGTTTGTTTTTATGGCCAAGAGAGTGTTTATTGTGTAAGTTCTTTTGCAAGTCCTCGTTCAAGTTGTCTTTCACCAAAAAGTGAGTCGAATAATGGAGATGTTGAACTAAAGTGTTTTGTGGGACTTCTTGCTGTAATGGGCATATTATTTAGAATTTTTGATGACAGTACATATTTTAAGAACAAGTTATCACTCAGTAAAGCATGCTAACTTTTTGCTCTGGTTTTGTTTTCTCTCATGATTTGAACTTGATCTCTGCTGATTCCCAATGCAGGTCACTCACTGAGTGAAAAAAAAACCCCAAAGGTTCTTATAGTGTTTTAGAGTGTCATAGCTGCGAGGTGGAGAAAAGTGATACATGCATTTCCGCTGGTGTCTTAGACACATCTCACAGCAGGGAAATGCTGGGAGGTGGCAATACCTTTGCCCTCTGTGTACTGGAGAGAAGGGTAGAGTAGTGTTAGAGCAGCCCTTGACGCTAAGATAGGCTTTGTGACAAACAGTGGCACAAATATTGTGACGAGCAATGCAGCCCAGTAAAGGCATCTTACTCTGTTTTAATAACAACCTTACCTTCACCGCTGGGTTTGCAGAACCTCTTCATTAGGATGTTTTTTAAAAATGTGGGTATGCTGAAGTGCCTCCTGACTTCAGCAAAGAGCCTATATTCACTTAGGGCTTTGAGGCGCCCAGATTTATGAACAGGAGAGTTGAAGATAGGTTTAATAATAACCTGAAGCTTACCCTAGAGCACAGAGGCAGGACTCTGTTTCATTCATAACTAGAGCAATGGTAATTTGGAGCATCAGTGGAACAGAACTGGTCATCACAAAGTGGAGGCACAGGCTGTAAAATCTGACATGCTTGAGACCTCTGGCTTACAAGGTTTTAGGTTAAGCACATGTGTCAGTATTTACATGCTCTGCACCTAAATCCTGTAGCTGCTGTTATAGCTCATGGATTACAAAAGCTGAGTTATCAAAGTGCTGAGTTGCTGGGACAAGTGCTACCAGCAGCTTTTCTTTCTTCTACAGCATTTTGCTCCATCACCCTAGTTAATTCCCAGGTTTATTAGTACAACACAATCCTTCTTGAGGAAGAGATAAATAGCAAAATAGGTCTTTCTTTGCTAATACTAAATATGCCATTTTCATTCACTGTGCATCACTCTTATTTTACACTGTGGCTACCTTAAGCACACCTATACATTCACTTAAAATAAGTTTTCAGACAATAAGAAAGCAATCGAATGTAGCTGTGTCATGAAGGAGTCTCAATCCCCAGGAACCAAGTGACATTTACAACTTCTTTCCTTCCGAAGAGTGATTGTTGGGTATTTTCATACTCCAGAAAGTTCTTTTAAATATTTTTAGTCTCAGGATTGTGGGAGGGGATTGAAATATTTCATGCCAAGTTTTTCAGAAGGTGTGTTGCCAAAAAATATCTGTGTAGGAAGCAGAGAAAGTACTTAAAAAATAAAGATATTCTGTTCCTTTAACCAAAATTTCAACTGTTACATGCATGCTTTCCCTCATTCACAGAACAAAATGCCGTGCACCAACACACACACACTTTTTAATTTTCCTGATCCAGACACTTTTCCAAACATATGGCTGTTGACAGTAAAAATTTAGAGAGAACGAATCTGCTTTTTCTCTACTTGCTTTTCCTTTATACTCACTCTTTTCCTGTTCCAAACTATGACAGGCATTTATAGAAGTGTATCTCAGAAAACAAGAATTTCCCAATATTTCTCACCTCTTAGCATTCTCACCACCTGCAATTATACAAAACAATACAACCCTGGATTCCTTTTCTCAGAAAAAAAAAACCCAAACTACGTTAAGCAAAAGATTTGTGACTGTGATTGATTACAGACTACAGAAGAATGAGATTATTCTGAAGGAAAAGTCTTACAGATAAATGGATTAGAGTTACTTACACTTGTTGACATGGGATTGAAATACTCCATTTCTGCCTTTGTGACCACTGGGTTCACTCATGAGAGATAGGTGAAACTGAGTAGAAAGAGATTAGAAATGTAAATAAAGTCCGTTTTCCACTGTCCAAAGACTGCATGCGCAATGCAAAAGGAAAAATTAAATGAGATATTAAAATGTCTTTCTGTTTTTGAGCTTGACCCTGCATTCCCTTATTCCGTTACACTGGAGTTAATGGGGCTGCTCAACTCCCACAAGGACGATTTAAGCTATTATTAGTAAGAAACTGTTCTCTTCCTTACATGCTGATCGTCTGAGGAGTGCAGAGGAAGGCATGCAGAGGAAAACTCCCGAGGACCGTGCGGCGGGGCTTAGCGTACCCGCAGCCCTGGGATGATGCTGAAGCCCCTCACCGTGCCCCGGGCAGAGCGCAGCTCGTCACTGCCGCCCCGCACACCTCGCCCTAGGGCAATGCCAGCGCGGGCGGCTGGAGCCGCAGACCAGCTTTGTGGGAAGGAGGATACAAGACCACTGTTCCCAGCAGAAACATGCCTCCAGTTCATGCACTTGGAGGCACCCAGAGAAGGATTCAGTGTTGACCCACTGAAGTCTCTTGCCTGAAGGATAGCCGCTTTTCACTTTCCAGGGTGGGAGCGGTATGACTTTGCTAGAAATTGGGAATTCTACCTTTTTTTGTTTGTTTGTTTCAGAGCTTCTCTTATTTTTCTAAGCCTTTCCCCTTTCCCTCTGCAATAAAGTGGCTGTTGTATTTACTCATGCTGTGATGGAATGTTTTTTTATTTACAATTAAATACAAATTATACTAAATCTTTCAGTGTTAGTTTATTACCTTTATTTTCCACCACTTTTTGTTTGTTTGCTTTTGTACACCTAATTTTTGTTTTCATTCTGTTCCAATTTGTTTGCAGTCATTCTGCAGACAAACGTCTGATGTAGTTTGGACCACAAGTGACTCGCAGATCACAGTCTGAGTAACAAACATTTATTTATGTTCATACTCCTTTGGTAGATTTTTACTTCCTCTGCATTTTGCTTAAGATTTACACTGGACATCTGCACAACTTGAAGGAAAATCAAAGATAAAAGAGCTTCTATTTTGATTTATATTAGCATCTGTTCTCACACAGGAAAAAAAGAAAAAGAAAATCAGAGAAAGAAAAAATCCTACTTTGTTGATATAGGAGTCTTTAAAATTACATTGCTTATTTCAGGTCCCACTTCAGTTGAACATGTGAAAAATAAAGTCTTGGTGAACCTCTTTTTATTCAGATAGGTGCATAGTCTGTGTGCTCTTAATATGGGGTGTGTGTCAGACGATATATGTGTGAACTGATCTTGAATGTAGCCGAGCAGCTAAAAAACACATATTCCAACAGATTAGGACTCAACTCTCAAACAGCCATACTCTATTCTTAATGACCAGGGGTGAAAAAAAAAAATTATTTAGAAAATATACCTCATTGGCGAAAGAGATTTATATTGCATGAGTGACTTCTTTTTAAATTAAATGGCAGGCATCCTTAAACTGTAATTTACTGGCACAGCTGAATTCCCCAAGGTAACAAAACAAACTCCAGGGCTGCATCGAGGAATGCTCAGTAACCCGCCACCACCGGACAGCAACAAGCCTGCAGTGTCTGCAATGTGGGCAGGCGCTGGAGCTCAGACCTGCAGCAAACTGCTCTCTGGAGCTGCTGATGGAGAGGTGATAAAACTCCCTTTTCTCCTCAGCTTGCTGATATGTGGGGAAGGTCACTCCTTACATACACTGGGTTTACATGACATGACATTTTTTGTCCTCATGATGCTGATATAGCAAAAAACAACATTGTAATTTGAAGCCCTGGAAGAGCTGGGCAGGGGAGACCATGAAATCCTCAGTCTTTGTTTGGCCTCTGCAATAAATTTAGTGGCACTGAAGGGCAGGTGCTTCCGTGGTTTTTCCTTCCATTTCTGATGCTTCTGGGCTCTTTGCAGGAACTTTTACCTTTCTGCAGAAATGTTTGCTTTTATTAAGGCCCTGGTTTTATAAGGTACTTGGAAACATTTTTAATTTCAGATCATTGGTAATCTCATAGACCAGAAGTTTTGTATCTGCTCTACTGAATCAAAGTCGCAGCAACTCATTTCACTTAAGCACTGAGAGGGAAATAGAACAGCATTTCCCACTCTGTTTCTAAATGTATGAACATCCTATCTTTCCCACATGCTATAAATGTCCCTTTCAGCAGATATGAAATATTCCTACCACATTAATTAAAACTTATCATTTTGTACAATCCCCTTTTCTCCCTAAGTCTCATTAACTGCTTCCTCCTCATCCTTACCTTAAGCCAAAGCTTTTCTTGCCTTCAGGACTCCCTGCTGCTCTTGGCAGCACCTTGCTCTCCATTCTTCATCATTACTGCTAATGATCTTGCAGAAAGCCACCAGGTTTTTGCAACAGATTCAGATACTGCGGTCAAGATATCTGATTCGTCAGCTTTTAGACATGTGAGGTTTGGTGAGGTGAATCCCCACCCTTCTTATCCTTCCATCCTTGACTACTGTTATTATTTCTCTCAGAATAATAGGGAAATAATGTTCCATCCATCCTCAATTACTGTCATTATTTCTCTAGGAATTTCATTCATCTGATTTGATGAGACTACCTCCTAAGCCATGTAACATTGTTGCTTCTCCTTTGGCTGACCTAGGATTTTTATGCGCTATGAAGTACTGTATGTGATTACAAACTGCATTTCTTTCAGCATTTAAATGACTCTCCACTCTAAGATCCAGAGTTTGCTTTTGCATGTACCTATGAGAAAACTGGATGAAACAGGAGCATATACACAAATTAGGTTTAGAAGTCACGAAAATTATTTTTCCTCACTATTCATTCTGTCCTAAAAAATGGTAAGAGGACTCCAAGACAGTGAGAAAGTCTGAGGGCCAAATTCAACACTTGCTTAAAAGGCTACTGAGTTTATGCATGTAGGGTGTTAAAAGATAAAGGAGGGGTATTTATCACATGGGCAAGATGTGATTCTCATTTTCATGCTTAGAAAGCTTGTTATACCCACTCAAAGTCTGTCTGCACTGCCAAAGATTTATTAAGAGACTGAAGTGCAGATGAGAAGTGGCCCCAAATTAAGGCAAGGAAGACCAGCAAGGAGCTCTACAGCTTTGTGCTATACTTTATTTCAAGCATCTACAGATAAAAAGTTCAGGGACAGGAGGCTGGCACAAAGCATGGACTAACATAATCACAATGCAAACCTCAGAACCACAAATAAGTTATTATTTCATAATTTGATTTCTTTGAGTGCTGCTAGCCCCAAAAGGCCAGCTCTTAACTGCTCAATTTTCTCCATTGGTTCTAATTAAGGTTTTCCTTGGCTCATGATCCTGGTGAACTTGGAGAACTTTAATTTTCTTTTTTTTTTTTAAATCTGCTTTTCTCACCAGGTGGAGTGTTCCCTGCATACACTGAAACTTATGAACTTTCCAGTACATTTTACAAGATACTTTTGTCTACATGTTTGACTAAAGATGGAGGCATTCCACAAATCCCCAAGTAGAAATCATTTTATTAGCCAGTTTGTGCACTGTATACAGGAGAATATGGGATTATTTGTTAAGAAATTTACTGCCAAAAAATTTATGGCAGTAATATAAACTCACAAGTGTCCCTTTCTGCTGAGGGGGAGTCAACTTCAGTAGCTGTATGACTGATGATGTGACAAAGTGTGATAGGGAATGCAGCTGCTGCTGGACCAGAAAAAAATAGTTCCTAAAAAACAGAGATAGAGCAGAGAAATACCTTTAAAAGGAAATAATTTATTATTGTTGTTGTGCTGATTAATAATCCCTTCAAAAAACCTGAAGATGACTTACCTGTTTTTCTTGTCTTTATTAGTTTAGAACAGGTAGAAACATGGAAGTGCTTTTTACTATTATATCCATGATCTCTACCTCTTTGAAAATTATTTTTCCAAAATATTTTTTTTTACTCTGTAGCTATACTTAATTCATTTAATTTGTCTTTAATTAAAAATCATTCCCTCCTATGCAGTTTTCAAGGCACTGCACGATTTTTTGTGTTTGAAATTCTGTGTTTGACAATGTAAGCTTTATCAGTGATTTCTACTGCCCACGTAAGGTAACGTTAATGAAATTCTGTGCTAACATGTTTCTCCTTTAAATCAGATTGGTTATGTTTGGCTTTTACTCTTTGTCATTTCTAGTTTTTTCCAGCACCTTCTCTCTCCCTTGCTTCCTCCTGTCTTCTCTCCTTCTACTCCCCAGAGCATGGAGAATTTCCATTTTGGGTTTGAACTCTGCAGCTGGCTACTCTGTCAAAAACCGGCTGAACCAAAACTCTAGATTAAGGCTGAGTGAATAGTTAATGGATGTTTCTTTTCTTTTTTGATCTGAAAAACCAACCCCTCCTCATAAAACTTTATCTGAAGTCAAATGAACCATTCCATTCAGTCTCCAAAAAATGCTTTAGTTTAGAGTTGGTTAATTTCATTTTGTTTTTATTGTATTTTTGTATTCAATTTAGGAATCTTTGATCTCAAATCACTGTTTTGGAACAAAACATTTTGTTTTGAAGTAAGCTGAAATGAAGTATTGTAACATAAAAAGAAAAAGCCTCCACCTTTTTTGGCCAAAACTACTCACTGCACTTGGAAAAAATTTGTGAATAGTTTTGATCAACCTGGAATTCTTTGTCAAATAAACAATTTGCTTGGAAGAGAAAAAAAAAAAAACATACGTACTCCATATACAATATGCAAATATAGAACATTTGCATATGAATAATGGTTATCTATAAATGTAAGCCTACCTCAATGTAATTCCCTTTGAATACAATTATCCTAGTCCAACTGCCATGCGCAAGATACAAATGCTCTTGTTTCCCTGTTTAATAGAAGACAAAACTCAAGGATCAGAGTGGGGTAAGGAGAACTGAATATATGTGCATGTCTGCTTGATCCTCCCTGCCTGCAGAGGAAAGGGGTCATGGGGTGCCTGCTAATGGTGGGGCAGGTTTCCCCTTTCCCAATACCTCTCCTGACAGCAAAAGCCAGCCTGGCTTTTGACAGCTTAAGCAAAGTAGGCAGCCGGGGCAGTTTTGCTTCCCCCAGCATTTTGCTGAGCCTAGGCAGCTGCCTGTGCTTGCCAGGAGCAGAGCGGGCCCGAAGCGTGTCTCAGGGGGACGTGGCTGTGCGAGGGGGACTCAGCTCACCCGGCTGCGGCAGTCTGGCGTTGGCGTTCAGCCTTGCCAGCCCAGGCTCTCCTCAACACCACTGAAGAGAAACAGGCCCTGTTACCAAATGAGTCATGGGACCAATTTCAAAAGGCTCTTGGATGAGATGGCCACCATCCTCCACTGACTTTAAAGAGGCAAGCTAGGCTTTGAGTGGTATAAAATGACCTACTTTTTGTCTGTAAAAAAGGGAGCCAAGAAACTACCATTCACCTTTCTTCTTTTAATAGCTGTGTTAAAATAAACTCTCCCTAGTTGTGGCTGATAGGAGGGGAAAGCTTCAGTTTAAACTGGGCAATGCTTTAAGGAGCCGGGGCGATGGCTGGATTTGCAATACAGCAACAACCTGTTTGTCACCCGGCACACTCTAAGGCAGCTCTCCTAACATCTGTACAAAGAAAAATATTGCTTATCATATCTTTCAGCATTTATATTTCTTCTCAAAGGTAAATTAAGATGTTGCTTTTAGAGTTAGTTCTGTATAATGTTATTCAGATTTCAGTTTCAGCTATTTCACACCTTTCAAATTCATAAACATGCAAATGTTTTGAAGGATATTGTTTGGATTCCTTTTGGCTTTGTGGTATCTGGCTCTGGTTTTGTTTATGGCTTGGCTTCTATGTTTTTGAATTTGACTCCTGATTACTTTTATAATATTTGCCTTTTTTTAACATCTGTATTCTCTAGCTGAAAGCCTGGTGCATTAGAAATGCTTTGGAAAGGGTATGTGCCATTCTGTAGCTGTGGTTGGGAGTTATGTGAGCTTGAAGCTAAAAAAGAAAACACAGAGGATTTGATAAAAGCATGCATATAAAACAGCAGAAAAGCTTTTGATTTCATTCTATATTGCAGAGAACAGAAAGATTTTCTGCAAAATACTGTGGAGAAAATTACTCCATAGTAAAAATAGTTTGAGATACCATTCACTGAAGTTTGAATCAAATAAAGCAGGGACTTGGTCTCTGGTCTTCTCACAGGGCACTGGCAGGAGAGGAGCACTTTTTTTTTTTTTTTGTGAGAAATTTCATCTTTGACATGAAATCTTTTTTGGGATGTGGGGATATCATCCAAGCTGCTGCTGTTAGTGTCCTTGCAGCTGCGGTTCTGTTGAGACTTGTTTGAAGGCCACATCTTTTTTTCTTTTTGACAAGGGGAAGTTTAGACCACACTCTTTAGACCAGTTTTGCTTGTGACTTACCAAGTAAATACAATAAATAGTTAATATTTGGAATTCACAGATGGAGAAGATGAAAGCACAGAAAAATTAAATGGCTTGCTAAAAGATGAAGAGTGAGCCAATGGCAGAGCCAAGAAAGGCACCTTAGACTCTCATTTTAGTGTATAACTCCAGCCAAGACAATTCAACCTTCAAAAGGGAAAACTGTATTTTGTAAAACTGATTATTATTTTGAAGATTGTGGCTAAAGTATGGTGCTCTTTTTGTCGAATTTTGGAATAAACTGTAGTTCCTTACCAAGACAGCCCTGTTTCAAATCATCTCTGGGGACTGATATATTTCAACCCTAGGGATAAAAATGTTACAGACTTTGGACGTACGTGCCAGACACAGGATCACAAAAATTTGAAAGCTGGGTCCTGTTTCCAGTCAGAAAGGCTAGATATGGGAAGTCTTTTCTTGTCTGCTCTTGAAAGAGAGAAGTATGTTTTTATTGGAATCCAGTGGCCCCTTTACATTTAGTTTAAACTCTTTCCACTATCTGCACGTCAACTGTAAAATATAGTACTTGGATTTCAGGGACTGAACATGGTAAAAACTCATGAAAACAGAAAGACAGAGGGCTGTGGCTCCCAACCATTCCCGATACATGTCGCCACTTAGCAATATTCCAATAGAGGTGCAGATACAAGTATAGAGACTTTTAGCTTACTGACAAGTGTCTTTCTTCTCATGGTTGCTTCTCTTCAGCTCCTTAGATGTAGCTCTGTGACCAGTGGTTGTCTGCATACCACAGGCTAAAGGTACAGGGCTAAGGTGTGTAATGTTTACACCCTGGCAGCAATATTACTTCCAGGACAGGCTATCTTTCCTTACCATAGGGAAATTGGGTCCAAAAGAAGATAGACTGAGATGCAATTTTTTTTAGTGAACCTATAGCTAATTAACCATTGCCTGACTTAATCCATTACTATTTAGCTCCTTTAAATCACAAGAGGTGCTTTCGTCCTAAAACAGCCTCTAGAAAATTTCTCATTAAAACACAGCAGACATTAGGTTGAATCACAGGCTGTTAAATAATTTTCACTGAAATGAAAGAGGAAAATCATCCTTACCGCAGGAGGAACAGCAAATGAGGTCAGGCCAGTGACCAGAGAGCTTCATTCTGGTCTGGGGGACATGGGCCATCTCTGCATGAGTTGGGTTCATGCAGCACCTCTGACCTACTGCATCATGTCCTTCCATGGCTTAAGCTGAGATGCCATGTTCCAGTTCCCATTTCAGTCTCCATAGATACCCCTGGGAGAATTCTTCCAGGTTAGTCAGTCTCACAAGCAACAAGAGAAATAATTGGAGTACTTTATCAAGTGCTTACTGATAGGAAACTGCAGCTGTCCCACAAACAGTCCTGTCTCAGGGGTGCTATGTGACCTCAGTGCCAATGCAAAGGGACACTCACAGCAACCTCTACACATGTCACACGAGCAGCCCTATGCTGGGATGTCTGGCAAAGAAGGAGAAACAAAGGTGTAAAGAGAAATCTATTGAAAAGCAACAGCAGAAATAGGTACAAGACTCAGAAAATAGAACAGAAAGCAAAAGATAGCTGATGAGTTGCTTTTATTTTATTTTAAGAAAATGTTTCTACATTGAAATCCTTAATCATTTTTCCTAATGTTATTTCTCCAAATAAGTGTAGCTTCTTTAGCTTTGTATACAAAAATAAATAAAATAGTCCAAACATCATACCAGGTTCCCAACTATGCTTCACAGGACTTGGTAGTTCTTGAGAAAATCATAGTAGTCAGTGAGGAAAGAGAGGCTCCTCCGCAAAGAGGCTGAGGTGACCCAGATTCATCGCTCTGGGACTTTGTAAAAGCATCTGTTTCTCACCAAAAGCAAAGACTGTCCTTTGAAGTGGGCAACCAAGTTCCTGAAATTAAGCAGTGTGACTATCCTCCTAACTGAATGCAAACGTGATATGTCTACTTCCACTCAGAAGCTGCTTTGACTGGTTTCCTGTGGCTTTACAGCACTGGAGAATGGCAAACCCTGGTAGGGGAATCACATTAGCCTGGCCCTAGATACAATAAGAAAGTATTGCTGCAGGTGTCAGAGAAGCATTATTTGGTCAGAAATGAACACAAATATAGTAGGGGTTTTATTTCCTTATTAAAAAACAAACTATAATATTTTTACAGTTAGAGGGTCTGCTTTGTATAATGCATAATTCAGTATAATACTGACAGTTCCTTTTGCCCCATAGGGCACCCTAAACATGTTACACTCTTTTTCTGTGGCACCCCTGTTCATTCTTGCATGGATAATTCTGACCAGACATGTCAACACACACTTAATCTTTGCTCCTGGCATTGATGTACTTAAAGTATTGCCCTGTCTACTTTAGGAACTCCCCTTCCTCAGCCACCAGTAACATTGCAGGCTATACTGTTTGTTCTGTGATTGCACTGAAGACCTGAAATAAATCATTTGCTACTGGCCTGAGCAGTACCACCTTTTAGGTGCACATCACCTGATTTTGGCATAATGAAGATGTTCCTGTAGGTGTTTTGTTGGCGCATTGCCTCCTGCTCATCACCCTTGTATCTCAGAAAGTGTCACTGAAGTGCCCGTGCCACAGTCACGTCCCAGACAAATGACACTTCCCAGCTTGTCCATGGCCTTGGAAAATCTCTGCTTCCTTCACCATACAGGTACTTTTACACTGTGACCTCCTAATTAGCCATCACCTTCTGGGAGATTGTTTGATTCATTAGGTGTGAATGAAAAGAAGCAAAACAACAGTTGTGAGTTGACTAGGGGGAAGGTGGATTTCGTTTTGGAAAACCTGAATTTTGTTTATTTTTTCTTGGCTTGTGTTTCTCTGTGTCTGATGGGGCTCTTAGTCACCTTCAGCTTGTGCTCTACTCAGAGCAGCCCTGCTGCAAGCACTCAGCTTTTTTACATTGAGCAAGAGGAAGCACAGTTTTGGGGATGATTTCTGTACACTGCAGAAAGGGAGTGCCTTTCTGTAACCGCAAAATAAGCTCTTGCCTGCAATATGGCATTTCTGTGCCTTCCTGTGTTCCCGTACAATTTATCATTCGCTATGCCATGCATTAACACACACACTAGTTCTGTCTACATCTAAGTAGGATTCTCACTACAGCTGACGTAACAGGCGACCCCACTATCTAGGGAGCCAGTGTGCCTGGCAGTTAGTTGTGCACTTGGTAGGTTTTCTGCTTTTTTGTGTTATTCTTTTTCTTTTTTTTTATTTTTTTAAATATGAATCTTTTAAGGCTTACTTTATGTATAGAACCATTGCCAATATTTTCTATAACCATCAAGTATTTTCCACATGCCTAGAACTGAAGCCATTTTTTAAGAACTAAAGAGTCACTGGAGTGAAATTTAAGAACATTATCAATGATTTGGAAGCTCATTTAAAAATTCATTTTCAAGGCAGGATTAAAGAGAAATCTCTGTGGATATATTCACATTTTCATTAAGCATGTTCCCTTGCTAGACTGTTGGTTAACAGTTATTACACTGTCAAGTTGTTATTTTAAGAATCCATTCCGGGATCTTGACCTCCAGTACAAAACCATATGGTCTATCAACACATGCCTTTACACTCCTCCACAAACTACATCTTTACCAGCAAATCACCTCAAAATCTAATGGCTATACGTAGGTGCAAACCATACCACCAGTCCTTGAGTATTACTGAATGTTGCTGGTTGTATTGGAGGGCACTTGGGTGGCATGGATGAACAATTTCTACAACAATTATGGTGCCTTGATTGTTTGGTTTTGGTTTGGGTTTTTTGTCTTGTCTTTCCACTGAAATAGGAAGAAGAACTTTTGAACTTTTTTACAAGAACATGTGTATGCTTATGCTGTAGCTGAGGGGGTAGCTGACCACCTTAAGACATCAGGCACAGCGATTCAAGTATCTGCTCTCCCTCTTTTAAGGCACAGCTCCTTGGCTTCCCTCCTCCTCATTCAGGAAGTGGAAGTCTTTTTTTTTCCTGGATACACTGCACACAGCAGCTCTGCATAGCTCTTGAGCTATACCGTGTTTGTGTGGTAGCTGTGAGTGCTTCTCTATCTCCTAGCTGACAACCAGCCAGCATTTCTGACAGACTCTCTTCAACCACAAAACATTTTTGTAAAAATATTTTGGTTTCTACTAAACGTATTTTGCCAAAGCTAGACCTCATCAAAGCTGCCTGACTGATCTTATTTAGCATTCTAAAGAAGTGCTGACCATCTTACAGGGTATGCTCCACGTTTTCTCTGATTGCACAGTACATGGGTCCCTGGAAGAAATGGGCAAATCTTTCTTGGAATCTCTGATTTCAAACACGGGAAGTCCATACAGTGAATGAGTCCAGTTTTGCTAATTTGGCGTGTGGAGAGTATGGTTCAATATTTTACTACACAACACTTTCACATCAGCTTGGCTTTCAGCAGGATAGTTAATGCAAGGCTTTTTTTATGAGTGAATACTGATGTTTGATTCTATGTTTAGAAAATAAACCCACAGTAATATCTATTTTCTGATCTGAGTGGAAAAACTTGCTCCATCTTTTTTCTCAAAGTGGATGGGTAACCTAGAAGTCATTTTGTGCCATCCATACCCATGGAGTCGGCCAACTGTTAAGATTTTTAATATGAGAAGAATTTTATATAGTCATTTATGTGGCCTTGTTATCCTTCATCTGTCTTGAAGTACACACTTTAAAACTTAATTCTTCAAAAATTATGTGTGTGAATAGTCCCACTGAGGTTAACAGGAGCTGATTTGTACGATGTTAGTAAAGTACATAGAATTCTTTGCAGACTCACTGCTTTAATTGGTGTTGCATGGGGAACATAATTCTTAAGTAATCAGGGACCAAAGCAAAAACTAATGTAATCAAGGCACTTATATTAAAGTACTTCTAGGGCCTTTGAATGAAAGAATACTATTCCTGTCTGTATTTTCACAGTATTTCCACAACAGAATTTTGCATAGCCAGCCCATTGGAAACACCTGTGAATTGTAGCCAACCATCAAGGCTGCTTTTTGAAGAAAACGGGAAATAGGAGAATTGACTAGCCCTGCACCACAGGGACCGGCATAGGGATGGAGCAGTAGCAGAAGTGGAAAAAAGAGAGAATAAAAATGGCTAGAAATGCTGGGAATGGTATGGGCTTTTTTCTGGACATGTCTAAGCATAATATTACAGCACGTTTCACAGCCAGCCAGTGATTGCACGCACTAGTTGTAGTCTCTAGGCAGGGATTACTCATTTCATACATCATTTAGAATTAATTGTAGTGATTCTGCAAAGTCAGTACATACCCTGGACGCAAGATTAGGAGAAACTGTTTTTGTTTCAAAGTCTTTTGATGTTTCTGTTTTGAAGTATTTTATTTTCCCTTAAACAGCACCCAGACTGGCCAATGATACGCAGTACACTCTCTTCTCTTTTGGAAAATAAAACTTTGTCAAATAAAACTAAATCTTTGGCAATCTCATGACAATATGCACACATGCCTACCCACTTCATACTGGAAGGCTAAACGAAGTTCAAGGTTTGTAGGGATCATTGAATCAGACTTGCAGAGGAAGGCAAGCATATACATTTGAAATGTGAGTATTCAGAACTCCCAGAAATACAACATCCATTTATGTTTGGAGAGGGTTATGTAACAGAGAAGTTCTCCTAATGTTCTGGATAATGAGAAATACTGTATGTTCCCTGAGTAGAAAGTAGTAACTAAAAGGCTTTGCCACATGTCCCTCTCAGGTGGGCATCCCATACTGCGACATCAGGCACCAGCATCAGCACAGCAATATGGTCTGGTTTTCTGGGCATTCTGAATAAAGCTAACACTTGTAGTTCGAAGAACATTTACAATATTTTGGAGGAGTCTAAGACAGGCTTGTGGCATGTTTGACATCTGTAGAGAAATTACATTGCACATAGACCAATTTTGACTAACTGCTTATGACGTTTCAAAATATTTATGAGCAGTCATATATTATTTTCAATAAAAATATCAGTATTATGATTCAGAATCGTTGTTTAAGATTTTATAATTATGTGTTCATAGTCATGGTATTTCAGTACAGGGGAAAAGTCTTTAAAGTGTTTCATCAGTGTTTAATTGAACTGAAGTAATCCTATGCTTTCCATTTGCCTCTCAACACTTTTCAGACTTAAGGTAATTTCGTATCACATTAAACTGTTCATTAAAAAGTCTAACACAATTTTGAAGGATCTGATTACAACAGTTTTCCATTTGTTTCTGGCATGCTCTGGTCTCATAATTGGAAATACTAACATGTGGATTGTCTCCCAAATATAGTTCATGCTTCATAGTTCATGATGTATTATTAAGTGTGCCAAGCAGAATATTTTAATAACATTCATTATGTCAATGCCAGTGGAAAACAACAGTAGAAAACTTTGAAATCAATAGTAGAAAAGTTTGACATTTAGATAAAATATTATTTAAATTGCAAAGAATTTTCTATTTGAGCATGGATTTTTTTGATTGTTTCTTTGCTGTCATGCATTTAAATAGTCCATCAGTTAATCCTGTTGTTGCTTAAAACCAGATCATTTCAGCCTTTCTTGTAATATTTAGTGCATTAAAGCCAGGCATGAGTATGTGGCCTTTAGGGTATCTCCATGTCTTATAAGTGTGTATAAGGAAATTTGCAAGTGATATATTACTCTCCTCATGTTAGAAATGGGAAAACAAAGGCAATGAGAAATGAAAAGGCTTGTTCAGAGACACCCATCATGCCAAGGGCAGAACTAGGACTGGACATCAGGCCTCCAACTTTTCATCACACCAGTGCTGTAGCACTAGAGAAAATTCTCTGTACTTCCATATGCGTTCCTGGGCAGCACACAGGTAAAGGGAGACGCAAACACAAGTAAAATTTCATCAGCAAACTCCCCCTCCCTTGCATACCTTAGCAAAGTTTTTGTAAAATAAAAACTAGTCCCTGCTTTTGCACTAGGTTGGAAAGAGCCAGGACATACATGCCCAAAGAGCATGTACTCTGTCACGCACCAGAGTTAAGGGAAGAATTTTGCCTACACGCTCTTCCAGTTATGTTTAAAGCTGCTCTACCTTTACCAACACAGGTATCAATCTCAGAAAGAGAGAAATGTCAGTACTTTAATTATTGACACCTCACTCCCTCTTTCTCCTCACCTTTAGATATGTGATAGGATATGGCCTTCTAAGGCACAATTATTCCTTTTGCATCACAACGATTCTTTCTAAGCTACGGAAGATGAATGACGTTCAGGAAACCAGTTATGGGTTTTATGATCAGTACAGATGTTTATGAGACCTTCCTTTCAGACAGTTAACGTTGGAAGTGAAGAAGCAGATTAAAGATAAGTACAAACAGCAGCAGTTCAATGTGTCTTTTAGTAGCTGCAAGGATATTTTTGAGGGAAGGAAGGATCCTTTTTCTCAGCATCTGAAGTGACGAGATGATATGTGTGGTTTGTTGATTGAAGATTTTGAGAAGACTGCTGGGTGCACAGGAAATGTTGAGCAATTTGACCATAGCAGAAGGATACTGGAGATTTCCAGTGCTCAGAACTCAGCCCAGCCTAGCATCTTGTGCAATCTGAGCACTAGCAAAAGGCAGACCCCAGCCCCAGACTCAGCTCTGCCAAGTTTCAAAGACCAGTTGTAAGCTACTGAAACACAGGAATAGTTAAAAAATTGGCCTTATCCTTCCTTGTTACCTATGTCTGTTTACTGATCCAGCTATGACCTTCCTGCTTTTAAGCAATCTTGGTGTGTAGTCTGAGGCACTGACTTATGAACAGTATTTAGTTCATGCGTTTGCACTCTCACCGCCTGTGTGATTGAAGATACAGAACTTCTTTCTTTGTTGTGGTTACCATATTTCGATTGTGATTGCAATAACATATATTTCTGGAGGGTTTTTCTACACTTACTTCTCTTAGGCTCTCAAACCTCAACATCTTTTTCTATTAATATGAGGGAGAGAGAATCAAAAGGCTAGAACTGTGTTTGTGTGTGTGTATATGGGCAGGGAGGATGACTTAAGATTTACAGGTAGTTAACAAGGAAAACGATTATTTTAACAATCTGTAGCAACTAACTTCTGGCTATACACTGCACTTATGGCTTAACACTATATATATCTTTCTCTTTCTCATACTTTACTACATATTTTTATATGTGATAACTGCTGGATGGTCTGGTTAAAAATGCTAAGTATGTTTTGTATGATTCCTAAAGTAGCTGTGATCCATAAAGATACACACCTGAACCACAAACTGTTGGAAGCTATGAGCAGATCCCAGTGAATATACTTTCTCTCCTCTTACATGCTTTACTAAATATCCATTTTGGCTGCTGTGAAAGAGAGGCAACTGAACTAAATGGACCTGTAGCCTGATCAAACATGGCTGGTCTTATATTCTTATGAATGTGTCAAAAGAGCTTGAAGTTTCTGTTTAAAGGATTTGAAATGTACTGCCCAGAAACTACAAACAGCCCAAGAGTTGTGTAAATTGCTCATCAACAAGCTCTCAACAGCCCCATTAGGATATCTGTTATCTGCCTACACAGACGAGTTGTGGGAATTAAAATAAAGTGTTATTCAACATAGAAGTGATTCATTATAAATTATTCACTTATGCTAATCATGCATTTTCCACTCTGAGAAGAGTACAGCAAATTGCTGAGCTCCTTCAAAACCAAGTTTACTTTAAAGAGCAAAGAAGGTGGTTTTTTCTCTTCTGTTGTGGTATATTTCCCAGAGGCTATGAAATCCATATTGGTTCTTGTTAATAATTCTAATAATTGTACAATGAATAGCAAAAATAAATTAAGGAAACTTAAAAAATACTAATTACAATTCTCTTAATTACATATATGAGCCAATAGAGGATCACCAGACTCTTGAAGAGTGGAGATATAATATTAATTTAATTTTATCAAGGCAAAACTCTCTTCCAAGACCACACAGCAAGTTAGTGGTAGATCTGAGACAGAATCTGTGAGTGTTGGCTCCTAGCTGTGTTCAGACTAAGGTGTCTGACTTCCCTTTACCCTAACAGTGGCAGGACATCACTGTCCCAGCCACAAAGAGCTGTTGCATCTTCTCTACAGGATTCCAGTATATTTTTCTCACCTTTGGCACTACAGTAACAAACAGATATGTTAAACTGAACACAGCAAAGCTCAACAGCAAGCAGAGTTTCTGGCAGGAGATCATAATGTAAGCATCTGATTTATAAATAGCTGAGAAAGTTTATCTTTTTGGATTTACAAAAACATGCTGTCATGAAAACAGACTGCTGCTATTGTAAATACCATGGAGCACAACATACGTGAAGTTAAAACTGAATTTGCCTTGTGATGATCTATCTGCTTGCAGGCTCCCCTCCCAAAGCCTCTGTGTCTGAACAGCACCCAGGATTTATAAAACAAAATAACAAAAGGTCCTGAGAACAATTGTGCAGAGTTATACTGTAGGCTTTCACTAGACCCAGTGGAGTAACAAATGTCTCTGCATCCTGCTTTATTGTTATGAATCCTTTGGTATCTATTTTCCTTCCCCTCTGGCTGTTGGATGCAATTAGTTCATCTGAAATTGCATGCCAAAAGGGCCTGTTTAATGGCTTGCAGTATATAATCTTATATTATCTGGTTTTGAAATTTCTCCTTCACATATGCAGCATAAAGTAATGGAGATGGTATCATTCTTTGTCATCTGATAAGCCTCAGACTCTATATAAGGATTTTTAAGTCATAAACATAATTCTATCTGGAGAAATGCAAACTCAAAGCTGTCTTGCAATTTTCCTATGCACAAAAGGTACATTTTGTTTTAGGAATCACTTTCTAGAACATAACAGAGAGGTGGTTTTCCTGCTATCCAACCCTTCACCTTTAATTAACCAAAGAGGACTGGGAATTTGCATCTCCAATTCCAGTAACTTTTCAGTTCCTATAACCATGAGGCCAGGATTCACCTAATAAAACCTAGAAACGGAGATTATTAAATCCAGTGTTTTGAATGCCTTTTACAAACACTCCAGGCAAAATGAGGATGTGAAAAATATCAAAATGTTAAATGGCACAGATGAAGAGAATGGTGGTCCTTTACCCTGCTCTCTTTCTCTGCTTCATGTCATTTCCTTCCCTGAAAATTTGCAGTCCTAAATTCTGATCTGCCCGGCTGATATGTAAGGTAAGAACTTCATGCCATATTTGAAACCCAGACTTCTTTATTCTTTCAGAAGGACTTGGGAAAACTGACTAATATCTTCTTTCTTTGATCACAGCCTTGCCCAAGAAATCGACAAGACCAGAAGGTTTCCTCTTCCTCCTGAGCCCAAGGCAAGAGCAAATAGTTCTGCTTTGCTAGTAACAGATATTCCGATTGGAGAGTGATTTCAAGACTTCATATCTTTTTGCTAGTTTATTTGCTGATTAAAGAGTTTTAGAACGTGGTTTTAGTCTCTTCTGTTATCTAACAGGTGCTGGCTAGAATTCAGATTAAAAAAAAAAAAGAAAAAAAAGGCAAAAAATTACTGAGAGTCTTTGGCCAAAATCAGAGCTTAATCAGAACCAGATTCCCTTCTGACTCCTCCACTGCTGATTCATACAGTAGTAAAGGATACTGCCTTCAATTAACTGCAATCATCATTTATATCATAGAATTTACAATTGACTTAACTCATTAGAAGTAATGGATTACAGCATGAACTTCACAACAGGATAAATATCTCATATCATGTAAAAATACCGAGGTAAAGTCAAAGCCTTTGGTTCAACAATGCAGATGCCAAACAGCTAACTGTCTGTGGAGGAGATGTGCACTGCACATACCCATTCATGGTCTCTGTGAAATGTGTTTCTCTAAGAGTGACCAGAGCTTGGGGATGTCTTTTCACAACCACAGCACCTTGCGTGGCTCTGCTCGACATTGCTCAACATCATCTCAGGAAAGGAAATTGCCTGAACTTTTTTGAGTCTGTTGATTGAGCTGTTTATTTCCTAAACATTA
Source organism: Phalacrocorax aristotelis (assembly GCF_949628215.1). Taxonomy (NCBI): domain Eukaryota; kingdom Metazoa; phylum Chordata; class Aves; order Suliformes; family Phalacrocoracidae; genus Phalacrocorax; species Phalacrocorax aristotelis. The sequence goes on along the minus strand of NC_134277.1, from coordinate 34,363,216 downwards.
TCAGATTTTGAAAGATTTGTTTTGGCAAATAATGACTTTTCCTGTTTTCCTGCTGAGTAAAGTTACACTGGCTCAAATTACTTGTCAAAGATTTATTTTTCAGTAGATGTTAACTACCAAGTCCTTTTTTCTTTTTTCTTTCACTCTGCATTCAACAAAATCAGCTGACACTGAAGGCTTACACCAGCTCTGCATACTGCAGTATCGTGTTTCTAATTTATTTTCAAAACTCTTTGAGTAGGTCCTATTGAAGAATAGAGGCAGTCTTTGGAATCAGTTCCCTGCTACAAGGGTCCTGGCAGGCAGCACTAAATCCCCTTTCCTGGAGAAATCACACCTTGGTACCTTGATTCACCCTCCATCTGGTCTGTTGGCTGCCTCCTTCACATCCCTTTCCTACAGCATATACCTTCCAGGGGCAAGGCCTGCAAGGTTGTTTGTGTCTCATATGGGTTAGGTAGGATGCAAAATCACCAGCTTCAGTATTCTGGCTAACTTTAGCTTAGAGAAACTTTAGAGAACTTAGAGAACTTAGAGAACTTTAACGTAGAGAACACCAGACTTTCAGAACACATGCAAAACTAAGTGCTTTTTCATAAAGCTGAACTATGGCCTCTATGCTGCCCTGGTAGAATGTAAAGAATCTCAGAACTGGGGTAAGGACAGTGCCAGTTCTTGGAGGTTGCCCTGTCCTGGCAATGTTGATGTGAAGGAGCCTGGATGGAGAAAGCTACATCTCTCTTGTACCAGACAGTGCTTGCCGTAAAGCTCTGGGTGCCTGCTGGGGCAGAGACACAGAGTTGTCTGCCCCTACCCTGCATCCAGAGAAAGAAAGAAAAACTGCAGTCCAGAGGAACTCCAGACCACAGGAAGCCTGAAGTTGTACTTGCCCCAGCTCTGGCACTGCAGGAGTCGCTGGGATGGGTGGAGGCTTAAAGCCCTCTACGCTGCAAGTGAGCATGTTTTGTAGAGTTGCTTTAAGTGTAAACTGAAGGTGGTCCCTGAGCTAGCAGCAAGGGCACTTTTACAGCACAAGGATTGCAGCTGTTTTAGCTTCAGGTCTTCAGGACCATCCTGCCACATATGGTAGGCACAGCTGGTGGATATTCCATTTTAAAATTATTCCTCCTTTGTCCTCCTTTGTCCTCCTTGTCAAACAATCCTGATGCGCATCATCTACTGAATGGACATAGATGGGTTTGGTGGTCCCATATCAGAAATCTGTCATAAACTTAGCCCTTCAAAACCAAAATACATAGTTTAACAGTGAATGTGTTTCCTCCTACAGTTTATAATCCTTATTCTGTCTCAGTAGCAAATCATTCCCATCTTAACTCAGCAGCTGTTAGTTTCACATTTGTGTCTTAGGGAATATTAATACTATTAAACTCTAGCCATGAGGTTCAAGAAGCTCAAAACACAAGAAGTGTTTTGACAGGACAAATGGCAGTGTTTATCAGTCCTAAAAAGTGCTAGAACCACTGAAAAGACTTGTAAGATTAACACACACCCTGCCTCTCACACACCTACTATGTTTCCTAAGTGAGTTACAGCTAGGTTGTAGCTAAAGGCAATTTAATCTACTCTTTCACAAAACCTTAGGCTGTGCTGGTGGTGATGACGGGTGAGCGAGTGAATCACAGAGGTAAATGCCAGGATGCCTCACTATACATTAGCATTTGCAGGAAGCACCTTGCAGCAGGGAGGAGTTCACTATAGATGATGGGCAAGCACGGGCTATGTGGGAACTGCTGGAAATGCAATGATAGACTAAACTGAAGAGGGCCAACAGGACACAGTCAGTAGGCTACTTAACTGAGTCACCTCAACGGTTAAAGGATAATCAGATAAATAACTCCACAAGCCACAGTGCTTCTTCTGAAGTAATGGCCAAATGGAGCCGTGGTGTAGTTGCTCTCTTACCAAGCTTTCTAGAGGGTGACAATCATCGTGAGCATTGCAATAATTCAAATATGTTTCACCTCAGTTGGACCTAATGTTAAGGGGAGGAGGTAACCTCACTTGGTTACATCATATTGTGTGATCTTGTTTGAACTGCACCTTTTTCCCATGGGAAACATTGCGTTGATCTTCATTATCCTGGTATGATGTTTTTTAGAAGTTCTTTTCACATGTTTGTCACACTAAGGGCTATTGAATTTGCTATCCTTTCCATGAAGTACTGGAAGGAGGTACTCATTTCTACCTGAGACTGGGAGATGTCAGAAACTCAGAAACAAACTTGTCAACTACTAGAAGCTGATATAGCTCACTTATAGACTCTTTGATCCTAATTTTCTACTTCCAGTTTTTCTCTGAATGAAGTATCAAAATCTCCAGTCTCACTAGTTCCCAAACCATTTGTACCAGAGGAGAGGGATGTGAAATCTTGAATTTTCTTATCTCATAATTATTAGTCACTTCTAATCTGTGTAACTGGAAAAACATCCAGAGGATGAGTTGTATAACTGCGTCTTGTGTCCAGTGATGACAGTAGAGCAAGCAACACTCTTCCAAAGTCCAGGCAGTTGTATTCCAAAAAGCAGACCAGATGGGAAATTAAAAACAGCATAGCAGACTTTTTTTTCCTGGGAGGATGAAATTAAATTTGTCCAGTTGCAGGAAAAAGAAATAACAGACAGAGAATTTACATGAAGAGATAACAAAAAACTGTGATTAACATTTGTTTGTGTGTGTGCATTTGAGTCAAGTATGAACATGCCTGTAACTGCACAACACAACAAATTAGAGACCAACTCCTTACTTTGTCGGTTTAGATGTATTGTTTTCTCTATGGCTCCTGCTATTGTACAATGTTTTCTGGAGCACATGTTGAGTGATCCACTGTTCATTAATCTGATGAAATTAGTCAGTGTGTTCCACTGACATTGTGTATGGTTAGCACATCAGTTGCCTCTCTGCAATTCAACATACCTTTCTAAAAAGGCATTTCCTAATCCCCAGGCTATAATCTCATTAGCACTGCCTGATTCTAACCAAATAAATAGAAGTAAAGACTGATTGCCTAGTCAAAGCACTGTAGCTCAACTCATAAGCTAAAGGTTTCAATTATTAATTTACCTCAGTGGAACTATATTGATTTACATCAGATGGAAGCTGGTTGCGGAAGCTCTTGTAATCTAAGGTGTATGTTACATTACTCCAGAGCTGCCTCAAGTACTGGTAGCAGTGAAACACTGCGTGGGCTAATTTTATGCAGCAAAACCTAGGTCTGGTAATTAAGGGACACCAATTTCTGTTTGTGTACCCAAGCAAGCTCATTAAAATTGAGCTTCTCTATTTTGCTGCAACACTGCAGTGAAGTATACAGTCCAATTTTGCCTTGGTAAATGTGAATATAGTCCTCTTGAAAGTCCTAATGTCTAGACCTCCAGTCTGAATCTCAGGTACACTGAGGTACCTTTGTTCTTCTCTATCCTTGCAGAGATATGCTAATTCCTGTTTGGCAAGTCACTGGAAGAGTGGGTAGAGGGATCCTCAATTTTTAAATCATTACAGAAGTCTTTCCAAATGCTACAGTGCTACCACTCACAGCAGAAGTATAGAGTGTGCCTTCGATTTTCTCATCCACAACTCACCCTTGGGCTCTGGTTTGTCTTCTTAGAGTTGTAGACCCCTCAGAATATTTTAAATTATGCCAAGAGGGAAAATTGAGAGGGGTCTCCTAAGTATTAGTGGAGGCAGAATCCAAAGTTGGCTTAAAGCTGCCTTTGTGCCCTGCAGCTGGAATGGCACTGAGTATTCCTGAGCTATAGCCAACCATCTGGCCCTCAAATCAGTACTGATATGTAGTATGCCTGCCAGTCTCAAAGGCTGAACTGCATGTTTTGTTGAGTTGTATAATGGTTTTGTGGTGAATCCCCAATTTTTTCCCTTACAGGATTGTGATGGGGCAATCAAATTAATTTATACTTGTAGTCTATTCAGGACTAGGTTTTGTGTACCGAAACTGAATAGCTCTTACATATGCTTGCTGCGTGATGAAACTGTAGGCAAACAAACAAAGAAAATAGGTGAAGATGAGGAAAATAAGTTAATTTATTTTGTAAAGAATACATATTACAGTATATCTTGGACTAGGTCTTCATTCATGGGTCATCCTTTTACAGCACTCTAGCAACACAAAACAATCCTTACGCAGTTTAAATGCCAGCACAGTTGTATTTGCCTTCACCATGGGTCCCTGTTACAAGGCTTTCAACAGAGCTAAAAAATGGAACCACAATTTTTACCACATCATTTCTTTAACTGACCCGTCTTCTCCCAGAATTTACCATCTGAAGTTGTGTTATCAGTCCCAGTGCAATGCCCCATCATAAGTAGAGGAAATATTTGCACAAACCAAATCTTTCTATTAAGAAGTTAACATAAAAAGTGGAAATTATATCATACTTGCTTTTGATAAGGGGATTCTAAAACCCACCAGCATATATGTTTTTGTAATAATTACTTAAAATAGGAAGCAGTTAAATGAATGTAATCCACCTCTTCCAGTTAAAATTATATAATTTCATTTATTAAAAAGGCCAGGTTTGTTATAATTATTCTCCATTACTATGTGGAAGTTGTAGTTTTAACATTTAAACATTTCAGAATATAACTTTTTAATATTTAAACATGTCAAGTGATTTTGACCAGACCAAAATCCCGAATCCTGTAACAGGTACAGATTTGCATTTTCTAGATACTGAAAGTAAGTGTTGAAAAGAGCAGGTAATCAATAGTACAGAGTACTGATGTTATATTCTACCTTTTTATTACAGAATTAGGTAATAAATCTCTCAAAAGTAGATACTTCCATTACTTAAAGCTAACCTGAGGTAAACCAAGTCCTGCATTTAACAGGAGAATGGTCTCTGAAAGAATAGTAGGAAATGCCTATTAGTCATCAATTCATTCTCCAGCTAACACTGCATTTCTTCTAGGAGTACCTGTGTGTCCTCCATCACTACCTCCAGCCCTGCTTCTAAATAAAGATGATAGATAGGATTTCTCATATGTCTCCTAGAAGAGCGCAACACAGTATAAATTAATTGCTGTACAAAGAGACTGTACCGCCTTTCATGCAGGTATAGGTGAGAAGAAACTGCACTGCAGCCAGCAGATGGTAAAGTAGGTAAGAGAAAAGCTAATTACACCCTCAGGGTACACCTTTGGTCCCAAAGGGGTGAAGATCTGAACATGAAAGCACATATTGTTCTACTACACCAGGGCACAGGCACTTGAATATCCTTCCTTTTCTCTTTCATTACTTCTTTCCTTCCTTTCTTCTTTCCTAGTGATCCCATGACCTCTAATTGGCTATTTTTTAAGGGTAATCTTTTTTAACATTCTATTAGAAATGTTTACTTCCTTTTTTTTTTTTTTTTTTTTTCCAAAAGAATCCTAAGGAAACATTTGACCAATCAATTAATAAGTCTTTAACCAAACACAGTAAGGAAGGGAACAATTGGACAAGCCTTTGCATTTGGCAGGAATCTTTAAGACTCACTTTGAACAGCTGGACTTTTTACAGTCCTTGTGATGTAGATTAAATGAAAATAATACATGGCAGAAAACGGCTAAATCATTTGAACTTCGCAAGTTATAGCCTAGAGCCATTTCACTACAGCTCATTAGGGAGTTTATGTTTATAATGTAATGCCTTTAAATAGATTTGATTTTTCTAAACAGGGTTTTGTAAATTAGAACTTTCCCAGGGGGCTAACGCAGCGCAAGCTGTTCCAGTTGTGGAGCACATCTTGACTGAAGAGGCAGGAATACAGAAGAAAAAGTTTGCTTAAAAATGCAGAGTCCTGTGTGTTGTAATTACTCGAGGGTTTAGGAATATCAGTCATCTGATGATGAGTAATACCCAGCACTCCTGGGGTGCATTCACAGGGTTGCCAACCTTCCATATTTGGAAACAAGTATTGTCCTCCCTCTGCCCCCCAGTATTGAGATAGCTTTAAAAATCATGAGATATTAAGGATAAATGTGGTGTTAGCTTGCTTTTTAGATATTCGTTCGCAAGTTGTTATGCTTTTCAGTCTCCTAATTTTATTTTTGTAATAAGGAAAATTTGTAACTTCTTTCATCATAAAGACCAAAGATTTCCTTGTATTCCTTCCTTCCTTCCTTCCTTCCTTCCTTCCTTCCTTCCTTCCTTCCTTCCTTCCTTCCTTCCTCCCTCCCTCCCTCTCTCCCTCCCTCCCTCCCTCCCTCCCTCCCTCATATATACTTCAAACTATGAACAAAACACCAGTCTACTACTGTTCCCCTTGGTTATCATTGAAAGCTGAACCCTATGCAGCAGTTTTGGAATATTTTCATGTTACATGAAACACATTATAGTATTTACATTGTTTTTCTAATATTTAGTTTTTTCTGGAATACTTTTTTTTCCTGTTATATCAGCTGGAGCCAGACAGGTCTGTATTTTTCTTTGTGATAATTTCACATTATTTTATATTTTAGCAAATATGAAATAACACCTAAAGCTAATAAGAAATTATGCAAATGTAAAGTGGAAAGACAAAACCACCACTATTAAAGTACAGCATATGTAGGCAGATCCGTGTGTAGGATCCTGCTCCCGCTTCCTTTTTTATAGTTAAGTACAGCCCTGGTGAGTACTTCCTTCCAACAGCCTTCCGATATTTCAGAAGAGGGGCTCCTGTAATCACAGACAAGGAGGCTAATTTGCTCTGAAAGGAGATGGGCACCGACCCACAGAATAGCAGCTCTTCTGTCTCATGATTGGAAGCACTCCCAAAGGGACTTCCAGATTCCAGGGACTTTATTCCCAGAGCACTTTTCCAGGAAAGTCAACTACAGAACAGAGCAAGATAAAAGTTCAGGTTTCCCTGCGCAAGGGAACTTCATATGCTCTGTCAAGAATGTGAAGATTTAGAAAGGGCAAATCTTGGACTTGTATTGCATGCACTTTTCACACAGCTTCCCAAAACATGCCCCTTTTCTGAGACCTGTTCCACCTCAGGTGAGGCTTTCGATGTCCATATTCTGCAGAAGACATACAGGTTCTACCTGAAGGACTTGACAAATACACTGTATTTAGAGGTGCAATGAAAAGGATGTTCTCAGCTGTGAAAATCTCCAGAGGCAAATTGTTAAGATGAAGACTTTAAAAATGCACTCATTGAAGAAGTGCTAGGGTCTCCCATGTCACAGGAGTTTTATTTCTTTTCTTTCCCCTTTGCACCCACTGCTCCTCTTAGGAGCAAGGTTGGTGGGAAGTCTTCTGAAGCAGAGTATTGAATACATACGTGGCAACTTACTCCACATATCTCACCACTGCCTGAGATGCTGCTGACAAGCCCTCGCACCAAGTTAAAGTTAGAAGTATTATACACTATGATTCAAAACTGTTTAGACTTTTTCTTTTGATTCATGCCGTTGCTGTATTTTGTACATCCTCCTGACCACTCTTAGCAGCTGTAACAACACTTGTGGTATTACCAGTAATTTGCAACTTATCAAACATGATTGAACCTTGTTCTTTTGTGTAAACGAAACAGAACTCTCTGGTTAGCTTTCTTTATACTTTGGAAATAGTGCAAAGGAAACCAAGTCTATATTTGCATGCCAGACAATGAAACATAACACACAGTGTATACATGCCTTTGACACTGTAATTACTGGCTGTTGTTTAGATTCCATGTATGGTCACTGGCTTTGGCTGTGTTGGAATCAGCTGTATCAACATTTAATCAAAGTCTTATAGATTTTGGTTGTATATTTTTCTAATGTCAAAATGGAAATGCTGAGACTAAAAAATAAGTTCTTGGGTAAGAAAATGCATGCCCACTGCACTGCAAAAATAATGAACCTTTGTGGCGT